>NW_006439192.1:19247396-19330739 GCF_000325575.1 Pteropus alecto | reverse complement strand
GAATGGTTGGGAGGGGATGTCCAGCTAGAAGAGAAAATTTACAAGTGATCTATGATGAAAAAGTCTCGGAATGGTCTGTCTTTTCAACAATAGGATCCTATGTGGAACTTTGTGGCCTAAAGCCACCCAACTTTTTATTTATTTCTATGTTTGTATTTTCATTTTGGTAAAATATACATAACATAAATTTTACCATTTTAACCATTTTTGTTTACAATACACTGGCATTAATTATATTAGCAATGTTTTTGTTTACAATACACTGGCATTAATTATATTAGCAAAGTTTTGCAATCATCACCACTATTTCCAAAACTTTTTCATCATCATCCTAAACAGAAACTCTATACCTGTTAAGCAATAAGTCCCCATTTCTCCTCCCTCGGCCCCTAGTAACCTCTATTCTATTTTCCATCTCTGTAAATTTGCCTACTCTAGGTACCTCATGTAAGTGGAGTCATACAATTTTTGTCATTTTGTGACTGGCTTATTACTTAGCATAATGTTTTCAAGTTTTCTCCATGTTGAAGCATGTGTCAGAACTTCATTTTTTTTTGTGGCTGAATAACATTCCATTGTATGTATGTATTACATTTTGTTTACGCGTCATTTCTCAGTTGACTTTCTTTTTTTTTATTTGAGAAAATCGAAACTGAGAATAGAAAGGGCATTTTCTTGATGGATAATAAATAGATATTTTTTTCCATTGAAGAGGATGTGGTAGGTAGGCACCAATGTGAGGCTGTTAGCCAAAATCGCGCAAATAGGATCCCTTTGATTGGCATAAGAACCTAATAAAAATCGTTCTCTACCCTGAATTTTCACATCAAGTTAATTTCCCTTGTGCCTAAGGCTTCAGCTTTTCTCCAGACCCTGGGGAAAGCACGCTCTTCATGTCCTACATTTCATGTGGTGAGAAAACATTCACCTGATAAAATTTTTCCAGCTTATTACATTTTGGGGGCTATGAATTTTGTAGAATAAAAAGTCTACACAAATGATGATTTATTCTTTAAAAATGAGGTAGAATAATTTAAAGCTTTAAAACACCCATGTAGAGAACATATTCTAGAAAAGAATGTGTACTCTTTTCTAGTTCCAAGATGTGTATTATCATGGTTCTCCGGAAGCCTGGTGACATGAAATGATATCCTTCCTTGCTTTCTCCCTCTGATTTTGTTTTATCCTTTGCTGTGGCCTCCCACAACCTACTTCATCATTCATGCATTAATTAATTAACAAACATGGCCGGGTTAATTATTAATTAATCATAATTAAAATTAATAATTAAACAAACATCACAAGCAATTACTAAAGAACTAAGAATACAATTAAAATTAATTATCTTTAATAATTATATCATAAGTAGTTATTTAGTAATTAATAATAAAATAAAAATTAATTAATTTTTGCCATATCTATTCATGATTCTCCAAAAGACCTCCCACCGGATATCGCTGATTTGTCAACTGGCCCTATTCTCTTGGCATCCTAAGAAACCAGGCTTTTAATCCTGGGAATATTTATCAGACTTGATAGCCAAGCTGCAGGGGCACAGAATGAAAGTCTCAGGAAGATGTGTGTGCCCAATTCTTTGTAAGTCATCTCACAGAAACTTCTATGCATTCTCAGTGCTAGTTAATAACTAACTTTATATGAAAATTTATAATAGAGTTTGCCGGCGCCCTTGCATTACTTGATCCTTACAGGAGCAGGGATGCGGAAAGCGAGTGGTAGAGAATTTCAGTCACAGAGGAGGACTTGCACTCAACTCTTCACCCTGCCTCTTTTCTTCACCTCTGATGAGCCCAGTTTCTCTAACAGCTTCAAGAAGGAGGAGGGCACAGGGCTTTGCAGTGCTTGGCTGAATTAGCTGACGAAAGTTCTTTGGGGCTAAGAAGTCAGAAGCTGATTCAGCCCTCCAATCACATGAAAACTCAGATACCCCTCCCCAGTAGAACTGAAGCTTCTAATGAAACAGTGGGGAGAGGACAGCATGCACATGTGTCTCGAGGGCAAATGGCTGGGCTCTGTCATTGGAGGTGCTTATCTTGCTGTAGGCTGAATCACCGTTGGGGTCCATCTGAGCACGCTGGCTCTTCTTTGACTTGATGGACTTTCCTGTTGTGAATTATTATGAAGTGGCATGTCCTCAGACAGAAAACCAGAATTCAGAAGGTGGGCCTCTGTCAGGCAAGTGAAGGCATCCTGAGGCTTTTCCAAGTCTCACTCTTGGGTCTGAAATATGAGGAACGGAGAAATGCTTTAAAGGATTCTAGGTGGTAGGAGTTCAGCACAACCCCATGGTCTGGGAGGCAGTTTGGAAATTCTACACCGGAGATTAAAATGCTGTGTTTTCTGAGTTAAGATATGCAGAATTCTCTGTGCATTCACAGAGTTGCTATCCCATACCATTCAAAATATTTCAGTTAAATGGTTCAAAGTCATATTAATTGTGTAGAGTGGGGAGGTAGATTGGGTGAGGCAGTAAAGAAGGGTTCGGTGCCCACCTTTGGGCCAGGATGTGAAGTAGGGGAGTGGGGCTTCTCCCGACAGCCTATGCTTGAGGTCAGTAGACCTTAGGGAGCAGGGACCTGTGGCAGAGCCCGCCTGCTCTTCTTCGTCAGGTTTGAAGGACACGTGGGATTTCCGAAAGCTAGTACCTTTGGTGGTTCTTTTAATATTTCAGGGTCAGTCAAGAGAGATACACTGTGCATCTATGCAAAGAGACATTATATATTTGCTTCTTCTTCCATCCTTCTTTCATGCCCAGAGTGTATAGGATGTTCTAGTGTAATGGGAAGCACCCCCTGGCCCTGCAATCTTTTGGTCTTTGATTATCTGGGCCTGAAGTTTTAGTATTTATCTACAAACATGCTTCGCCTTGCAGTCTATCCAAACCCAAGAATAGGGGCGAAAATCTCAAATTGAAAAAAAATAATTTAATGGGAAAAATTCTGGAAAACTGACCCTTTAAAAATCATAAGTATGTGTTTCCTGAAAGAGATTAAACTTTGTACTTGCCTTTGGGGCAGACTGTTTCTACTTGATGGAGTAGGCACCATTAACTGGATGTAACTGTGTGCCTGTGCTAAGCCTCTGTTGTTGCCACTTTTCTGATGGCGCTGATGGAAGGTGGCATAAGGAATGATTCCTGGCTCCATGTGGACTTAGTGTGAGTTGTACGGAAACCTGATGTACATCCGGGACTGCGACTGGCTGGTTCCTCTTCTTATGAGGTTGCATTTTTCTCTGCGTAGTTGTTCACAAGGGCTGGAAAGTTTAGAGCAGCCTTCTGTATGATGGACAAGCAGACGGGATTGACACCCTATGCTGGATGTGTAGATGTCACCAGAATGGACTTTGGCCCAGCTCTCCCCAGATTAGATCTCTGAGGTCCACTGAGTAAGCATGTTCCCACCAACTCGAATGCCTGCAGGGACCAGGCAAGTAATATAAATGGTTAAAAGAGACTGGGCAGGATTCTGGCAGATTGGAGAACACGGCTGCATTTAGAGGGATGACCTGCTTCCGAGCTGAGCCGAAGGCTGACGTGCAGCTATATGGGCTGCACGTTGCTGTCTTCCTATTTTTCATAGAAAGACGGACATCTCAATATTTTTTAAATGTGAAATATCTCAATTAGAACATTAATGACAATTCATACTTTAAAAAAAAAAAAAAACTGCATTGCAAGTTTGTTACATTGGAGTTGGAAGTTTTTGTCTCAACACCCTGCTCTCATACACTGTCTACACACAGGTTTGTCCCTGACAACAGTCATAAAATTGACCCCTAGAGCCCTGACTCTCTCTCTTCCTTTTAAATCTCCCAGGGCTTAGAGTACATGACCTGGCTGAATTTTCCCAAATGTCCTGTTAGGTGGCAGGGGTGAGACTTCCACAGTTTCTGCAGCAAAGCAGACCCTGGGCCTTGACGGGCTGGCTGAGTGTGTCACTGTGCATGCCCTGCTGGCCTTTACTCCTATTAAGTGCCCCTCTGGGTGGGGGGCATGCACCTCCCATTGCTGAAATGCACCGCCTGCCAGGGTGAAATAGGACACTTAGTTTCTATTGCATAAGCAATAACACTGTCCAAAGGTCTGCAAGAGGAAAGAAAAGAAACGCCCGTCAAAACCCATCCCTACCAGCAGGGAAATTCCATGGAGTCAGGTTCTACTTCGCAGGTGGCAGTCCTGCTCTGCGGCTGTCCTGCGGGGATTCTGAAGGCTGACAGAGGATGGTGGCCCATCTAGGGTTTTTCCAGGTAGCTAACTGTGCTGACACAAAGGTCAATGGCAACCTCTCTCATAATCTAAAGGTCGGCAAATGAGGCCGCTGGCATTTGGGGTCTGCAGGGGCAAATGAGTCCTGTAAACACCTGCAGCGCCAATACCACGTCCATCTAACTGCTTTCCCCAGGGCCCAGGGCCAGGCTGGAGCAGTGTTTCAGGGGGCAGAAGCTTGCCAACGGGTGCCGAGATGGCCGGGCCTTTAGCATACCCAACGAGTGTGTAGTCTCCCAGTCCAGCAGAATGAGTTATTAGCCTGCTTTCCATCCTATCTTGAGCAAAGTGTTCAGAGCAACCACACATCCTCTGAGAGGTGATAAAAGTAATGAGACTAAGATGACAGGACCAAAATAGATGTTTTTACTTTGAGCCGACCCTGTATGTGTGTCATGCAGCAGAAGGAACAGCCTCAAATCTGGGATCCTCTCCTGTGCCTCCTGTCCCTTTGGGGATGCGTCTGTCTAGGTCAGCCTTCATTCCTTTAGGATCCTGCCTGCTCTCTGATTCTAACTAATGGCCTTTATAGCCCTGTACACTTTTGTTTTAATGTACCAGAGAAATGTGGATGAGAACAGAAACACAACACAGATGTTTACAGCTTCTTCCCTAGTGTCACAGAACTACGTGCTTTGAGCTAGTGGTTTTGAGGAATGATGAAAAACATGTGGTTTTATCCCAACTTCCAAGAATTAGAGGCAGATTCTAGGAGGGTGGAGATTGTCTGGACTTAAAAATAGTATAGTACAATGCATCTGGTGAGGAGATATTCCTGCCTATTAAAAGAAAAAAAATGAGAGTTGGTACATAGGGCAGTGTCAGACCTTAAAGGCTTTGCTCAGCAGCGCCCAGCCTGGGGGTGCTGCCTGCCCCTGAGGTTGAGGGCAGCTAAGGAAAGAGTCCCCCCAGCTTCTAATGTCCACAAAGAGCTGTGAACATCCTGTTGGTGAATCATACCTTCCTGTCATCTACTCTCACTTTGCCAGAGAGAAACTTCTGGAACTCAAGCCTGACCATGCATGTCACTCCCCTATTTAAATTAATGCATCGGTTCTCAGACTCAGCAGGTTATACACCACCCTTCATGATCAGGCTCCACCTTCGCTGTGTACCGAATCTTCAAGTGCAGGAACCACATCTCTTCTTTGTTCTCCAGAGTACGAGTTTTTCTTCCAGTAAATGTGCATTGAATGCCTATTATGTCCTAGTTGCTATGCTAAGCTCTATAGATGCAGTGGTGAAAAACACAGAAATGAGGACATGATTACCACTTGTATTAGTTTGCTAGGGCTGCCATAACAAAGTACCGCAAACTGGGTGGCTTAAACAGCAGAAATGCGTTGTCTCGCGGGGTTTGGCAGGGAGTAATGTGGGATCAGCCTTTAGGAAGCCCATACTCTCAAAAGAAAAACAGACCTGTAAACCCATCAATAATACTGAATAATAACAGCCACACTAGAAACCTGTGTGGGCACAGAGGAAGCATAAAAGCCAGAAGAATTCCTGTCCTCTGCAGAGGGAGCAAGGGCAGGAGAGAGGGCTGATCAGGAAAAGCTGCGGAGTGGACGTAGAGTCCATCCGCCTTGAGCAGAGAGGGCCCTGGGAAGCTGCCCTGAAGGTCTTTGCAGGAAGAGTTAGGAGGCTGTGACCACACCTACGCTGGGTGCACCTAGCATTTTTTGTTCGAAACATAGAGTTCATGCTTTGTCGTTATTGTTGCTATTGTTGTTGAGGGGATGTGGAGGTGAACTGAGCAGAGTTGCATAAGATAATAATCCTAAAAGCCGGCCGTGATTCCCTCTTGGGGGATGGGCCAAGAGATGGACAACTGCAAAAGCATCAGTTCTCAGAAACCAGGTTATAGAGTCAGCTTGTGAATAGAAATGACGGTGGTGGGGATGGTACGAGGAAGGGAAGAGAGGACTGTGGCAAAGATCAAGAGGGAGCAGGTGCTGAGCTGGAGGGCCTGAAGGATGGACGCACTTCCCAACAGAGCCCCATAGGGTTAGAGCACCTGGGGGTGGGGGGAGGAGCTGGGAGTGTGACTGGGTGAGACAGGAGGGGTGTAACGTTGAATTGATTGCATACCCCGGGAGTGATCGCCTCCTCATGGCAGGGGCATGGGCTTGTTTGCTTTCCAGGTTGGGCTCAGGTGCCAGCTGGGGAAGAGAATGGCGCAGCCTAATTTGCCTACATGCGATTAAGATCACTATTCAAAGCCTTTTTTCTCACCTGTTGTTTCACTTAAGCCTCATATCATCCCCACGAAATAGGTGGGGCAGGAATTATTGACTCTGCTGCAGGTGAGAAAACAGAGAGGCTGAGCAACTCGGCCAAGGACACCCATGGTGGCAGAACCGCTCCTACGCCCAGGTGGACCTCCCCTAGACTCCTACCCTCTTCCCGGGGCCTCGCATCCCATTCCAGTGATGGTCAAGGAGATGCCGTGTCTCCTATTTTTCCAAATCATGGAAACAGGATTGATTACACTGGCAAGTTACATTCGATTTTACCTCAAAAAAAAAAAGAAAAAAGAAAATGTGGAAAGCAGAAGGTCAAATACGTGGAAGAACCCAGTGGAGTGCTTAGAAATAAGAACTGGATGTGCCTGGAGCAGCGTGGGTGGATCTTAAGAAAGCAGTGCTGAGTGCAAGGGTAAGAAGTAGCAAGAGACACAGGGCACAATAGGCTTTAGGTGTATTAAAAATACATGCCAAAGCCACAATATTTTTGAAAGATTGGCACCAATAAAAATGCATAACCAAACACATTCCGATGGTTTTCTATAGGGAGGTGAGAAGGCAAAACTTCTCTGGCCCTCAGTCATTCCATCGTTTCAGGGGATCATTATTTCAATCATTAATATTGTTGACTTTGGTAGTGTTGAACCTTTAGAAAGCCTTTTGGCTAGCCCACTAGAGTCCCACAAACAAAGAGATGTAACTTTATGAGAAGACTGTCCTCTTTTGGTTTCCATCTGGTCTCCTAATTTATAAGGCCGGCTTGCGTAGCATTGTGATAAAGCAGCAGATTTTGGATAATTGACTGGGATTGGACTCCAGCCGTGAACTGTTAAAGGATAGGTAGATGACTTTGGCCAGGTCATCACAGGTCCTGAATGCCTGGCCGCTCTTCAGAGGAACCAGGACTCCACCTAGATTAGAGGAAACAGATAGGGCTTGAGGACCTAGCCCTAGGCTGCCTCCTCTGTCACACTGCCTAATACAGGTGGCCGTCACATCAAGCTGGCGGGGTAACTGCAGCCCCTTACATCCCTCCATTGGCAGAGAATCCTCTTTTTCTCCACATTAGAGAAAGTTTGCCTTCATTTGTTTGTTTCTTGAAAAGCTGTCTTGTCTAGGTGGAAGCTCCCTCATTGAGAAGGAGAAGAATCTATCCTGAGTTTTATCTCTAGAATTAGAAAGTTAGTAATGAAATAAACACACATAATGGACAGTGTGTAAACTGCACTTAAGGGGGACTAGCAAGGTTGTTTTACCGCCTAAAATTTAGCCTAGAATTGTTAATGGCAGGTTCAAATCCCAGTTCCACCCTGACTGATACGCAGCTTTGACACAGGGCTCAACTTTCCAAACATCAACTTTCTCATCTGTAAAATGAGAATCATATCGGTACCTACTTTAAGACAGTTGTGAGTCCCGGTTTCTGAATTAGTCCACCTATGGCTCCTGGCCCAACAAGCATTTTATGCATAATATCTCTAATTATTATTTCTCTGCCTATTCTCCGAATAGAGATAGATCTCTCTGTGTGAATTATACTTTCCAAAGTAGTAGAAAGGGGCATTTTAGGGTATAAAACTTTCTTCTGAAATGCCATAGTTATAAAGGAGTCCAGTAGGACTGAAAGAACTTTTTTTCGTTTGTCCTGGGTTGACATCAGGTTTTTTAAAAATCTCACTCTGGTTGAGAAGTCTGGCAACCCAACAACGGTTGCTATGGCTGTGAGGAAGAAGCAGAAAGAACCTCCTAGCAGTGTTTACTGAAGAAAAGGGAGTCTAGCTCCTGTAGTTAACTAATGACTGTGCTCATGTCCTTGAGACTATAAGACAAGAATGACTGCGAAACACTTAGAAAAACACAACCATGCCCTTCCCAAAGAAATCACAGAATGTACCTCAGTACACTGCAAAAAGCCACCCAGGACTCCATAGATATTTCCCCACACGGAAAAATATGGCAAAGGCCTCCTTTATTCAACAATGAGAGTGATTTTCTGTCACTATATTCTACAGTCATGTTTACGTTCTCAACATTTTAGGGACACTTTTCTCATGAAGTGAAGATGGATGATTCATATTGGCCCAGATTACCGGATTAATTGCAAGAATTGTAGAAATGGGGGGAAGAATTCATGAAGTCATGATACCTCCCAGACCTGTTTAGGGTTGTTTCCAATGATAGTTAGTTATGAACTATAAAATGGGCATAGGAATAGTTATGAAAGGAGAATGACTTTTAGTTGTGGTTTTGAATTCTGTCTCTATTCCTTAGAGATTGTGTGACACCTGTTGGTTATTTAAGATCTCTGAGCCTCAGATTTCTCATCTACAAACTGAATATAACGCTTATATTGAAAATCATACTTATGTCACAAGATGTTGTGAGAATTGGAGAGAGCAGATAGAAAACAGGGAGCACAGTCTGGGGAATACATTTGTCTTTTGTGGTAGGCTGAGTAACGACCCCCCAAAGATGTTCACGTCCTAATCTCTGGAAGCTGTGAATGTCACCTGATATGGCAAAGGGACTTCGCAGGTGTGATTACATTAAGAATCCTAGAATGGGGAGAGTGGACTATCCAGGTGGGCCTGGCGTAATCACAAGGACCGTTACATGAGAGAGGCAGGAGAGCAGAGTAAGTAGCTGAAGAAAGCGAGGTGACCACAGAAGTAGAGACTGAGCGAAGCGGCCGCACGTTGAGGAATGAAGACAGCATCTAGAAGCTGGAAGATTCAAGGAATGGATTCTCCCCTGGAGTCTGCAGATGGAATCAACCCTGTCAACACCTTGATTTTGGTCCCATGAGACTTATTTCTGACACTCTGACCTCCAGAGCTGTAAGACGATAAATCTGTGTTGTTTTAAGTTACTGTTTGTGGTAATTTGTCACAGCAGCAGTAGGAAGTCAATACAACTTTCTATAAGTGGTGGTTATTTTCATTATAAAACACAATAATATTCATTCAAAAAATAGAAAAAATTTGAAAATTGTACAGTGCCGTGTAAAGATTATTATCACCAATCTTCTTGCTTTATTCTGCTTACATTTAAATAAAACGTGCTGCTTCTTATTTTGCTATTTCCCTAATATTGAAACCATGTACGGCAAAGCTATATTTCCATTCTTTTTTACCATTTTCCAAGAAAATTTATGTCTTAAGAGATAGTTAAGTGTAGTCTTCATCTTACAGGGATGTTGTCTGTCAATCTCCCACCACTCATGGATTTATGTCATGTAAGACGCTTCAACTTCTTGATCCGAGCACTACGAGTAAACAGAAATAAATAGGGAAAAGAAAATAGTGCACGGAGGTAGACAGCAGCAGAGACTGCCAGAGTCTCCTGACACTCATTTTCCCCATATTGGATAAAGATTTTTACTGGGCACACGGCCACGCACATAGGGACTCGATTTCTCAGACTGCCTTGCAGGTAGGTGTGGCCATGACTAAGTTCTGGCCAATGAAACGGAAATAGAATTGACACATGCACCTTCAAGGAAATGCTGTTAGAGAGCAGCCCTTTCCATATCTCTGCTGCCAGCCGCAATACACGAGTGACATTTTGATGCCTGTCTCCTAATCCATCATGAGATATCCCATAACGTATTCCCCACTGTTGGATATTTAGCTTATTTCCAAATTTCAACTACTCCGAATGATACCTTGATAAATATTACTGTAGCAAAATCTTAGCAATCGTTCTTTTAAACATTTTAAAAATACATTTGTAATAAACAGGCACCTGTTCTTGGTAAAAACTTAAAACACTACAGATGTGGCTGAAGTCCCCATTAATGACAGCTTCAATCTAGTCACTGTCACTCTTAAAGAGGTAACTACTGTTATCGGCTAATGTGTAACTTTCTATTTTTAAATGTGTTTACATGTATTTTCATGTATCTAAATTGAGTATGTAGTGCTGGATAATATTTATTTGTGAGGCTGGGTGTGGTGCACAGATGCTAACATGCTAAATATATTCACTTTGCTGTGTATCTTAGAGATGTTTCCTTGTTAGCACATGAAGGTCTGTATCCCTCTCAGTAACAGCTGCGCAGGATTCCATAATATGAACAAATCACTGTTTAATGAGCTATTTTCCTACTGCTGGATATTTGGGCTCTTTTTAATTTTTTGCTAAGATAAACAATGATGTATTAGATCTTTTCTTTGTGTACATGTGCAAATATTTCTCTGGGAGATAGATTCAGAGAAGTTGAATTAGTGAATTGTAGAGGAGGGACATTTTTTATTTTAACAAATACCGTCAAATTGCCCACCAAAGTGGCTGCACAATAATACTCCCATCAGAGACCAAATGAAGGTATGCATGTCACTAAAACCTCACCCATGCTTTATATGATCTCACTTTGGATTGATGCCACTCTGATTAAAAATGCTATCTTGTTGCGTCTTATTGGCATTTCCCTGATATCTAGTGAGATTAAGAATCTTTTCAAGTTTATTGACCATCATAGGTCACATTCCTGAAAGTTTAGTTGCTGGGTCAAAGGATATGTAATGTGTGTGTGTGTGAGTGCACGCGTGTGCATCTATATTTCTGTACTTCTGTATGTATGTATCTCTTTAAAAGTTATATATTTTTTCCAAAGTGCCCTTCTGTAATAATTGAATTAAATAAATACTATCGCTACACAGTATATACACTCTATTTTTATCATACTCTCTACAGCACTGAGTTTTAAATCTGGGTTTTTGGGGTTTTTTTTTTTTTACTGTTTGCTAGATAAATATAGCATCTTATTTATTTTAAATTGGTTTCATTAAGAGTAAGATTGACTACTTTCTTACAATTTTTGGCAGTTAATATTTCTTTTTTGTTAATGGCTTATTTCTCCCATTTTTGTGTGCGATTGTTCATCTTTATTTCTGTGTGGATTTATAAGAACTCGTAAAGAATGTTAACCTATATCTGAGGGTTCAATAAGGTCTGGATAGTTCAATAAAATAATATTTCTATATGTTAATATATATTATTCTATAACATATAATAAATTTCTAATAATAATATGAATTCTTCATACTGTAGTGACACTGCCATAGAAGCAAAATTCACTGTAAAAGCTAATAAATCACCAAGAGAAAGGCATGACACGATGATGTGTCATGAATAGAGAACACTGTGTCCTCAACCTCAGCAGCCAGAGATACAAAAATCTAAAACAACTAAACAAACAAAACCAAGACAACCCTCCTCAAAAATACTGCGGCCTTAAGCTTGGTTGGCAATAAGTGGCAGGATAGTGCTTTTACTTTCGTTTATTTACTGCACAGAGTAATTGTTCCTGGTGTTTCCTCCATGAAGATTTATAATATCCATCCATCCATCCATCCATCCATCCATCCATCCATCCATCCATCCATCCAACCATCTATCCATACATCCCAAACGTTTATCGAGTGTTCCTCAAAGTAAGACCCTCTCCTTGGCACTGGAAGGAGGAACTGAGGCAGAAGAAATCCCAACCAGGCAACTGAGTGGAGGATGGAAGCAAAGTGCTGATGCTGCTGCTGAGAGTGACTCTGTCTCAACCTCTTCTTGTTTGGGACTCTTTTGGAGTCCATGTTCAAACTGGAGTGGGCCCAGCTGTACCCAGAGAATCTAACACTTCACTAGTTGTGACCAGCCTAGAGGCGGCCTGGTCCCTCCCTCTGGCCAAGGAAAATGGCCTTCTTCTTTTGGAAGATCTTTTCATGACCCCGCCCCGCCCCAATGGCTCAGGCATCTGTGGTTTGCTAGAGCACAACATGCAATCCAGACTCAATTCTTCATTCCCTCCATGGAACACAGAGCCCCATAGCCCCTTCTGAAGGCAAAGCTGGGTGCTTTCCACCTGCAAGCTCTTTTTTTTCTTTGGCTTATTCAAAAGTGGTTCATATTCATAAATCATGAGAAATGTCACACAAAATGGTGACGGTCCCCCTTGAAAGTTGAGAATGAATGCTAGAAAATTAAGTGATAGAATTAATCAAAGAGGAAACTCTTTTGGAATAGGTAGATTTTACATTATAAAAAAGGAACAGAGAGAAAGAAGGGAGAACAGAAAAAAAGAAGTGGATGAAAAAGGGGAGAGAGAGAGAGAGAGACACGAGGGGGCGGGAGGGGAAGGACCAGAGAGGTTTCCACATTCACAAACGACAGTGCTGTTTATTTCCAACTGCCTGCTCCCAGCAGCAGTGGAACTTGAGTGAATTCAAGCCCTCCATTTGGTGGAGGGTGAGAAGAGCAGCAAGATAAGATAAGGGGGGCAAACTAAAAAGCCCAATTTGAAAACCTAGGTGGAAAATAATCCGGGTCCTAAGCACTGGCAGTTGTAGTTAAAACAATTAAAATAGGCAGCCAATCAACCAGACAAATCCAAATCTCTACTTGAGTTTGGGGGTGGTGAAGAGGAAGAATAGAAGGAGGAGGAACAAGGAAGGAGCAATTTCTGATGCTGCAGGTGAGTGTCAGGTTCTTGGACCAATTCCAGAGACCGCGAACCTGTGAATTCAACTCATTTCTTCCATTGGTCATTTTTTTCTCACTGTGTTTAAATCCCTTTTCCTCTCTCCCGCTTTTATACCCAAATAAAGTAGTTACTTTCAGTGAAGGGGACAAACAGTTCAAAGTCCCTCATTTGTTTAATAACAAGTGGTTCCTTGCATGGAAAGGAAGCTCTTAGAAGAGCAGATGGGGTTGGAAAGTAGCTGTTTCCCCATGTTCCTAACAGAACTGCACGGTTGCCAGGGTCAGGTACACGTCAGCTTCAGAGGTCTGAATAACCATTTGCTTTATTTCTGCTGTTGAGCTCGCAAACATATTTAAAAGCTTTTCTGAGCAATTTGTCAATGGATTTACTTAAACTATTTTCATCCTGACTCTGAGAATAGGTCTGTGCTTTTGAGCAATACTGACACCCAGTGTTTGCATTTTTAGGGCTGAAAGGAAACTAAGAACTGCAGAGAGGTGGAAGAAGATATCCTAAATATAGCAGCACCCCTTTATTGAGGACCTGGTCGTGGCACCAGCTGGTCTGGAAAGGTGAAGAGATGATGATCTCGCTCTCCATCAGGCTTGCTTGACTCAAAAGTGAATGTAGGCGTCAGTGTGAATTGGGGGTGGGGGGAGTATTTTTTTTTTTTGTAGAAAAGGTTGTATGTTACATACTACTGAGTTGGCTCCAACTCCTGGCGACCCTGTGAACGAGTGATGCTCACAAAGTCCTGTCCTCAACAGGAGCCTGCTAGATAAGCATATGCCTATGGCTTCTTTTACGGAGTCGTCAGTTCATCTCATTCTTGGTCTTCCTCTTTTCCTGCTGCCTTCTGGTTTCCCCAGCAATTGTCTTTTCCAAATAACTCTGCCTTCTCATGATGTGCCTGAAGTAGGACAGCTTCAGTGTTGTCATTTTTGTCTCCAGCGATGTTTCAGGCTTATTTTGCTCTAGGGCCTGCTTGTTCATCTTTCTGGTGGTCCAAGGTATCCATAGAGCTCTCCTCCAACACCGTATTTCCTATCAGCCTCTTCACTGCCCGACTTTCACATCCTTACCTAGTAACGGGAATACGAGGATATGGGTGATCTTCGCCTTGGTCTCTAACGACACATCTTTGCTCTTGATCTTCCCCAGTCCTTCCACTGCTGCCCTTCTGAGTCTCAGCCTCCTCTTGATTTCTTGGCTTCAGTCTCCACTCGAATTGATGACTGAACTAATTTTATTCAGGACTATTATGTTTTAAAAATTAATATTTGACTTATCGAAGTTACAAAAAATATAAAAATAAACTACTTCCTTAGGTTTTTAAGTTCAACTTCCAAATCTTATTATTATATTTATTAATGAAGTACATTCTCAACAATCATGTTTGCTTTTTGGGAAAGTCTATCAAACAGCAAGTGAAATACTTAAAAAAAAACCTGAATATTAAAAAAATGGAAAAATGCACTTAAAATATTTAAAGGGGCTAATCAAATTTGTCATGGAATCCCCTCAAACATTGTGATTTCATTTATAAATTTATTATTTCAGATATCCTTTTGAACATGTCTGACTAAAGAGCCTTTCCAAATACTTTAGATAACTTTTTAAAATTAGATAAGCATGTAAGTCAGTTTAAGTTGCTAAAATGACTGAATATCATTTTCAAATTTAAATATTATCTCATTTCTTTCAATTTAAAATCATAACTGTAAATAATTCTAAACACAGTTTAAATTGGAATCACGAAGCTCATTAGTTAAATCCTACAATAGGGCAAATTATCTTTATCACTGTTAAGTACATTAAACTACAAGTAACAGATTGCTCTGAAATACAAGAGTATAATAGCTTGATTTACATATTAATCCAAAACTTCTGTTGTTAAAAAAAAAAAACAACACTTATCCTATAAAGAAACTTAATGTCAACCCATCCTAAGTCCATCCTGCTTGCTATATTGATGCTCCAACTTTAGTCATCAGCCTGCTGGGGCCACAGTACTGATCCTTGTCAATGACATTGATGGGACCCAGAAGACTAATTTATAGCCACCATTCCAATAAGTCCATGTCCCCCACATGGTCTCGTCTACTAGTCCACACCTCTGGGTTTGAAATATTTGTTGTTGTTTTTTTCCTTCCTCAGTCTGAATCTAGATCGTAGTTGACTTCCTTTTCTGCTTTAGCTGGATTTGCATTTCTTCAACTCCCTGTGCACCACTGCCAACTAAATTATGACACAAGGATTTCTTATCACTTTGGATTTTTATTTTAAATTTGCTGTAAGTTCTCCTTTGCATTTAATTATATTTTTAATATTAAATACCTTTTATAGAATTTAAAAAGAAATTAAATGTAAAATAAATTGGTGAAGGCATTTCTAAAACTTCTTCACATTCTTAGTCCAATTCTTTTTAATCACATTTCTACTTAGTTGTTGATGTGTAATCTTTTCAAAAAGTCTTTAAAAAAAAAACAACAAGATTCTCATGCAAATATAGAATGAACAAAGGTCATAACAACACAGGAATGAGCAGGATGGTAAATCTGGTTTAGAGAAGGATTACGAAAACAAGGGTTATATGGACATTGAAAAAATTTGTTGGGAAAAGATTACTAGGTTAGAAACATAACTGGTTTCTAAATGGTTTATGTCCTACAGGTCAATAAAACATACCTTTGTAGTTATCTTTTCCATTAGACAAAGATCATTTGCATCTCAACCAGACAAAAACCTGTCAATTAATATGTAACTTCACAAAACGTGAACCTTTACCCAAAAGTAGCTAGCACATCAAACAAAAGTACATGCCATTAGACAATTAAGTGACCTTTATCACATTGATAAATAGTATTATCAAAATTATTGGTGATGCAGCATTTCTTAAAATCCATTGAAGAACCAAAATACAATAGTGTGGATTAAGCCTTCAGAAATGTCTCTGAATACCTCTGCTTCACCTCGTCCCCCACCTCCTCTGCACAATCCTTTGGTTCTTATGGTTAAAAGCATGTTATGCTATTATTTCTAAGACTTTTCTCCAAGTCACTCTAAATTTTGCTGCTGATTCTTTTGTGTTTCTAGCATTTTTAGGCAATGATAATTGCATCATTATCGCTGCTTGGCAAATAATAATCGTAAGAGGCTGTCGATTTTAAGGTGCTCTCAATCTCAGAGATGTCAAAGGTAGGGGAAAAAAAACATGTGTCTTAGAATCGATAATGTATGCCAAATCACAGAGTGCCCAAAAGATTAAATGAGAGACTAGTGTAGTGTGTCGCATATATGGAGTACATTGTATATTTTTTGTTCTCCAGAACTCTGTAACTGTTGGTTTTCCTTTCCCTCCCCCAGTACTAAAATCTAAGTGACTTATCTCAAGTGTCTCTTCCTCCTGCAAAGAGGAATGCAGAACACCTGAAGAGTTTGTCTTTGTAGGGGTTCCCCAACTGCCAACTTCTACAGACTCTGGCTCTCCCTTTATTACTAGCTCTGATGGCAGAAGGAATGTTCTGAGATCTACCTGCTGCCATGAAATCACGGAAATGTCCTTGAGAGCCCATAGGTAGGATAACTTTTATCACGATGTTCTCAGATTCTGGTGCAATGATGCTTCTGTTGACACTGTAACACTTCATGAGATCTCATTTGCTATGAAATAGTGCTCAGAAGTGCTCCCCAATCTTTGTTATGTCACAGCGTACATAGATACAGCTAACTGGGATCAATGGAGAGGCTTCTCCATTCCGGAAGCGACTGCCCAGCGGGCTGCGGGCACCCAGTTCTCCTGCTCTCCCAGGGCTGAGGGGACCATGGCTGTGATGTGCTGCTGTGCCCTGTCAGCCTTGGTTATAGGCCTGAATGTGGACCAAGAATGGAACCTTAGAATGAGAAATAAAGCAGGTCATGCTTTCACGAAAGAATGGTGTAATTTCTGTCTATTGGAAGAAATGAGTAACCAATCTTTCAAAAATAATAGTCAGAATTCAACTGTAGCATGTTCACAAAACTACTCACCCTACATTCAGATAGCTGATCTGATTTTCCTCATGTGCCCACACCCACTGGGTAATGGGAAAAAATAACTAGACTATGTTTAGAATGATCTGGTGAACTTAGTCTGTTTACAATAATATAAACTGTCCTAGTTTGAAAAAAAAAAGTGCTCTGTCCTTTTAGCAGAAATGCTCAGGCTCTCAGGTTCCATGATCTTCCTTGGCTCCTCTTCAAGGCGATAGAGTGACCATTATAGTTCATCCTCCAAATGGGATATTTTAAAAGAAAATTTTTAAAAACACATGCCTTGTATAACAAGCCATACATATAAATATATTGCAACACTTTCCATGTCTCCACCCAATCCTCAGATAACCACGGCTAGCAGTATACTTTCAAACGTGTTTTTGGCAGACATACAAACACAAAGAAATCTTAGACAGACAGGTGATTTTTTCTACTTAATTAATAAATAGAATCACAATATGTACCTTATTCTATAATATTTATTTTATAACCACTCATGTAAGATTAATTTGGAAGAGAACGGGGGCACTATTAATAATTACGCCAGGACAACAGGTTATGTGTTCACCTAGTTATGGAGGAGAGGTGTGGCTTATGCAACCTCGTGGCAGAGGAGACGATTAGGTCAATTTGTGTCCACTATTTACACACCAGTCTGTGCAATGAAGTGGCTAGGTTGGGCTTCTTCCTGCTTTGTTCCCTCTGAGGGGCTGCTGGCCTCATCTGACCCTTTGGGGTGATGATGTGCTGTAGCCTCTGCTGGAGTCTGAGGATCAGGCCCTTTTTTCTGATTTTGATGTCTGGATTCACCAAGGCTTTTTTGAAACCATCCAAGATCTCTGCGGGCTGATGGCATTCTCAGCATGGCCATGTTTCCTTATGGCACCTGGGACTGCCGGGACTCCAGTATGCCACATATAGGCCTAGGACATCCAGAAACCCTGCATTAGGTTTATCTGTCACCCACTTGCCATTACCTTGTGCCATTTTAGATGTGGTGCTGAGATAAAGGCTAGCATTCTCTGAGGACGTGAGACTTCCCCTTCTTCTGCAGAGAAGTAGACAAATCCTGGATCATTCCTGTGGTTCCAGGCTCTCTTCACTGATCTGGGTGTTTCTAAAGCACCTCTCTTCCTACACAAAGGTGGGTCCTCATGGAGGGGTAATCCAAAACCCCAGAGTTTTTTCTCCTTAATCTATCTCTTTCCTTTCCTCCTGCAACCCCTCTGTCCCAGGAGAGTCAGGCCTCAGGCTTTTCATTTCCTTCATGTCACAATGTCCTTCTCTCTAAGGATTACAGCATACTCAGCTTAGCTGTCATCAAAGGAGTAGAGGGAAAGTGTGGGGAGTGTGCGTGTGTGTGTGTGCGTGTGTGTGTGTGTGTGTGTGTGCGCGCGCGTGCAGCGGGGCGGATCTTCTCAATCTATGAAGAAAGATGATCTGGGTCATCTGATTTGGTTTTTGATCCATTAAAAAATTTGAGAAAAATATCTCTCCCAGTAGAAATCTGCTTTCGAATTGACAACCTTACTGTAGAGCCAACAAAACCCCAATCTATTGGTTGATGTTGAGCCAAGAAGTCCTCATTATGGTAAATATCTGCCTTTCCCTTGAGGCACTCGACCCTTGTTATGACAGGGGAAGAAGCCTTGAGTAGTTTCTACACAGAAATGATAGGACAAGCCCAGGTATGACCCAGAGCTGCCACCCTCGTGGGCTGTTTTCTGAGGGACTTATTTCCTGCTAAGGACAGGAAAGAAGGAAAGAAAAGTGAGAAAGGGGGCTCCTACCACCCACATAACCACTATTGTTCCAGCTCATCAAAACAAGAGTCTAAAACAGTTGCTGGAAAGTACCTTGAATGATCCCTTCATAGAAACATGAACAGTGAAGAAAAACTGTGCAATGAACGTTGGGCACCAGGCAAACCTTCTCCCATTGGTGGTTTGGTTTTGCCCTTCTTGTATCGTGCTTCTCCCAAGCGTCAGGTCCCAGTTCCTCTGGATTCTCCTCCTTCTCCAGGGCTTTAAGAAAGCCAGAGCCTATTCCCAGAGCCTCTGGGTAATGCTCCTGGCACACTCAAGAAGGAAACAGCAGGATGAGGGACCAGAGAGAGGGTGGGAGAAGCACAAGATTTAGGAGAAGGTAGGCCCAGGCCCTTATCCCAGTTCAGCAGATGCATGACCTATGGCAATTTATTCAATCTGAGACTCAATTTCCCCAGTTGTAAAATGGAAATAATATCATCTACTTACTGAGCTGTTACGGGAATTAAATATGCTCAGGAATATGTAATCAGTTCTCTGCTGAAGAGACAAGTAGTGTGAACAATCTAAGCATGCCTCAAATTGTGCTGTGGCCCACACGTGCCACAACTGAGGCCTGGGGGACATGATGATGGCCTTTTTTGCTGATTTTTTTCCTGGTCATGGTGTAGTTTCAGAAACAGGGTTAAAATTATTTCCTGGGAACCACTTTTTAAATATGTAATTGCATGTATTAGAGTTAATGAATGTTAGAAACAACATGTTCACCTACAGAGAGCTCAGGACTGTGAGTCCAAAAGCCAGCTAAATCCCCAGGACTGTGAGTCCAAAGGCCAGCTAAAATATTAAGACCTTCAGCAAGTCACCCAACTTTCTGGATGTTAGTTTCTTCATCTGAAAATGGAGGGTTAGGACCAGATGGTCTCTGAGGCCCCTTCAGTTATGACATGCTTTGATTTCTAACATTTCAGAATGAAGTTGGCTGATGTTTTTCACTTCTAATGTTCTCTTGGGTCTTGTTCTTTATGGAAGACCAGACTCCTAGTCCCCAGCCCTCAGTCCCCAGGTCCCACAGTCTCTTCCATAGGCTGGATCTTCCAACTTTCCTTTTCAGTTCACAGCTGTAGGGGAGGATATGCTAATGAGAGCTGGGCGTCTTCAGAGGAAAGATTAGCCCAGGGGCTCCTTGTTACTCCAAGACTCTTGCTTTTTCTCTTTACTGAAAAAAACTCATTCATACTGCTTCTACCTCAAGCTACAATGATATTTGAGAATTGTCCTAAACAGAGACTTCTTGAATCTTCCAATCAATTTATTCTTTTCAGTAGCCAGATCTTTAATTCATTAAAGATTCATACAGAAATGTCCCAACCAGTGTTTCTCTGTCAACACGTTTCTGTCTGTTGTAGACAGGGCCCCACATGGCACCAATAAACTATCTATTGGCCAGAGAATCCCAGCTCTGGCTTCAAAGATAAAAGGAGGTGAAATCACAGACCAACATGATTTTTTAGATTGCCTGATTGTCAAATGAGAACTGCAACGACGAAAATGATTTTAATAACTACCCTGAAGTGCTTCTAGAGGCATTATAGAACAAATGAGGTAACTCGAACCTTTGCCACTCAGAGTGAGCTCTAAGGGTCAGCAGTGAAAATCAAAGTGAGGTCTAAAGCTTGGCCATTATCTGGGAGCTTATTTGAGATGCAGAATCCCAGACTCCATCCCAGAACCACGAAATCAGAATCTGCATTTTAACAGGACCTACAGGAGATTTCCAATGCACATTCGCGTTTGAAAAGCAAGCACTGATCTAAAATGCCTTGAGAAATAAGAGAAACTCTGTGTCGAAAGGTCAAGGATTTATACTACTAGCTCTTTAAGTGAAACAGTATCTCCTGGGAAGATGTCATTATATGTGCCTTTAGATTCATGTATGACAGAGATAAGAATAGGAAGAGCTGCTCCTCTTCCTCCCCACTTTTAGTGGCAATGTGTAGAGCTAAAGAAACGGAAAGCTTAGTACAGGCAAAGAGGGACAGGAGGTTCCCGTGATGGAAAAGGAAGCTCACAGAGTTGAGAAGGGAGAAGGAAGAGAGACAGATGAGAAAATCTGGTAGAACAGCTACTGGGATTAGTGGAATTTAATAAAGTTTTGCTGAGATGGGTGATGACTTTGAGAGCACTGCTTTTGGAGTAGAATTTATATTTCTTTTGGATGAAGTACTGCAAGGAGATGGGTCATAAAGTCAGAGAGAGTCCCAGAATTCTCCAAGACTCATATGTAATCTCTTCATAACTCAACTTCTTAAACTACCACTATTGGCCCAGCATAGGGCTAGGAAAATATAAAAATGTGACATGTTGAAATATGATTCTGAAGTTTGAAGATATTTTAGATATCATCACTCAATTTCACATTACATATGAACATCCTTTAGTCTAGAGACTGAAAGTACTTGCTCAAGGACGCCGGGCTATGTATGGCTTCAACACTCGTCACAAACCGGTGCCATAACAACACCTAAGATACCCGGCTCTTCTTCTGAAAACTTGAAAACAATATATGTATGGGGAGGAAACACTGAGCTATGTGGAAATTACCCAAGTCCCATGGAAACTCCCAGTTGACACCCAATCTGTAGATGCATGAAATGGTTTTGAAGAGCAGGCCGTGAAGACTAAAGTGAAGAAGCCAGCGCTAAAGAATTCTGCCCCCACAGGCAGCCAAGAGCCCAGGAGCTCTGCTTCTTCCTCCCCACCCCCAACCCCCAGGCCTCTTCTTCTCCAGTGGCAGGCACTGACTTCTGCAGAGGTGGCCTCAGCAACACAGAGGCACAGTGGCCAGAACTTCCAGCGACATGGCTTTTTGCTGCAGCACCCATTTCTTGGGCTTTGAGAAGTGTGCTGCTTTCTCCCAAAGATCAACTGCTCTGTAAGATTCGAAAGAGTAGGGCTTGGATGGGCTGTTTCAGCGACCCGAACACCCATCCAGCCCAAACGCTTTTCTATTTTGTGCCGCAGCCCTACTCAGGTGACTCCCACTTTTCCTCCTGGAAATGAAAAGTGGAAACCCAAGAAGGGATGAAGAAGAGGCAGGAGTCAGCAGGGTGGTGGGGCGGAGGGGTAGAGGCCAGGTGGAGCAGTTGCTAGGACTAGTGTTGGGGTTGGGGCGGTGAGGGAAGCAGCAAGAGTAGGGGCAGTAGAGCATTAAGAGTGACAGCAACGGGAACGGGGGGCAGGGCACAGCTCTGTCTGCCCAGCTAACTGATGTCAAAGATACAGCTGGACACTGGTTAAAGTGGTAAGGATGGATTTTAATCGGTAATAGCTACTGCAATCGGGAAAAGAGTCCAGTGTGAACTGAGCTCAACCTGGATTAGTATTAGAAGTAATAACATTTTAAAAGAAAAACGAGGGACTAGGAAGATGAGTGAAGGGGGCTCATTAGAGTCAGCGAAGTGAAAAATTACAAAAAGTGAGAAGGGGTAGGGGTCGGGGTTTGTCTGGGTGAAACCCATCTGGGTTTGTTAACTAATACGTATCAAAGTTAGACTTGAACCTCCCACAGAGGCTGAGAGGCAGGGGCCCTATCTTCAGGTGTTAGCCTGAACAGTCAACTTTTTTGGCAGCCTTGAGTTTTCTCAAACAAGCACTTTAAGGGGGTTTTATGGTCATCCTAGGGGTTCAGCCTTGAGCTGTTAGAAACTATCTTACTGTTTTTTTTTTAAGTCTTTATAGGCCAGGGTAAAGGCTTAGTTGAGAAGAGGGCTCAGAGGAGCCTGGAGTGGCTTTGGTCAGGCTGAGAATCTTCACCATGGGCGGGAGGTGGTCCTCTTCACACTCAATATCTTCAACAGTGGTTTTTCAAGCAGCATTCCGTTCGATTCTGTGGGCAGCCTCTCTAAACACACAGCAGCTGGTATTCGGGGTCGTGCTGGGCTGCGCACGCTGACCACGTGATTACTCCTCGCTTAGAGAGTGCTTGGGAGGGTGACGGCCCGCTTTCAGCCCTGCCCCAGGATGCTCAGTGTGGGGACAGCACAGGACATCTTAGTTTCCATGACTTCAGAGCCACGGAAACAATCAGGCTCTGGTGTTGCAACCAAACTGGTCCAGATCCCACTTCCGCAACTCAATGTGCCTGAGCCTCCACCTCCTCTCCTAAAAAACTAGGGAAAGGCCTCTCCCCGAGGGCCAGTGGATTAGGTGTAATCATTCTGGAAGGTCGGGACCGTATAATAAACTCTTCTTTCCTCCTCTTTTAGAAGTTCAGAAAGTGCCTGATTTGATAAGCAGGTGAAAAACCAAAATTTACCATGTTTTAAGTTGGTTGGTTGTAATTTAGAAACAAAATACAATATGTTTAGATTCCCAAGACCGCTCACAAACACTCATTTGTTCTCAATATATATGATTCCTACGTACTGATAACAGAGAGCACAGAAGCAAAAAAATGACGATTTTGCCAGCAGTTTGGATGTTCAAGGTATCTATTCTCTCAATGGCACCAATGGCGACGTCTTTCTGATAGTGCACCTGTGCTTAATTCTCATTGCCCTCACCTGGAATTTTCTGTGAGCATTAAGAGAGTAAATTTTAGTATCAGGCTTGAGTTCACATTCTGACCCCTTTACTTAGTAATTCTGTGGTGTGGGGCAAGTCATTTAACCTATCAAATTCTCAGTTCCCTCATCTGGGATGGGCTGATAGCAGTACGTGTCTCAGAGGGTTCTTACAAGGATCTCGCGAGAGCGTGCGTGGAAGGTGCTTGGCGGAGTCTGGCCAGTGGATGCTACTAGACCAAGCTCCCCCTTGAGGACATTCACCGCGTGCTGCAGGCGCTCGTGCACAGCCTGAGTTAAGGGAATGTTTGGAGAACCGACCTAAAGTTTGAGGGAGAGAAGAGGGACTCACCCCACCCTTAAAGCAACACTCCTTATGGTAGCCACGGATAGGTGCAGAACGCAGAGTCTCTGCTGAGCAATTTTTACAGCTCAGATTGGCGTGGAGCCAGAGGAGGCGGAAATCTAGAAAACATACTGGTTCTCTCAGGTACACGTGCAGATTCTCACTGGAAACCCATGCAGGAAACTGTACGGGCCGCGACGGCTCCTGCGAGCTCTGACGTGTCCCAAGAACCAACGTGCTCGTCTTGGTTAGCTGTCACTGAGAAGTGGATGGAACCCGAAAATACAGATTTACAAGGAAATTTGTATTGCATATCAATGAATGCTTATTGTTGGAGGAAGGCTAAGATTATCTAGAAAACGATTACCTGCTGTTAAGGCCTGTGAGACATCAACAAAGATGTAGACTTGGGCTCGTGATCCTGGTGGGCATTAGAAATGTGATGATGGTGACAAGCTGCCAGCTCATTAGCGTCCTCATTCATTCATTCATTCATTCACTCACCAAACAGTACTCCCACTGTGTGCTTGGTGCTGTTCTAGGTACTGCAGGCACAGTAGGGGACAAAATAGCGAAATCCCTACCTGTCTGGCATGCACCTGCCTTCCAGAAGTAACTCCAGACTGTGGGGGACAGGAAGGAACTGGAAAAGAAAGTGTGAGAGGGTAGAAAAGTAGGAAGGGGAGAGCAAGGAATGAAGAAGCCCATGTCAGGGCCAGGAGGAATCCACCACACTTCTTCAGGGTACCTCTGGTTGTTACCATGGTTACTGGTCCCTGATGGCCACCCTGAAGTTGAAAGTGAATTTCTGTTATTTTTGTGACATTCAGTTGACAGTCACGAAGCCTCTGTGTGGGTTGACTAAAACCCACTAGTGAACATCTAATACTGAGAGAATGACCCAGAAATTCTCAGCATTCGATTTTCTCCTCAAGACTAGGCATAGCTACAAAAATTTCAAATATCTTATGCAAAGGAGAGTAGGGAGTTCATTTGACCCTGGAGTGAATTACCAGAATATGATGGCAAATCAAGAAAGCAGGCCTGTGCACATAGAAAGCAGGGAGTCCAGGGGGAGGTGGGCCTGAAGGCCTAGGAACATCTGAAATGACAGGCATTGCTGGGCCAGGCCTGGGTGGGCTGCCACAGCGAGCTACCCTTGAGTCTGTGGGTGTTGGATGCCCAGAGTTTCGGGATAGGGCAGGGCTTCATGTGACAATGGTTAGCTTGCCCACTTTGCTGTTTTCCCAGGGGTCAGCCATACGTACCTGACTTCCCAGAGGACTTTCATGCCACGTTCGGGCCACCAGTGGACCCTTTCTTCTCTCCCTACACAGTGTGTGGAGAGTTGCATTCTACTAGGGTTGTGATTTTGCCAAGTGAGTGACAAAGCATAAGAGGGGCAAGGAAGTCACAGCTTTCGTGACATGATCACGAAAGTGGCTGAGGCAGGGCAGGGAGTATAATCAGAGAAATAAGTTCCACAGACTGAAAGGACTGATTTGGAAGAATCTAAATCAGTTGTTGGCAAACTATGGCCCCTGGGCAAATTCAGCCTGCTACTTATTTTTTAAATAAAGTTTTATTGGACACAGACATAACCATTCATTTAGGTATTGTCTATAGCTGCTTTCATGCTACAGTGAAAGCTAAAAATATTTACTATCTGGCCGTGTATATAAAAAGTTTGCCATCCTTGATCTAAGTGGATGCTGAAGTCACCACTGTTTATAATTTTAAGTGAACAAGCGATGTTCTACAACAAAAAAATGTATACCAATGTAGTTTCTTATAGTAAATACTCATGGTATAATGGTTATATCTAGTTGCCCTTGGAACTATGAAAATAAACTTTTAAATACTATAGAAAAGCTCTTTGCATTTCTTTATAAACAGATATTCTGTTCAGCTTTATGACAAGATACAGAATAAGTATGAATTTTACTTGAATGTATGCTACCAGTTTTGTAAATATCAACCAAGCGTTATTCTTTTTTAATTGTAAGATGAAGGATAAACTGCCTGCTCTATCTTCTTAAGCTACCTGTATATCAGCTAAGGCTGAATTAAGGAACAAAGTGCTTTCAATTCCCATTTCTGTATCGGTTATGAGTTTCAGCTATGTCGTATCCAATTGTGTCAATTCTGGACCTCATTAAATGCTATAGGATCAACATATAAATATTCTGTCCTTTCAAAGCACCTCCACTCCATCTCCAAAAGAGTCAGGAAACTAGTTCTTTAGCGAGATCTTCCCTGGCAATGTCATCTAAGTAGGTCGCCCCGCTGTTCATTTTCTTCACAGTAATTATGAACAAGTTGGGGAGAGTATTTTCACTTACTGTCAAAAATTTCACTCATATTTTCTGATTTTTGTAGATAGTTGGGATTTTATATACAATTTTTATTAGTGGTATATTTGTTCATTGTATGACTTTTCTTTCAATATAAAGTCCACTTAATTTGCTTTCTATTTTGAGGGGATATTTAACACAACTTTTTAGATTTATTTCTATGACTAAATTTAAAATATTCCTATTCACTCCTGCATCATGACTTGAGTCACCTCTCATTAGGAGTTGAGTAATTTTTTTTTTTTGTGGGTAATAACATGTAGAAAGTACATTTTCTTAGCTCTTGCAGATGTGATAATATCTTTTTGTTGTTTTCTCACATAAGTAACAATATTGGCTTGCTGTAGAATTCTTGAGTCACACTTGTTATATTTTAAAACTCTAGATATAGTTCCATTGCCTTCTGGTAATTACTGTTATGGAACAAAAACCTACTGTTACGGAGCTCACTGGTTTTTCATTTCTCTCTACAGATAACTTAAAAAAAAAATCTGATTATTTATTTTGTAAATTCAAGCATTTCTTAAGGAAATATCCAGAGGTTGGGCTCTAATTTTCTATTGTTTTTATTCAATCGCTCTGGTTTCTTCTTTAGAAATACCAGTTATCCCCCAAATAGTAGTGTATTCTCTGTTGTCTTTCTCATCTCTTTGATCTTGGATTCCTTTCCTCTGTTTGCTAGGAGAGTCTCTTGAGTTCGTCCTTCACATTGTACTTCCCATTTTCTGCCATTCCAGTTCTGCTCTTCACTGCCTCCAACGTGGTTTTAGTTTTGCTATTGTGTTTTCAGTCTTTCTTACTATCCTTTCATATCTGCCTGACATATTGTGAGGCCAGACACCTGAATCACGCTTAAAACCTTGCTGTCCCTTATGTCTTCCACCAATCCATCAGCATTTACAGTTGTTTCCACCTCCGAAATATTTCTTTAAATTGTCATTTTGTCTCCATCTTTACTGCCATCACTTCAGTTCAAGCCACCATTATCTCATCCCTGAACTAAGGTCTATCTTTTTGCTTCCTCTATTGTTTCTTCTAGTCCATTCTCTATACAGTAGCAATTGATATATGTGTATATACTTAAATATATGTATATATGTGTGTATTGTATATACAAATAGGTACTAAGACCTATATTTTTGCTTCCTCTATTGTTTCTTCTAGTCCCTCCTCTATATAGTAGCAACTGATATATGTGTATTTACTTAAATATATGTATCTATGTGTATTATATAAATACATACATATACATA
Source organism: Pteropus alecto (assembly GCF_000325575.1). Classification (NCBI taxonomy): domain Eukaryota; kingdom Metazoa; phylum Chordata; class Mammalia; order Chiroptera; family Pteropodidae; genus Pteropus; species Pteropus alecto. The sequence continues at coordinate 19,303,414 of NW_006439192.1, read as the reverse complement.
TAAATACATACATACACATATACATTCATACTCAATAAGTTCCTTTTGTACTTAAGATCCAAAGTGCTTTTCCTGGCTGCAAAGGTCCTATGTGAGCTGACATCCCTATGTTTCCAACCTCATCTGTAGCATTCACTAAGCACACTGGCCTTTTTCCATTTCCTCGAGCTGCAGAGCCTCTTTTTCCACTTGAAGGAACGCTGCTTTCTCTGCCAGTGATACTCTTTATTTGCTCTTTTCAGTGCTGGCTCAGATGAAATACCACCACTTTACAGAAGCCTTCTCTGATGACTTTATTTAAGTAGATACCCTGCTACTCGTTATTCCCTAAGTCAGCACCCTCTTCATTTTCTTAATAGCAGTTATTACATTTTAAGTATTTTGTTTATGTTTTTATTGTCCACAAGCCCATTAAAGTATAAGCTACATCGAAAGTGGTATTATGTCTGTTTCACTCACCTCTGTTTTCTCCATGTGGCTCATAATGGGTTCTGAATAAGTATTTGTTGAAAGCATTAGTTTATCTCACATCACTGAATTTTCATTTCCAGTTAGTCTTTCTTTACAGTTTTTTGCTTTTGCTTAATAGAGGCTATATCTTTTAATATCCTGTAGAGGGTGCTAGTTTGTTGAAACTTCTGGATCTGCTATAGATTATTTTTAGGGAAATGATTCTTCTGGATCATCTAGATGAAATCCCTTTCCTATTTCCTGTAGCTTTTTAAAGTAGCTCCCTTCCATAGGGTTTTTCTTACTTTTTTTACTCCTCCTTAAATGAAGCAACATCTGTATAGAGCTGGTATTTGTTAAGAGATAAGGCGAGATGATTGTCCGTGGTCATGTTGACTTATTCTTGGAACAATAGAGACGGAAGGTGGACAGTACAAGTTCCTGTCCCCAATTTCTGGCAGACATTCACCTATAGAAGCTCTATTTTTCCAAACTGCCAACTTCTCCTTATCTAATTGGTTCTCTGATACTGTGCTCTGAGTCCAAGCAGTGCATAAAAATAGTTTCTAATATACTGCTAAACAGGTTTCTTTTCTACTCTTCCATTATTAGAGAACTTTACTCATGGGCACTATTTTTCCTAAAATGTGATGTTACCCCCAGTTCCTTCTACTTTCTGCATAGTTTCTTTTTGTTATTTAAAGTTCTTATCTCTGAATCAACATAGATTAAAAGGGGAATGGGATGGGGAGTGAATATCTGAAGAGAGCGGGAACTAGATATCACCAAGAAGAACTCTTGTGTGATTTTCCGATCATCTCAGAGTTCAGATCCCGAGTCCTGGGATGAGGGGCAGATTGCAAGGATGTATGAAATATCTTCTGAGCTTTTTTAGGTGGTCTCAGTCTCCTGAAGTAAAGCCTGGGTATGTTTGAGGAGAAGCCTGATGGTAGATGTTCCTTCCACCCAGTTCTATCTGCCATGTCGTTAAATGGAGTCTGTGTATATTTTCCATTGGGTTATCCATCAAGTTTAATTTTGGTGATGGTGTAAATTTTTTTTCATGTGTTTGTTTTTCCCCGGTAGACAGAGGAAAGGGTTTTAGGGTTGCTGATCAGATCTCATTAAAATAAAAAAACTCATTATTTATTTTTATGTTAGACACTGACAGCATAAATATTGACTATTAAATATGTGCTTTTTTCTCAATCAGTTGTATGTTAAGAACTAGCACTAAAGGAAATTGGGACTTCTATATTTCCACATTTGGTTGAGATTATTTAAAGCCTTTTTCCTCTTAGCTACAATAGACTATGTGCTTTCTGTTGTAATTAAGTAAAGAACAACATGTTTTGTAACACACACACACACACACACATTTGCACGCATGTACTGCATGTTGTGTTTACTTTTAGCACAATAATTTAGGGCCCAAAATGGAAAGGCGTAGCTCATGGTGGCACTATAGAATGTAGAATGTAGACTGGCATAAAATCTGGATGGAAGCCAGTGGATTTGTTGAGCAAATGCTAGCAATAAACCTTTGATATTTTCCAGATAAGGCCATTTGAGCTGAAAACCAGCTCAGAGCTAAGGGATTGACTTTATTTTGAAGATAGCGTGCCACCTAGTGGCCATTCATATGCCGACTTCTAAAGTTGGGTTCTAAGCTTGCCAGTTTCAGAGAATCTCTCCCAATTTGCTTTCTTTCTGCTTTTATTTTCTACTCCTATGCTTGAGCTGGATTTCAGCTTCCATTCAACCCCTGGGCCTGGAAACCTTGTGTGTTGTTCTTATGTCTGGATGATGGCGACAGACCCTTTCCTAGCCTGTGATCAGAAAGGAGCATGGAGGGTCAGGGCTCACTCTGGCCGCTGTTTGATGGTTTTTAGAGGCAACTGGAGGGAAGAACACTGCGCTAGGACTCTCAGGACTTGGTCTTGGTCCTGGCTGTACCATTAACTAGTACACTGGTTTCCTGCTCCCGTGCCCACTCTTGGCTAGTGGGGTGGTGGCTGCAGTGAAGGGTAACTGGAGGTCACTTTACTCACTTTCCAGAGGGGCCCTGATGTTTAGCAGTGGGCCTCAGGGAACAGCTCTGGTCATCAGGCCTGTCTTTCCCCCGGGCTAAATGATCGGGGTGTGGGCACTATGCTCAAGTTAGGCCAAGCAGACCACGTTAGCCCTGGTCTCAGTGGTTGGTCCTGAGTCTCCCTGTGCAAGTCAGGCAATGAGAAGCCCTCCTAGACTTGTCTGGTTGGAATGAAAGAATGGAGTCAGATCCTCTGACCTGGAGCTGGCAGCTCTGGAATGACAGAGACTAGCCGGCTGTCTAGAAGAGCCACTGGGAGAGTCCCAAGTCAAGGACAGAGCAAATTAGGCTCAAGAGACGGTGGGAAAGTCCTTCTAGGACAGTTGTCGCTGAGGGCCAGTTGCATCCTGCCCCTCTTTTGAGGTACATTGAGGTCTCTACGCCTCTCAACGGTAGTCTCACATTTCACCTAAACTAATTCAAGCCAGCTTTCCTTCGCTTGCGGCAGCAACAACAAAATTCCTAATTAATACTTCTGGAGTTCCTAGTTCCAGGAGGGGAAAATTGGATGCTCTTTGCTCCTGCTCCATGCAGAATAGACCTCCACTTAAGGACAAGACTAACTGCTAATGATTTATACCAAGTAATCTAGACACACACATAGCTTGACTCAATAAAAAAAGAGAATGGGACCCCAGTGCCTGTGCCCCAAGGAACCTGAGTCTAGAAGTCTGTTGTGCTCTAGGTGGATCAGAAGTGACTCCTATGACCTTCTTACTTGACCTCCAGATCTGAACTCCTAGTAGCCCATGGTAAATAACAGACTGAATATGCTGCTTTGCTCTGAAGTGGGCATACAGTGTTTAATTCAAGGAGAACATGCGCCTTTGAGGCCTCCCTAAGTCTGTGGCAGGCACTGCCAATCAACCACAGCACTCCACAGTTGAGCTTGAGTGCAGCCTCAGAATCCTTCTCATCGCAGGTGATCCTTCTTGGAAGATTCATCAAGTTCGTCTGCACTGTTGAGTGGCCCTCCAGGTTTGAAGACCACATAATATAAAATGGCTATTTTGGATTTGGTTCTTTGTGAGTTCTTTGCATATGGATATTCTATATTCCACAAAACTACTTCAGCTTCTAAAAGTCAAAGGTTAATACCTAGAGAAGGCGCAAATGTAAAGTTGCTAGAGAAAGAAGGACTGGGCAGTAGAAATATAGAATTGGGCTTATGGAGCAGGCTGGGTTTCCACAGAAAGAAGATGCCATCGGATCGAAGCCAAGTGGAAACTTCTCCGCACTGGGTTTAAGCTTGAAATGAAGCTGGAAAAGGGAATTTATAGACCATGAGGCAGAGTGAAAATTTTGACAGCAAAGCCCTCCAAAGACTGAGCCAAAGCCAATGGAGTGGCTCCCCATAAAAATCGTGTCGAAACCCCAGATATAATCACACATCTCCCAAGCATGGCAAGGATGCAAAGCCATCCAGCTTGGGGAGTAAAAGTGCTTGCAAAGCATTCTGGAAACACATCACCTTAAGGATCTCTTCATCAGTTCAGTGATAGTGATCTTGGGGATCTTTGGGATCTTGGGGTTTAATGAAATCCAGTGCCGTACTTTGCAGGCTTAAGGGCTCCAACTTATTGGAGACTTGTTAAGAAAGCCAAACATGTGACACTGCTTCAGTGGGAAGATTCAGCCTGAGGCCTCTGTGGGCAGTATCCACGAAGCTGCAGCTCCTGAATTAGAACCTTTGTTCTTCGGCAGCCTGGCAGTGGTGTAGGGCACCTCTGCTCACACTTCCCTCGGGTACACGTGTAAACTTGTGAGCCTGTGCTGGCTGCCTTCCAGCTGGAGCGGAAGAAACTAAAAGAAAGTGTGGCCTTGCTGGGGGGTCTGGAGGAGGTTTGGAAGAAGACCCATCATGTTCTCTCCTTTTCCTCCTCATGAAAGGAAGGATTGGACCCCCATCCAGCTAACTAGCTAGAAAAGCCTTCTGCCAGAAGCCCTGGGTCTTGCTTTGATGCAATCTATCACAAAACAGATTTGCAGAAGCAGAAGTATCATTGTTACTTTATCAACTGATTGAAAGGCTAAGAACTTATAGAATTTGTAGAGCTGGAGGGGACTAATGATCTTTTTTTTTTTTTTTATCCAACCCTTTCATTTTGTAAGAGAAGAAACATATTTGGCATGCTAAGGTGCTTACTGCCCGGCCAGGCTTAGGGAGAATGGCAGGACCATCCCCTCTCAACGTGAAAAGGAGGACTGAGTAACTACATCGTGCGAGTCCATGGTCTCAAATCTGAATCTCTTGTCAGATTTGAGTCTTCTGAGCCCATGGTACGCAGCTTACTGGCAGGTCATTTCAGAACAGTAAGTAAATCCAAGGTCTGACAGTATTTCACTTTTCCTCCAGGATAGCAATAAGGGCGTGTATCAGTTTCCTATTGCTGTAACAAATTGCTACAAATTAGGAGCTTAAACCAATACAAATTTATTATCTTACAATGTGGATGTCAGAAATCTGAAATAGAGGTCATGGGACTGACCCCAAGGCATTGGCAGGGCTGCATCCATTCTGGAGACTCTGAAGAATCTGTTTCTTTGGCCTTTCTAGTTTCTAGAGATTGCCACATTCTTTGGCCCATGACACTCCGTTCTTCAAAGTCAGCAGCATTGGTTCAAGTTCTTCTAGTTCTCACAACACATCACTCTGACCTCCTCTTTTACTTCTCTCTTTCACATTTAAAGACCCTTGTGATTTCACAGGATGCATCCCGATAATCCAGGATAATCTCCCCAGCAGCTTTAATTTCATCTGCTACGTTATTTCCCCTTTGCCACGTAACATATCTTATACAGGTTCCAGGAATTAAGATGAAGATATCTTTGGGGGTTCATTATTCCACCTACTACAAGGCATGCCCAGAGAGAGTCCCTGTAGTATACCTTTGTCCATAGTCTTGAACCTTGAAGATTGGAAGGGTTTTGATTTCAACTATTTTGGAGTGATAATCCATTATGTGCAATTGTTTGCTGTTTTGGTTCTTTGCTTCTGTGTTGCTAGTACTTTACCAGTGAGTGAGCTTAGCCTCCCTCCCAGCTGCGAGATCACAACATTCCTTTGTGGATTTCATTTAATGATGCTCAGATTAGGTCTCAACAAAAACCATTTGAATTAGGTACTATCACTCCCAGATTTATGGTGAGGAAACATATAAAATTATATGCTAAAGTTATATTTCCAAATTCAAGGATTATTTACGTATTCTCCACAAAAATGTAAAGGTTTTATTTCCTTAGTGGACCCACGCTCCTTTGCATGCTTGAGTCTCTAAAAAAGATCCTTGGCCACTAGAGGGAGACAACTCTTTGAAGAACTGAGGCCATTTCTCATGTTTGTGGTTATAGAGAGATGAAAACGCTGTTAAGGTTTAAAAGTGGTATCCAGGCTGACCTAACAGGTGGACAATGCAGAACACTGAACGACTTTCACCATCACTCAATGGCTCTCTCTTGCATAGTCACCCATGCCATTCAAAGCAAGGGTGCTTTTAACCTAGCCCTTGGCCGCTTAACATTAAAAAAAGGAACAACTTCTCTGTCTTTTCTCCCTCAAGGAAACCTTTGCAGAGAGAAAGTCCAATAAATTGTCAGAACTGTTACTGTATAAAAACATCAAATTCCAAAGATTTCAAATCCGTAAGTCAGTGCTCTTGTGCGGTCTAAAACAGTGGTCATCGCTTACCCAGACAAGCTCTGTTGTGACCGCATGTCGTCTGACGATGTTGTTCTAAAATGAGAAACAAGGTACATTTTCTTTGTTAGAGAATTCTGGGTTCCCTGACACGGATTTGCTCCTGACATCTCATAGTTTAAAAAAATACAACTTCAGTACCAAAGAGGTCACTCTTCGTGCCGTACAGTGTTTAAAATGGTAATTATGTGCACCCAATGGAGGCACCACGGAGGAAAATCAGCCACAGGTGCCAAATAGCCAAGTCAAGAAGACAGTGGCTGCAGACAGGGACGACATGAAGTGATGTTAGCCCAATGCTTTGTGCGATGTGTCTCAGACATAGAAGGATTTATTAGCTAGTAATTCATGCTCTTCTCTCCTCCCTCCCTTACATTTAGGCAGAGATTCTAATTCATCTCATCATGAAACCCACTGTAACTAATGAGGATGTGCCATATTGCTTATGTGTTTTGAGGAGGTAAAAGGATCTGTAAATGTATAATACACCTCAGAGAAACTAGTCCTGTTATTTTTTAAACCATGCTATAGAAATAGAAAACAGGATAGATAAATGTAAAAATGCGTGGGGATCAGAGCCATCACAAATAAAACATATATTCTTTTAAAATATAGATGGATGTACAGAAATAGTACTTAAGCACGAGGCATATCTCCTAGCCGTAACAAAGAGATGCCATAATAGGATGGCTTACATGAAATAGAAATTTATTTTTCTTTTTCTCATGTAAACTTTCAAAGGTGGGAGTGGTGGTGGTGGTCTGGGAATAGCAGGCTGGTCTTGCTCCACAAGATCATTCAGGAATTCAGGCTGGTGGGACACTCTGCTATAGAGCTCCTATCTCTGGACCCAATGCGACTGTCTTTGTCACCCCCTTTTCTCATTCCATGAGAACTAGAAAGAAGCAGCACAGAATGAACAGTTGTGCATTTAAGCAGATGTAACTTCCACTCCTATCCCAAATCCAGTCACATGGCCTCTCTTGCCTGCAAGGGTTTTGGGAAAGGGGATGTCTGTAGCCAGGAGACACTAGGCTCGGCTAAAACTCAAAAGAATAAGAAACTAGATATGAGGGGACAGTGTAGTAGCTCTTGCCACAAGTCAACTTTCCTGGCCACAAACTTACTCATACATACTCTTCTCCACATGGAGAATAAATGCACCCCTCCTCAAGGGAACCAAGCCAGAGTCTCGTCAAGTTCATAGTCCAGGAACTCTTGGCAGTGGAGAGTCATTAAAACAATTCCAAATGGCGCTTCTTGTGGTTGGATGACCCATAAGCCAAAAGATGAGTTGTCTACCTCCCACCTCCTTCCCTTACACCACAGCGGAGTAAGAACGAGGTCATTGCAATACAAACTTCCATTCAGGAAAGGGCAGGACTGGAGCACCAAGCAGCCACTGCCCACGGCAGGCCTTAGTCCTGGAGGGCTCCAGCAGAGTAACCGCTCTGTCGTGGTTTGCAGCGAGTTCCGTGAGCAGCCCACCTGGCATCTCCAGGTATTCTGCAGGAACTCCCTTGTCCATCATCTTCTCTGGCCCCTGATTCTTCCTCTGGAAGGTTCTTTCTTGGCCACCTTGGAAGCAAGCAGGCGTGATGTCTATCCTTTTTCTGGCCGTATGGTATTCACCGCTACTTCCTATCCCTGCACTTTCAAAGGCCTGGAAAATGATATATGGGTTTGAATCGTTACAGGCTACTCCAGGCCAGATTTGCAGTTTCTTTGGCAATATAATTAATTCTCTTAAAAACATGAAAAGATGTCAATCTATTTTACTCCATCAACTTCATGAGCAAGTACCACAGTCAAGGATCTTGACTGACATGTAGTTATTTCACCTGTAGATTCGGGTCTTCTCATCACTGTCCGCAGAGCTCAGCTCATTTATCTCTCTTGCTACCAAACAGCACTTACCTTGAGACCATCCAGAACAGCAAACTTGAGTGGGGAGACAATCCCCTTTGTTGCCTCCCCCACAGCGAGCTCATTGCTGCTGAGGTGACATTGCTTCTAGGCCTTTTTGGTGAACGGAGCTATCAGTTTAAGAAACAATAATATGTAAAGATTTTTATTGACATTTTCTTTGCAATTTTTATATAGCATGGATTTTTACTTAGCATCTTTGTTTTTAGTATGGTATCTCTTTTCTATCTAATTTCTAGTACTGTTCGAACCTGATGTTCTTGAGCCAATTTTGGTAGGTTATGGGTTTCTAGAAAATTGGCAATTTCCTCTAATTTTCAACGTTATTGACATTAACTTATCTAGGACATCTTATTTACGTTTTGATCACCACAGGATCTGTAGTTATGTCTCTCTTTCCATTTCTTTTATTGTTTGTGTACACATTCTTTATCCCTCTCTCTTTTTATATTTAACTTGATAACTTTTGATCTTTTCTGTTTTATGTTCATTTCCTATTTTTTCAATTTTAGCTTTTATTTTTATTTATTTACTTTTCATTTATTGGGTTTATTCTATTGTTCTAGTTCTGATTTCTCAAGTTGGGTACTTAGCTCATTAATTTCCAGCTATCTTATTTTACAATATAAATATATAAAGTTATATGTTTCCCTCTAAATACAATTTTAGCTGCATCCCACAAGTTTTATCATACAGTATTAATATTACTATTTTGCTCTAAATATTTTTTACATAGGATATCTATGTAAAATATTCACTTCCTAGTTCCTTCCCACTCTAGTTTCTACTAGCTCTAATTCTTACATAATCTCTGTCCCTGGGGTTTGTTGCTTCTTGATTTAAGAAAATGAGTCTTTTACACACACACGTCTGCACGTCCTTTGCAGGTACCCTTTGCACACAATTCTAATTGTGTAAGTCTTTCACTCATCCTGTGGCAGTGAGTTTACACTATGAGAACATTCCAACACACAGTAGATACTGATGTGTCCCAAAGGACAAGAACAAGATTTGTTTTCATTTATTTTGATCATCTGCCCATGACTAACATAACCCAAAATGACCCTGGTTTTTAGTTACTAGATTGCTTGGGCAATGTCATTATTAAAGAAAAGAGAAAAAAGAAAAGAAAAAAACTCACCCGAGGTGGTCTTTTTTTTTTTTTTTTAAGTGATGATCTTTCATCAATCATTTAGGGTCTGATCTTTATGATTCATTAAGCTCCTCATTCCTCATCTCTGTCTGGCCTAGGATTTGTCTCTTATTCTCTGCTGGGAGTGAAATTTTAAAAAGCAAACGTCCAGATCACCACAGTCTGACAAATGTGCTCATGGTGAGAACCGATTTTAGTGCTCTGACCAGTCTGGCTTCTTCTTGTTTTGGGTTCCAGTGATTTTCTTGAGGAAATCTTTCTTTCTTGAGAAATTATTAATGTATTTTACAAATATGTCAAGGATTCATTAGGTATTTAGTTGTTTTTAGCGAGCAGGCCCGTCTCGGTAATTTAGTTCATCATATTCCTAGAAATGACTTCCCCACCAGGCTCTTTAAAGGTTTTGTTTACTACACTTCTATTACCAAATTTACAATTAAACTTCGGTTGCAAGCAGCACACACTGACTGGAGTGTATATTCTCTGTGATATGTATACCTCGCTCTTTTATAACAGGTCAGAAATTGCTGCACCAACTTCACATAATGATGTCATTTGGTGTTAAAAAATAGTGGCCATTTTCAATAAGATAAACTGTTCTTGTAACTCATATTTTCGAATTGTTTCAATCCATAGATCTCTCCAGAGAATGGGCTCCCAGTAACTAGATGTTTTGGGCCAGCCTCTTGCAATCGAGGGAGAGCTTGGGTCAAACCAAGACCAGTCTCTGCTTACTGGGTAAATGTGAGTCTAGAGACTGTATTCCTAGGTGATCGGGGCCACTTTGGCTCCCCTTGAACCAGTCCCGGCAGATACATATTAACATTCTAACATTTCTCAAGTACCGCTGGGTGATTTCTGACATCCAGTCGTGAGACCCTGAGCAGGAAAGAGGGACTTTGTGCGTGTTAGTGGTTGTTGTTGGTGCAAAGATCAGAGTCTCACTCAGACCCCCTTATGAATAAAGGGGTTCATTAAAAGGATACTGTGGATTAGAAATGGAGATGGCAGGAATCCAAGGCAGAAGTAGGACTCGCTACGCCCTCTTTTTCTCTTTTATGGATATATAATCTCCTCCACTTCTATCTCTGCTTAACTCTACCCATTTGCTCCTCTCTGCCACCTTGATTCCTCTGCTTATTTATGGTTTTTGCTCCTTTATGGCTTCGGCTTACATAAATCTTGGACGTTAATCCGAGTGCCAGTTCTCAGAGGAGGGAACCTGATGGTCATGCTGATGGGGTCCTGTGAGGCCTACCACAGGCCGTTGGGTTGGCTGCCCCTTGGGCCAATCAGCTGTGGTCATATGACAGAGTCAACTGATGCAAGAGTGGCTAACATAAAGGTTGCTCTTTGGCAGAGGCTGGGAGCTGGGCGAGGCTACATGGAAGAGAATACTTAGAGGAGCATGGCCTGAACCAAGAGCAGACAAATGCCTACTGCTGAGATTTAAACTATATCCTATAGAACAACGGTATTTGGTAATACGTCCTAATTGACAATCACATACATTTTTATTGTTTCCAAATAAGCAATTCATTTGTCCCTTATGCTGGTGTCTGGGCACCCTTACCTTCTATAGCTCCCCGTGGCATTAGACATTTCATCGGGACATAGGAAGGGCCTGTCCTTTCTAACTTCCTAACAATGACCAACAGACAAGGCCTCACCAATCCCTATGGAGTAAGAGCAAAGTATACATCCTTACCTAATACATTTAGAGCTTTAGTTTTCTCCCAGACATAAGTTTATGCCCCTATCCACAATTCTGGAATTTATAAAGCTCTGAAATCTTAAAGATTTTGATAACTCATTTGGGGAAAATCCTGATCTTACCTGAACTCTTTAGGTGGCCTACAGTCACTTTGATCTTTATGTGAATATATATTCATTTAGTGTGAATGTATATTCATTTTTCTATGGAAATAGTAACAGACTTGATTATTGGTCATACCTGTTGCAAGTGTTTAAGTAATATGCTTTATATACACTATGTTTGTTACCTTTTCAAATCAGAAAAATACCTCGATTCTATGATACAGCTAGCCCTAAGAGTTTCAAATAAGGGATTGTGCACCTGAACCATTAAAAGAAAGAAATAAATGTATTATAGGCAAATAAACAATAAAAGAGTGTCGAGTAGGCGGAGATGCAGAATAAATAAAGTTGAAATCTAAAAAAAGCATTAATATGGGAGACGATACTTACTCTAGAATCTGGCATTACTTACCTTTGCTTTCCCTCAGCCAAGTTTGCATTCCTATTTGACATTCACCTTTCTCTTCTCCAAAATGAAGAGATTACGATTATTTCTACAATCTCTTCCATGGTTACAATTCTATAATTCTCTGATTCTATTTCCTTTTATTGAAGCAGTTCTTCCCATCTGGCAGCAACCAAGATGAGGCAAATCTTTGTCAAGGCATTTCTGGTTTACACACTACAGCATGGTCCCTTCACATTTCACATAGTGTAGATGCAAACATACGCCTTTGACTAACCAATTTTTTTTAAGTTTCCTTAAAAAGACCGAGCAGTTTTAAGTGAGTTTTTACATTCAACGCTTGTGTAATTATTAAATAATCTATTTCACTTCTTCTCCATACGTGATAATTTCTGTTTATCCAGCAAAGACATAAAGAGAGAATATTAGCTCATTTGTAGAAGCTTGTTTGAGCCAGGACTCAGAATTGCTCACTCTTGACGGGTGTGCTGAGGTCATTTCCCTAGTTCCATTTTGAAGATAAAGTTCCTTTGTTACTTTGGATCATGGTTTGAATTAGGTTAACTTCCCTCTTTTTTTTCCCCCCTGATTTATATGACGAGGTGATTGCTTAAAGATGGCAATTCCCCTACAGTACCGATCTTGACAAATGGTACCACTCCGTCGTCTAAGGCAGAGCCCTGGGAATCATGCTGGATCCTTCCCTCTCCCTTACCACCCGTGTGTTTAATTAATCGCCAAGGCCTGCTGAGTTTTTAAAAGTTATAATATGTTTCTGGCCTACAGAAAATCTGAGTGCGTAATATAAACAACACCCATGTACCAAACCTCAGGTTTGTGAGATTGTAGTATTTTGTCATATATATGCACTTCGGTTTTTTGTTTTGTTTCTTTAATAAATAGAACATTACAGAAAAAGTTAAGACTGCCAGTGTACCTCTCTCTGATTTCATTCTCTCCTTTCCTCTCCACAGAAAACCTCCATTCTGGTTTTGGTGTCTATAATTTCCACGGTGTTTGTACTATTATTATATAGAGTATTGTGCTGCATGTTTTTATGTTAATATTTTGTACTGTATGTATCTACCTGCAACTTGTTTTTTCTCATTCAACATGGTTCTTGAGATCTATTTAAGAATTAGACATATAAGTCTAATTTATTCTTCTGAACAGTTATGTAGTGTTCCGTTAAATGAATATTGATGTCGCTTATTCATACTCTTGTTAATGAACATTTAGATTGTTTCTAATTTTTCGCCATTACAGACACTGCTCCAATAAATATTCGTGTACGTATCTCCTTGTATAAGCAAATATATGAGCTTATCTAGGGCACAGTGGACCATAACACTAGTGTCCACACACTAGTGTAGCACAATGGTGTCCTTTAAATGGGTACAAGTGTGCCAAGATTTTTATCTCCTCTTCTACAGGTGAGGCAGGTGGGTGAGACCTGAGTCACCAGCAGCAGCTGGGCCCTGGGCTTGAGTGGCCTCCTCCACTTTGCCCGTGAGCAAGTATCCACTCTGAGGTCAGGCACTGTATGGCAAAGAAGTTGGCTTTATGTAAATTAACTCATTCAGTATTCAAGAAATCCTATGGCTTCTTGAGCATTTCCTTACTTTCTGGTTTCCCCACTAATTTTAGCATTCTTCAGGGGATGTTGCCTGCAACAGTTATTTCTGTAGTATTCTAATGGTGATTTTCTACTTCCCCATCTCATTTTAATCAAGATAAACTAAAGATATTTAGGGTTTATTATATTTTCTTCCAGACAGGCTTTAATTATTTGTCTTCATTTCAAAACTGAATATATTCCCCCAAAAGATAAGGCTATAATAGAGACCTGGGCTTGAATTTCAATTTGACACTTCAGACCGTTTGACGTTAAGCCCTTCTGAACCTGGGTTTCCCTTATATCACAAGGATATAAATACCTACCTTACAAAATTATCAGAAGATCTAAATGAATTGTTACATGTAAAGTTCTTAATATTGAGGAAGATAAACATTATCATTCTTGCTCCCACCAGCACTATTATGGCCTTCCAGAGTCTGCTTTCTAAAATGCAGATCTGATGATGACAAAACCTTGCTCAGGCTTGTCCTTTGCTGCCTGTCATTGTCAGCTGTGGTTCCCAAGCCTGACTTTTCATCAGAATCATATGAAGAACCTTAAAAGATATACATTAACCCAGTCTTACAGAATGGAATTTTGGTAGGGTGGGTTTAGCCTTATCTGTATTCTAGAGCAGGGATCCCCAACACCAGGGCTGCGGACGGGTACTGGTTCGTGGCCTGTTAGGAACCGGGCTCCACAGCAAGAGATGAGCGGCCAGCAAGCAAAGCTTCATCTGTATTTGCAGCCGCTCCCCAGCGCTAGCATCACTGCCTCAGCTCCACCTCAGATTATCAAGCATTAGATTCTCATAGGAGCACTGGTCCTTGGTGCCAAAAAGGTTGGAGATCGCTGCTTTGGAGAGCTGAGACCAAGGGTCTACCACAGTAGACATGAGTCTGGGGCCCCCTCTGAAGGCTGATAATGGGTCCTCACTCAGTGATTGCTGACAGTAATAAAGAGAGAATCCCTGCTTCCCACAATGAAATAGCAAGGTAGTGCCAAAGCATGAGATTTGGAGTCAGGCTAATCGTTTCTAGATATTCCATTTAGTGTCTGTGTGACACTGCTTAGTCAGCTGCCTTTTATATAGGGTGTATGTTCTTGGAGACCTTTTTAATTTAAAATGTGCAGAGATAAAAACTACTTTTCTAGTAGGAACAAATAGAGTGATTGTATGCATTTTCTTTAATGCTGTCTTTTGGTTCTCTTCACCTTTAACTCTTATACTTTGCAGAGTGTTCTCTCTCTCTTTTTGATTCGATACTCACGTATATTGTAAAATGATAGTACAACAAGATTAGTTAACATCTCCATCATCTCACATAATTATCTTTTTTTTTGTGGTGATAACATTTACAATTTACTCTCAACAACTTTCAAGTATATAATACAGAATTGTTTATTATAATCATCATACTATACTTTAGATCCCCAGAGCTTATTCATCGTATAACTGGAAATTTGTACTCTTTGACAAACATCTCCCTGTTTTCCCCAACCTCAGGCCCTGGTAACCACCTTGCTACTCTGTTTCTATGATTCTGGTTTTTTACTTTCCACATATAAGTATTTGTCCTTCACTGTCTGATTTATTTCACTTAACATGATGCCTTCAAGGTCCATCTATGTTATCGCAAATGGCAGGATTTTCTTCTTTTTTGTGACTAAATAAACTTATATATATAGAGATTACACTTTCTTTATCCTTACATTCGTCATTGGACACTTAGGTTGTTTCCATGTCTTGGCTATTGTGAATAATGCATCAATGGACATGGGGGTGTAGAAATCTCTTCGAGATAGGGATTCATTTCCTTCAGATAAATACCCAAGAGTGAGATTTCTGGATCATATAGTAATTCTATTTTTAATTTTTTCGAGGAAACTCCGTGCTGTTTTCCATTGTGGTTGCACCAATTTACATTCCTAACAACAGTGTACCAGGGTTCCCTTTTCTCCTCATCTTCACCAATTCTTGATATTTTTTGTCTTTTTGATAATAGCCATTTTAACAGGTCTGAGATGATATCTTACGGTGGTTTTGATTTGCATTTCCCTGATGATTTGTGACATTGAGCATCTTTCATGTACTTGTTGGCCATTTGTATGTCTTCTTTGGATAAATGTCCATTCATGTCTTTTGCCTATTTTTTAATCAGATTATTTGTTTTGTTTTGTTTTTTGTTACTGAGTTGTTGAGTCCCTTATGTATTTTGGGCATTAACCTCTTATCACATAGATGGTTTGCAAATATTTTCTCCTATTTTGTAGGTTGCCTTTTCATTTTGTTGATTGTTTCTTTTGCTGTGCTTTTTAGTTGGATGTAGTCCACTTCTTTATTTTTGCTTTTATTGTTTGCACTTTTGGTGTCATATCCAAAACAGTCATTGCCAAGACCAATGTCAAGGAGTTTTTCCTTATTTTTTCTTCTTGGAGTTTTATGGTTTGGGGTCTTAAATTTAAATCTTTAATCCATTTTAAGTTAGTTTTTTTTTAGTGGTGTAAGATAGTAGTCTGGTTTCATTATTTTGCATATAAAGATAGTTTTCTCATCATTATTAGTTGACGAGACTATCCTTTTCCTATTGAGTATTCTAGGCTCTCTTGTCAAATGTTAGTTGACTGTATATGTGTAGGTTTATTTCCCAATTCTGTTCCATTGGTCTGTGTATCTGTTTTATGCCAATACCATACTATTTAGATTACTATCTATAGCTTTGAAATAAAGTTTGAAATTAGGAAGTGTGATGCCTCCAGTTTTGTTCTTTCTCAGGATTGCTTTGGCTATTCAGAGTGATTTATAGTTCTATATTAATTTTAGTTTTTTTTTAAATTTCTGTGGAAAATGTCATTGGAATTTTGATAGGTATTGCATTGACTCTGGAGATGGCTTTGGGTAGTATGGACATTTCTAATCCATGAAGATGGAATATTTTTCCATTTATTTGTGTTTTCTTCAACTTTCATCAATGTCTTATAATTTTTAGTCTACAGATTTTTTACCCCTGTAGTTAAATTTATTCCTAAGTATTTTATTATTTTTGATGGTATTGTAAATGGGATTGTTTACTTCTTTTTCAGATAAATCATTGTTAATGTAGATAAATGCAACTGGTTTTGTATGTTACTTTTGTATCCTGCAACTATACTACATTCATTTATTAGTTCTAATAGTTTTTTAAACTTTTTTTTTTGGAGTCTTTAGGATTTTCTATATATAGGATCATATCGCCTGCAAACAGAGAAAATTTTACCTTCGTTTCTGATTTGGATACTTTTCCCCCTTGCCTTGTTGGGCTGAGCATTCTCCTGTTCCTGCACGATGTTGACCAGGAGTGGCGAGAGAGGGCACCCTTGCCTTGCTCCTGATCTTAGTGGGAAAGCTTCTAACTAACTGTTCATCATTGGGTAGGATGTTAGCCGTGGGTTTGTCATATGGCTTTTATTATGTTGATATAGTTTACTTCTCTATTGGCTTTTTAGCTATGAGTCTTTGTATTATTTTTTAATGTTTGTTTTATATTATAATAGGCATCCTTATTACAATCTACTTAGACTTAACATTTGATCACTTTACATTTTATTATTTATATCTGACTTTTTCCACTTCATGAATGAAAAAAGCCACAATAGTTTAATTCTATTTAAATATCCTACTCCTATATTTCAAGCTACTGTTTTTTATATCTTTTAATTCTTCACAAGTTATAAGTCTCATCACAATGTTATTATTTTTACTTTAAACTGTTGGTTTTTAAAGGAAATTAAGAAAAGAAAAATATAAAATCTTTTATATTTACTCATATATTTACCATTTCGGATACTCTTTATTCTCTTCCTGTAGATCTTGATTTTTATTTCGTATTATTTCCCTTCAACCTAAAAGATACTCTTTAGAATTTCCTGCAGTACAAGTACGTTGGTGATAGTTCTCTTAGCTTTCATTTATCTGAAATGTCTTTATTTCATCTTAATTTTAGAAGATTATTTTCCTGGATCTAGAACATATTCCATAGGGCTCCAATCCTTTAAAATGTATTCTAATTCCAAGGCCTGACCAGAGAGAGGACAGCTGGGACTCTTGTCATGGTCATGGATTAGGGCAACAACTTTGAGGAGCTAAAACTACAGATTTTTAAAAAAGATAAGGGTTGATATGGGCCAACATGGCCTGACAAAACCAGGATGGATTAACAGGACCAGTGAGGGTTGATGTTGGCTGACGCGGCTGACTTGGGTCATAATTTTTAAATCTCATTGATTCTATAGCTGGACAGGAACTGAAGGCTTCCGTCACTTTTCAGAGAAGAAAACTGAAGCGTGGAAAGGCAATTTCCCCAGAATCATGTAAGTGTACCATGCCAGAATCCAGACTCTAAAATCGTGTCTTCTTTCTCCTAGGACTCTTTTTTTCATCTCGCCTGCCTCTCCACGGAGGCGAGGCACCACAGTGCTGGCGGATCTCAGCAGCACATTCCTGACAGCTCATGCATGTCCGTAGCAAGAGCTGGAGCAGCTGTCAGGGCAAAGGTGGTTCTAGGTTCTGAAGGAAATGTCTCATTTTTCTGGGTTATCTAGGTTAAACCCCTGTGGGCAATGACCTTATAGCATTGTCAACCCTTGAAAAACAAGTGGCAAGAAGCACTCTTACATATTAGCTGCTGATAACCACCCCCAACTAAGGACATCCAGATAATAGGCGAACAAGATCTTGGACCACAGGACTTTGGGCGTTTAATATTAACCACATTTTCTGACCTTTCCTTGTTGCCTTTCCTTATTGTCGTTTAGCTTTCATTTTCAGCCTTTTCTGGGTCACAAGGTATAAGATCAGGTATCTGACTATCAGCAATGCTGGGATTTCCTTGGTTCGAATTCCATCCCACATGTTTCTGTCTTCATATGTTGGTATATATGTCAAAGATGCTTATTTACAATAATTTTGATCCACAACTTTAGAGAAACTGTCTTGACATCATCATGACATGATACGATCATCATAAAGCAGTACAGAGCACGTCAGCAGTGCCCACACTTTGACACAGCAGAGCACCATCTGTGGAGGCTTGGGAACCTCTGAGGGTTTGTGGACTCTGATTTGGAGTGAGTTAGTGAAGGATTGCCTTCCTCCACAGCTAGGTAAGGCACTCAGGGAGCCAGCCGCGGAGGAAAGTGGATGCTTCTGTTCTATTCATTTTTAGAATTTGGTGTCCTTAATCTTTCTTTAAGGGAGCCCAGGGGCTGCCCCCATGGCGAGTCACGCGAAACTTGCGCTATTAAGCCAGCTTCACAGTCTGAAAATCTCAGAACTGCTCAGGAACCGACAAGCACACATCTAGCTGTGTCTGCTGCCTCCTCGGACCTCACTCACTGCAAGAGGACATTCTTTTTTTAGTGATCGTGGTCCTTGCCAGGCAGCCGTCAGCTCCTCAGCACCTTTCCCCTTTCTTTCCCCTCCTTCCCTCCCTCCTCTATTCCCTTTCATTTATTTTTCTGTTTGGAATAACAATAATAAACCCCACAAATCAAATAAATATGAATAACATTGTGCTTTAAAACTACCAAACATTAAGAATAAGCTCCTCTCTTTTTCTTATTTTTTAATTGTAAAATGCATTAATTTTATTTTAAAAAAGAAATCTCATTCCTGTCAAAGTCAACCAAAATGAGAATGGTAATTTGGCCGATGTGTTTTCTTTTTTTGTAGCACAATTTAGAAAGTGACCAGTGGTCTCGTGTAAGAGATTGACTCTAAAGACAATAGACAAAGGTTGAAGAAGCATTTTAGAATTGATCAAGATCAGAGTGGCTGATGTCCATCTGCCTTCAGTGGTAGAGCTTTGCCCTGAGCCTTGCAGAGTTCGCCAGGATCCAAGCAACGTTATAATGCTAATAATAGTTAGCATCATTAAACACTTGCTATGGGCCATGCATCTTTATAAGTCTTTACATTTAATTTTCTGCCAAATGAAAGACTCACCCTAAGGAGCCCTGGAATCTGGACTTAGTGCTTAATCTTGTTGCCCATCTGTGCCTCGCTGCACTTCACTGACTTCCTGGTCAGCCTCCGATTTCCTCCTCTGCCTAGTCCTTCTTGTTGTGAAGGCTGCATGGTTATTTCTAGCATTGTTATTTCCATCGCAAACTCTAGTCTTCCAGCTCTCTATCTCATGGCCCTCCTGGAGCAACGCTCCCTCAGACCCATCTACCAGTAATGACCCCCATCATCCAACTCTGAGACTTTTTCTCTGGCTCTACAACTCCACTGAGAACCACTTCCTTCTACAGATGGGTTTGGACACCGGCAACTTGAAAGATAAAACAATAAACACTGAATCTAGATGCATACGAAAAAATAAGTGTCTGAGACACAAACTATTTGTAAATGCTATGGCAATAGAGGCTGCTGAAAAGTTCACAAATATGCCCACCAAATTTTATTGTCTCTTGTTTATATGAGTTAAGAGGTTTACATTCCTAAATTGTTAGTGAGAAAGTCAGTAAGAGAGTTTAAATCAAGCAAAGATGTGGGATAACAGCAATTAAAAGAGCGCTCTCTCCTTGTCTCCTCCCTTTGGTGAGCCCAACTGCAAAGTTAGCCTTGACTTCTGTCATATTCTAAAACTCCCCCTCTCTGTGGGTGCTTGTATTTCTGGAACATTCACCCAAAATAATAAGGTTTTACTCTCTCTCCTGGTGTTAAGTCTGGGTTGTTTGGGAACTCAGCTTCACCAAAGGAGTTGGTCTCCTGACTTTTTAGTGAAGGGTGAGAATAGATGTTTTTAAAAGGAGGTGCTGTACCTTTAAATTCTGAAAGTGAACTTGGCTCAGGAAGGCCAGCAGTCAAGGTCCAGCCCCTAGAAGAGAGAATAGCTACAGATTCTCCATCCTCAGTCTTTGCAAGGGGACGGCTGTGCCAGCCAGCTCAGGCAGGCTCCTGGCAGCATGGCAGTGAAGCTCGGGGCCCTCCTGCTGGTCCTTGCACTCAGCCTGGCACAGCCAGCCTCCGCCCGCCGGAAGCTCTTGGTGTTTCTGCTGGATGGTTTTCGCTCAGACTACATCAGTGATGAGGCCCTGGAGTCCTTGCCTGGTTTCAAAGAGATTGTGAGCAGAGGAGTCAAAGTGGATTACTTGACCCCAGACTTTCCCAGTCTCTCTTATCCCAATTACTACACCCTTATGACTGGTGAGTACCTTGTCCTCTTCCAGGTGGGGAGGGCAGGCTAGAGTCCAATGGGGTACAGTTAGCATCTGGCATCAGAGTCTTATTTAAATTTTCAGGTTTCCCTAATCTTTTGGGATACCGAAGACAGACAAGAAGTCTGTGTTCTTGGCCGAGATTTTTTTTTTTTCATGGTTGTATTGTTCTCCAAAAGTTATCCCAAGGACTTGCTTTGGATTCTAAGTGTGGAGAACAGAGAGCTACATGAATAGATGATTTAAAAAAGGAGTTATTTGTTTTATAAATAAAAATTCTAGCTAACTTTATATTTTCTAAGTGCAACTTTAAAAAGTCAACAGGTCTTCATGTGTCTGTACCAAATTCCTTCTGTCTCTTTGCTCTGCAGTCATCTGTCATCCTAGAGACTTTTTGGCTTCTTTATCAATGAGCTAGGCTATGAAAGTTACACATGGGATTCCTGTATTACTTGGAGGAAGTTTTCATTCATATCCTGAAGTATTAACTGAGCAATGCCACTTGCCCCTTCTTTTGCCTTTTTAAAAGGGCCAGGAAAAATAACATGGAAAAGAAAAAAAAATTATTGTGTAGTTCAGATTCCCATTTTTAAATTCTGGTGAGTGTTAAAAAATTAATAAATAAAGCCAGCTAGCCTACCTAGACTATGCCTGGTTTTGAGAAAGCTGGATGTTGCCTAAAGATGACCTTCGTCTGGGATTGCCAGAACACCATTGTGTTTCCATGAACTTGATCTTCTATCTGTGCAATGGAACTTACTTTCTGCTCACACAGTTGGATTCCTGGCTTCCAGTTGGTTTTTCAGCTAACCTTGTAAGGGCCAGCAAGGCACTCTCAGAAAGAATTTAGCAAACTGTCCAGGGAAGCTGTTAAGAATGCACTGTTATTGCTGCTTATGCTGAACTGTGCTATGTAGTCTGAGCACAGGGAAAATTCTATAAATTATCTTAACAGGAAGGGGATGAGAACTTTTTATCTCGTTATGGGTTTCCACAGTACAGCAAAGCCATAGGAGTCTGGAAAGACAATTGATAACTGTGACTTCGTGCATAGGTACTATATGCATGTGTACCTAAAAATGTCATAAAATTAAAGGGGAAAGACACTTTGGTGAATTAGAAATGAAAGCATAGAAAGAAAACAAAATCCGGACTGCACACAATTGAAGAATGTATTTGCTTCTTTCTTTCTTTCTTTTTAATTTCCCCCAACAAACAACCGGCGTCTCTAAGATAAAGAGAATATACAAAAGTCCTCTACTGCTCACTTGGCATGCTTCTCCCTTTGCAGGGGAGCAGTTTGCAGGCAGCTGGGTCACACATAGATGTTATTGTGCATCACAGCCCGATGTCAGTTCTGTCCAGGGAGTTTCACACACGCAGACCACCCCCACTCCAATTGCCTTTCAGAGCCTTGCTAGGAGACCCAATTCATAAACTGCCACGTGCAACTTTCCTGATCTCAGTGGAAAATGAACAAAATCCATTTTAGAAATTCAGACTCCAGTGAGTAAAAAGGGACCATTACAATCTCCACAGAGAAAACAAGCCAGTGACACTGCCTTTTGTTGGTCAGACTCTCCTTCCTGATCTTGGCACAAGGAATAATTTTCACCGAGTCTCAGTCACGCAGAGACACGCTTTCTGTTCAGAGATGGGCATTTTCACTCCTCTTTTCCATGGTGGCATAGTGTAGTCCCACAAGCGTTTGACAAAGCTCTCACCTTCACTTTCAAACCAAGTCTAGCCAGAGGAAGTCACAAGACCTCCGTACGTGTTATGCTTATATATTTTCAGATGGTAAAATGTATCCTTTTGAAAATGTAATCCACTTTGAAAGCCTTAAGTCGACTTTTCCCCCTTTACAGAAGCAATACTATACACAGGATGTGTCTTGTAAAGCTCATGTTCATGTGCAAGTGTCTCTGGGTATGATGTGTCTTGCACCTTCTGAGTGAACGTGAAGGCTTGGAGCAGGATTGCAGGCTGGGAGATGCCAGGCCATGAAGCTAGTATTATCTCCACCATCCTGGAACTGATTTGGGGTTAAGTTTGTATTATTTTCCCTAATATCCATGCTTATTTTTCTACCTGATGTTGAACGATTCCTCTTTCTTTCTTTAAATAAAAGAGAATATAACCTTTGGGAATTATACTTAAACATATGGTTTAAGCATCTGAGCATTTTATGAACCAACAAAAGAATCATGCTAGATCCTTTTGGTACTAAAGGATATGATGTTTTAGAGTTCCTCAGAATTCATAAGTGAGACTATGATGTCACTTCATTATATGACTTGTTCCCCAAAAGACACAAAGCCCTTGGTGTTCCTCTCTTTTCGTAACGAGGAAGGATGGGTCTCTGTTCAGAGATGAGTGTTTTCACCTGCAGCTGGAACACCTTGGTTGAATCCTCGCAGGGTCAAGATGACCCTGGAAGACTTGGGGCAGGCCTTCCCACTGCCCTGAGCTTCAGTTTTCTCAGCTTCTGGGTCCTAAACAAACAGGCCAGGATCTCAGCTGTTGCCAGATGCAGACATGAACATAAGCAACGTATAGAGAGTTAGAAATAGGACTGGCACTTCTTAAGACTCCTACATTAAGAAATGAAGCAAATGACTGAAGCTCCTAGGAAGAAGAGTTTCACGGGAAGCCATGTGGTGGTGATGAGAAATGAACAGTCACAGGATTTGTAAAGCACCTTGGAAATTATCTGACACGGAGCCACCGCAACTGATTTATTTTCTCCTTCAAAATATATTTGTGTCGAAACAAATATGAACAAAAATTTTAGTAATAATCAGGAAGATCCATCAAACAATCGAATACTGGGGACAAACAAATCTTAAAACAGGGCCTTTCAGCCCACGGCCATACCACTCTGAATGCGCCCGATCTCGTCTGGTCTCGGAAGCTAAGCAGGGTTGGACCTGGTTAGTTCTTGAATAGGAGACTGCCTGGGAATACCGGGTAGGCTTAAAAAAAAAAGAAAGCAAAAACAAAACAAAACAAAAAACAGGGCCTTTCACTCAAGAATCCTACATTCTAGTCGAGAAGGAGAGACACATGTACCTACTAATATTCTAAAAAGAATGACAAGAGCTGAATGTGTCCGTCCAAAAATTGTGGGTTGAAATCCCAACCCCCCAATACTTCAGAATGCAACCTGGCATCTCAGCTCGGCATCTCTCAACCTGTAATCCTGCTCCAAGCCTTCACGTTCATTCAGTAGGTGCAAGACACATCATACCCAGAGACATTTGCACATGAGGACACTTGCCTTTAAAGAGGTAAATTAAAATGAGGAGATTAGAATGGGGCCCTAATTCAATATGACTGATATCCTTTTAAGAAGCAGAGACACCAGGGATGTGCGTGCACAGAGAAAAGGCCACATGAGGACACGGTGAGAAGGCTGCCATCTCAAAGCCAAGGAGAGAGGTCTCACTGGAAATTAAACCCGCCAACACTTTGATCCTGGACTTCTGGCCTCCAAAACTGTGAGAGATAAATTTCTGTTGTTAGGGCCACCCAGTCTGTGGCACGTTTCATGGCAGCGCTAGCAAACTAATACACAAAGGACCCACAGTAGTTTCCTCATATGCTAGATGACCAGAGGAGAGGAGAGTTTTCTTCGTTTGAGCAGCATGTGAAAGCAGTTTGAAGGAAGTGGGCTCTGAGCTGGGATAAATGGCGTACATCGTTATATCTTACTTTCTGCATGAACTGTCTTTCTGAAGACCTGTGTGTGGTTTTGTTTAAAACACAAACACTGTGTAACTGTTATTGGGATGCTTTCTCTTTCAGTCTTTCTGTGGATCTTTTTGTAAGGTTATTCTCTCTTTGAGTTAAACCCACATTTGACTTAAGTGACATTTAACATAAAATCCATGAAAGAAAGGCAGTAACATTTTCAATCTAGCTCATGGGTAAGAGAAAATGCTAAACATGTTTTGAAACAGCATAACAGCATCGTTTTGCCAAGGCCAATGGCAACATTTGTTTGTAATTCCTCAACACTTTTTTTTTTATTAAAGCGTAGTTGACATACAATATTATATTAGTTTTAGATGTATAACATAGTCATTCTACATTTATATACCTTATGATGCGATTACCACGATAAGTCTGTTAACTGCTTATCACTGTGCATATGTGCATATGCCCCATGGCTTATTTATTTTTTAACTAGAAGTTTGTGCATCTTATTCCCCTTCACCTTTCTCACTTATACCCCACTCTCACCCGCTTTGGCAAGCATCAGCTTGTTCTCTGTGCCTATGAGTCTGTTTCTGTTTTCTTTGTTTCTTTGTTTGTTTGTTTTTCAGATTCCACATATAAGTGAAATCATATGGTACTTGTCTTTCTCTGTTTGACTTATTTTACTTAGCATAATACCCTCTAGGTCCATCCATGTTGTCTCAAATGGCAAGATTTCATTCTTTTATATGGCTGAGTACTATTCCACTGTATATATGTACACCTCTTCTTTATCCATTTGTTTACCATTGGGCAGCCTGATTAAGCATTTGGGGAAAGTGGCCCAGAAGTGTCCTGAGTGTCAGGGAAGCCCATCTAATCTTCACTGAACGTAATCTGCCAGCAGACAAATATACACTGACATGAGTTTGCTATATAGTATGTTATTATCATTTCAACATTTAGAAACCAATAAATAAAGTGTGGCTAGGTTAGATGCTTTGCCCCGGACACCAACCAATGTTGGTAGCAGGGCTGAGATTGGAGGGTTGATGTCAGAGGCCCAGGTCTCACGCAGAAGGGCTCTGACCCAAGTCCTGGAGTGCCCAGGAGGTTGTGCTGTGGCCTCGGACCCAGGGACAGAGTTCTCTCCAAGACCAGTTCAGGAGGCAGCAATAACCTGGGTAAGGTATGCTTTTAAGAAAATGACTGATTTAAAATAAAACTGGCTATCACTTGGACCAAAGGAAATCAATGCAGAAAGCACTGAGAAATCATGTTTTGAAATCATGTTTCCACAGCCTTCTGGAAAATTCAGGTTTCGCTTGGGGGCTGCCCGTGGACCTCTGCACACCCAAAGCACAAGCAGCATAGGCACAGCCCCCAGGGCCCTCTCTCCTCTCCTTGCCCCAAGGTCAGCCTCTGCATGGGTACATTTGCCCCAGTGTGTTAGCTTCCTTAGATTTAGATACCTCCTCAAGTACATTATATCTGGCATGCCCAATACGTCTTCTCCTATGCTCTGTTGTACAAAATCCAATCGTGCTTTTGTTTTCACCAGTGACCTCCTAGTCAAAGGTCAGTCCTCAGCTTTGATTTCATGCTCAGGAACAGCATTTGGCACAGTTCGCGCTGCTCCTTCCTGACAGCTCACTCGGGTTAAGTCCTCTCTTGCTCTCCTTTTATTTCATGGGCTACTCTTTGGCCTCTTCTGTTGGTTTCTGCTCATCTTCCTGAACTCTCTTTCTTTGAAAGTAAGCAGTACTTTCAAGATGAATCTCGAAGTCTCTACTACTCCCACCTTCATCACCAGCACTTTCTATTGCCTAGATCAGCAGTCCCCACCTTTTTGGCACCAGGGACTGGTGCTCCTATGAGAATCTAATGCCTGATGATCTGAGGTGGAGCTGAGGTGGTGATGCTAGTGCTGGGGAGCGGCTGCAAATACAGATGAAACTTTGCTAGCTCACCCGCTGCTCACCTCCTGCTGTGTGGCCCGGTTCCTAACAGGCCACAGACCGGTACTGGTTGGGGACCCCTGGCTTAGAGCTTTCAAACAGCTCCTGCTCCCTCCACCCTCTCTGCCCTACAGCCTGTCTCCACATACAAACCAGAGTAGTTCTTTTAAAACACGTGTCTGATCATGTGGCTCCTCTGTTCAAACCTTCCAGTAGATTCTGCTTTTACTTGGAATAAAATTTAAAGTCCTTACAGAATTTGTCCCTCTTTGGCATCATTCCCAACCACTATTCCCCTGGTTTCCTCACTCGTTCCAGGCACGTGGCCACCTCAGGACTTGTGAACTTACTCTTCCTTCTGGCTGGAATGCTTTTCCCCAGAAAGACCCAAGGTTTGCTCCATTACTTTTCTCAGATGTCCTCTCCAAAGTCACTGTAGCGGATATACCTTCCCTGGCCACCCTAACTGAAAGAGCCCACATCACTCCATCAACCTCTGTTCACTCCCTCTCTTTATTTTTCATCATAGCACCAATCCGATTATTCTGTCTTCCAGTAACTTTTATTATAATGAAGGAGCATTATAACAATGATGAAAACATTCAGTTTCAGGGAACTTGATTATTATTTTGATTTTACATACTCCTAAACTAAGACAGAGGGAAAAAAATTGAAATTATGTTTTGTTTTATTTAAGCAAATAAGTGCCATTTAGGTAAACTGGTTACTTTTTATGTCTAGTCACCTTATATGTCTCAGGACATGTCTATCAATTTTGTTTTAAATTTTGACTCTGAAGTTGGAGACAGCAGGAACGTTGAAAGGAGAGTCGCCCATGAGGAGAAGGCGGTGCCAAGTAAGGGATGAAAGTCCTCGGGTGTTGGTAGTTTAACTAGAACACAGTTGTCAGCATAGCCCGAGAGAGATTAATTCTAGTCAAGATTGCTGAAGCCAAGAAAGCCAAGGGAACAGCAAAGCATGAACAAGGCAAATGGTTCAGAACCACGTGAACAATTGTGAGAGGGCAGCGAAGGCCAAGCTGTGTGTGGTCCTGACCATCAGACACAGAGATGGGTCTGGCAACTTGAAGCGTCAGCAGAGCCATCCTTGTTTCCTCAGCTTCCATCTAAGATTGCTCGAGTGACCAGGCTGTCAGGACAGGCATGAGACTCTCCTTAGATATTTGAGTCTACGGCCATGCTGCCCTGAACAAGCGTGATCCCATCTGATCTTGGAAGCTAAGCAGGTTTGAGCCTGGTTAGTACTTGGATGGGAGATCATCTAAGAAGAACAGGTGCTGTAGGCATAAAAAATAAAAAATAAGGGATTGTAAGCTGACAAGGTCCTTGCAATCTGTGAGATCAACCAAGGGTTTCTTCGCAGAAAAAAAAAAAAAAGATATTAGATAAATTGAAGTCATAACCCTTAACACCTCAGAATGTGATTACGTTTTGCAGATGGGGTCTTTCAAAAGACCCCATTAATTAAATATAAATAATGTCTTTATAAGAAGGAGAGATAAAGACGCATATGGACAAAAAGGGAAGACCATATGAAGACACAGGGAGAAGACAGACATTGCAAGCCAAGGAGAGAGGCTTTAGAAAAGACCAACCCTGCTAACACCTTGCCTTCAAACTTCGAGCCTCCAGAATTGTGAAAAATAAATTTTTGCTTTTTAGCCACCTAGTCTGTGGTACTTGGTTATGATAGTTTTTAGAAACTAATCCAGACAGGATGATGACACTAGGCTGTCGATGGAGGAATGAAGGGTTTTTTTTTTTTTCGACAGACCTCTTCCATTCCCAGACTTAATTACTGAAGAGTTCTGGTGGTTTTAGCCCTGAAAGTGATATGTTGGTTGCCCAGGGCTGCTGTAACAAATTCCCACAAACCGGGTGGCTTAAAACAATAGAAATTATTCCTTCACAGCTCCGGAAGCCAGGAACCCGAAATCAGGATGTCGGCAGGGCCACGCTTCCCAGAGGAAAATCTGACCCACGCCTTTCTCTTAGCTTCTCGTGTTGCCAGCCATCTTTGGTATTCCTTGCTCTGTAGATATTTTGTGGCATAACTCTGGTATCTGCCCTGCTTGTCGCATGGCATTCTGTCTGTGTGTCTCTATGTGTGTCCCCTGCCTTCTTATAAGGATGTCAGTCACATTGGATTAGGGCCCATCCGAATGACCTCGCCTTCACTTGATCACATCTGCAAAGAACTTGTTTCCAAAGGCCACACCGACAGACACACAGATACAGAGAGATAGAACTTCAACACATTTTTTGGGGGAAACACGATTGAACCCATAGTTCACGGTGTAGCGGAAAGAGCTATGGATTTGCCACAGAAGACCTAATTTCATCTATTCTGTTACTTTCTAATTTACAGAATTTGGAACAGCTCTTTGGAGTTTTAATGTGATTTATCAGTAGAACAGAGAAAATAAAATTACCCGATAGGCTTGTTGTGAGGCCAGAATGAGAAACTTTGTGAAAAGCCAACATTCTAAAAACTAAACACGTTAGCAGTAAGATTGGGCTAAATTATGTTGCAGTAACAAGGTATATTAGAGGCTTATGACTAAGATTTATTTTGTCTCATGTATATGGACTTCAAGGATTAACTCCGCCCCCATTTCCTCTTCTTTCTGAGACCCAGGCTGAAAAGCAACTTCTAAATAAGACATACTGCTCACGTGGCAAAAAGAAAAGGGAAAATGGCAGAACAATGTGATCATGCTTAAGGCTTCTGCTCAGAGGTGTCACGAGTCACGTCCACTCACATTTCATTGGACAAAACAAATCCTCTTGCCTAGCTTGGTGCCCAAAAGTCTTTCCAAAGTGGGCGTAGGAATCGTCTTTAACATTAATGCAATATGTCGCAGACTCTGAATGAGTACTAGCTGCATTTTATAAAAACTTGTGAGTCTTAATAAAAATGAATGCAACTCAGAGGAGGGAGATATTATTGGGAGTTATAATGGTCTTGAACATTTTCATGAGAAGGTGAATCTGGAACTGAACATTGAAAG
Organism: Pteropus alecto; assembly: GCF_000325575.1. NCBI lineage: Eukaryota > Metazoa > Chordata > Mammalia > Chiroptera > Pteropodidae > Pteropus > Pteropus alecto. The sequence continues at coordinate 19,274,366 of NW_006439192.1, read as the reverse complement.
ATTTTTAGTAAGATGAATTTTAAGCCAGGTCTTGAGAAAAAAGACTGTGATGATATGACAGACATGGAACGAGCAAACTCAGAAGCATTCACAAGACAGGGGAAAGTGGGCTAAATCCATTCACTGCTCGGATGTGGGTTGGAGAGTTAGAGAGATGCATTTGTTTGTTTAAAAAAAAAAATGCAGTTGATAGGAGGCTTTCAAAGCTAAATCAAACATAATCCAAAGAAAACCCTCCTTTCCTCTTTTCCACTCACTTCCAACATTTGAGCATCTATTGTTTATCATGAGCTCTAAGTGAGGAGTCGAGTTTGAAGAGCGCCCTTGAGGCAGAACTTGCTGATTGTGTAGTGAATGTGTATGAAAGAATGAAAAGGAAGGGAGCCTGAATCTGTTCCAAGGCTACGAGATCTTCAGAGGTCTGGGGCTCCCATGAGGAGAGATGGGGAAGTTTGGAAGGCTGTTTATTTGGGGAAATAAATTCTTATCGGAATAGATTTCAAGTTGGAGTAGGATAGCTACCTGGAGTCGGCCCTTTAGTGAATCAGAGACGATGTCTTAAAGAAGAGTTATAGAAACGTTTAGTAGAACCATGGGGGTAAAAGAGAAATTTCTCTGTGGACCGCAGCAAATGGACTCCTTACCTCTCTGCTTGCCCCACAGCCGGTAGAGGATATTTCTCACAGATGCACAAAAGTCTTTCTTCTCATCTGCATGAACTTCTGTCTAAATTTTGTCACTCACTTCCCACGGACACCTACAAACAAGTTTCTGTGTTTCCACTTAAAAACTATAGAATGTGTAGTGAGTATTGATTAAGCTGCCTAAGGAAGCAGGCTGGGTAGGTCAGGTACCGGGCAACAGAAGCCTTGAAGAACACTAACTGGCTCATGCCTTGAGAAAAAATTGTGTTCCAAGAATTTGCAAAAATAATCTCTCCTGGCACGTCATTATTTAAGCTCCCAATCGACAAACCTCTCTACACTAAAGTGCCACTTTTTCAAAAGCATGTTTCTCTTGGCTTCCATGGTGATGAGAGGGAGTTCTTGTTATACGGCGTTCAGCTGCTGGAAACCCACTCCCTGAAGAAGGGAACGGTTAGGTTAGTGGGTAAAGCTTAAAAATGTGGTGAAAGATTTTGATTATAATAGCAGCGAGCCCTTTTTTGAGAAGGTTCACCCACACGGAGCCACCGCAATCCCCAAACCAACGCTGAGCTCTCCTGCTTCTCTCTCCCCCACCCCATCATTGATTGACAGGATCACATGCCTCCTGCCAAGGCTTCTGGGAGTTCGGTTGAACCATTCTGCTCTCAGTATCTGCTTCATCATGAACGCTGTGCCAAAAATGGGTTAAAGGACATTTAAAATTAATTCAGAGGGAGCCTGAGTCAGCATGTTCACATTTATTTCAGAGAGACTTTAAACAACACCTCCTCATGTTTCGGAGTCCCCTTCTGTGAATAAGGCCATTGTGCCTATGGTCTCCCAGGCAAGGACCTGGGGCAGGTCTGGGGCTCCTCCAGGTCCTGTGTGTAGCATTTGGCTCCTGCTGGACATTGTGCTTGATCATAACCTACACCTATCTTCAAACCTTTTCATAGCGAGGAGAAAGGTTCTGACAGACAAGTCATGGAAACATGTGTAGGCAGACTCATTTGGACAAAGGGCTGCCAGGCTGAACTCGTAAATAGACTTTGGTCAGGGATACTGCAGGTACTTTGCCCTTTATGCAGTAGCTTCCCCCTGGGTACCTGCTTTTCAGCATGAGTACTTCTGGGGTTGTCAGGTCTGAGGTTGGACGAATGCAGTCATTGTGAGAATGCATGTAAACATCTGTAGCAGAGCGTCCCAGCGTGTGTGCTATGGGCCACGGATGGGTTACAGGTGTGTCAGGAGGCCGGGACCCCCACCCAGTCATCTAGGGTTTGAGCGACCTTGTCTATCCACCCAGGTCACCCAACCAGAATGTCTGATGTGAAGTAGGTCAGAAAGGACTGGCAGACCAGAGTGAGCAAGGGGAGCGAGTCGGGGGCCAAGTATCCTCTCTCGACTCTGCCTCCACCCCCTGAGACTTCAGATAAGTCACATCATCTTCCTACTTCTGAGTTCTCACTGCTTTAAAATGAGCGGCCTGGGCAGCGGGAGCCCTGGGGTCAGCTGTGCACTTAGTGAGTGCTGGACGCATGCTGGGAATGTCCTAGGTGCTCTGTTCTAGGAGCTGGGAATGCAGGATGACATTCCAAGGTGACTCTTAGGGGCCACAGTGGGGCAGAGGGAAGGGGCAACTGGAACTCGATGACAATCTGCATCTCTTCCCCATTACGGGCACACCTCCACTTTGCCCTCTTTTATACATTTGAAGAAAGCGGTCTGTAGTTAATGCCATTGGGTGCCGATGGCAGGGATTCTGGCCTGAGGGCAGGGTGGGAAGCAGTCAACGAGTCTGTGGATGTAGTGGGCAAGACACCCACAGAGTTTGGCTTAGGGGGCTCTGGGCCTTGGGCTTTTCTTCCAGATTCTGCACACAAATCAAATAAATTAGCCCACCAGCTCTAGCATGTCTAGCTTTCCCTGAAAATTATCTATATGTATAAGGATTTGGCTTTCTCAGGTGGGCTTGAGAAAACATTCCGATTTAATGGTTGAAGGCAAAAACCTTAAACAAACATAGGTGTTTGGGAGAAAACCTCAAATATTGGGCTTTCGGTCACTCACTAGCAGACCATAGGCCCAGCCTGGAGCATGCTGCACACCCCTCCAACCCCTCGCCCTGCAGCACAGACCAATGAAGATCTATGGAGGGGTCCTGGAGTCAGGCCTGCCCCTTGCCGGCAAAGAAAATTTCCTTTCTGGGCTTAAGTGCTCTCATTTGTGAAAGAAGTGGACCCTCTCTAGGGTACACTCCTGGCCTGCAAGACACCCCACTGAGTTCACCAAAGAGAAAAGATGTAAGGCAAGGTCGGTAGGACATGAGAGCGCCTCAGAGAAGTCGGCAGGGTCCTCACTCTTGGCTCTAGCAGCCCCCGGAAAATGCCTGGTCACTTAGCCTGAGAGGTTCCCAGAAGTCGGGCCATGGATTGTGTCTAAGTGGTCAGTATCTTACAATTTTTTCACACATGTCCTGCCAGTCTCTGGCCACAAATGCTCTGTGGTGCGGAGGCATCCTTTCTCCCAGCCTTTGTCCAGCCAAGCTCCTCAGGGAGGCAGGAGACAGCGAACAGCCCGGAGACACCACCATGCAGGGCCATCAGAACTCAGCCAGGATTTTTGCCAATTGGAGGGAAAACATATCTTTAAAGATATGTAAGAGACTGTGAACCGTAGTTACCTATTGAAATGGCCCCTGGACAGATGAGAGACAGAGATGCAAGATACTTGTCTCGTTGTTTCTCTTTTTAAACAATATGATTTATCTATTCAAAATATTAAATTACAAGATGCATCCATTTCCAGTGGAACCCCTCTTCAGTGGAATAAGCATTCACTTTAACATTGATTAGGCCCCTCATTCTCAGTTCAGGCTGCTACACAAAATACCATAAACTGGGTACCTTATAAACAACAGAAATTTATTTCTATTTATTTCTGGAGGCTGGAAGTCTGTGATCAAGGTGCTGGCATGGTCTGGTTCTGGTGAAAGCTTTCTTCCAGGTTGCAGCCGGTCATCTTCTCATCGGGTCCAGAAAGAGGGCAGGAGCTCCTTGGGATCCCTCTATTAAGGGCACTAATCCCATTCATGAGGGCTCCATGAGCCCTCATGACCTAATCACCCCTCAAAGGCCTGGCCTTAGCCTAATACCATCACATTAAGGATTAGATTTCCATATATGAATTTTGGGAGGACACAAACATTCGGTTCATTGCACTCTCCTTGTGATTTAGGAAAATATAATTACATAAAAAGAGTTTTTAAAATGATGCTTCCCAGTCTAGTGGGCCTAAATGAGGTTTTGTGGTTTCTACTCAGTCTGCATTGTAGACTTGCAGACAACAGCCAGCTAGGCCTCAGGAGCCTTGTGGGCGAGGCCACGATCACCATCCTCCTTGAACACTGTCACCTCACGGGAGCCGCCACTGCCCCACGGAGGAGCAGGACTAAAGACAATCTACCAGACCCCACCTTGTGTCCAGCCTCTGAAGGACTTTTACTCCTTGGGTGGGTCCCTCTGGCTACTCCTGCTGGCCGGGCCAGTCCACACAGCAATCTACCCTGCTTTGGTCTACACAAGTTCAAGGACACTGGGATGTGGGCAATCTCTACATCTGGGCCCAGTACTTGCCCAGAAGAGACACTTGATTAACGTTTGTTGGACTCCCCTGGTTTAGTGCCAGTAACTGGACCTCTGTCTGACCCCGGGGTGGAAGGCTTACGTTACTCGTTTTTATTCTAGGCTCTAGAGTTGTGTTGCTGAATCTCATCTGCTGAGGTTTCACTATTTTCTAACAAATCACTGGTGCCCTTGTATACCTGCTTTGATCTCCTTCTGGCCATCCTCCATAGTCCTCTAAGTTCCCTCCTTCATCTTCACACTGGATGAGCTTCTCCTCCCCAGGGGCCAAAGCAACACCATTGCCACATTCCTCCTGTCATCGTGAACTTCCCAGCACCTAGGGCTGTCCCCGGGTTTGCTGAAGTCTGTGGGTGGATCTAATTCCAGGTTCCAGGTTCCAGTTACTCCCAGTCTGGCCTATTCACCTGCAGCTCAGCCAGCTGGCCTTGTTCTGAACCATGGCATCCCTCCCTATACATTTCTGCATGTGAATTTCATAGTCCATTTTAGCATGCATTTGTCTGTATAAAATGAAACGCTAAAACCATGTGAAGCAGCTGGGAATATGTAATAAAACCTACAATATCCCTAAAACTAAAATTTCTCCCAAAGGTATTCAGAATTACAAAAATGTAAAAAGCAGAAGACGCCTTAGAAATTCGAATGCATTTATTTGTCTCATTGTGCAGAACAGGAGACTGAGGCCTCAGACTCAGATCCGGCATCTGGATAAGGTCAGAGGCCCATCAAGCACAGGTCTGTGAGTCTGAGCTGGGGTCTGGCCTCCCTCAGATAACCCGGCATGGAGGTCTAGGCATCTGTTCCAGCCCTTGCCCGAGCTCGCAGCTTTGCCCTGAGCACATCGCTCTCCCATGGCTGGGCTTCCCTGCCTGGGTTGTTGGTGGTTCTTTCTCACCCTCAATAATATCTCCAGGATGTGTGAACTGAAATGGGGATGCGATTCAAGGAAGGTTTTCTGTAAATTTCATTGAAGATCAGGGAGGAGGTAGAACCACCTAGAAGATTGGGGGTGGTGCTTAAACCAGCTCAGCCAGCATCCCTACTTCCCAGTGGCCTGGATGATAATGGAAGACAGGCTATTATTCTTTAAACTCTTTAAGTGATATCACTAAGTTCTGATGGAATAGATAAGAAAATCATGTTCCAAAGCATTCTTACCGAGACTCTGTCAACACGCATTTCAACATCTAGCTAAAAGCCAAAGTAATCAAATGAAAGCAAAAAATGACTTCATTCATTCAATTCCTAACTGAGGAGATTTCTTTAGTGGACATCAGACTAATTTCTAACCTTTAAACCAAAGGATCACCAGGGTTCTTATGGCCAGTTCTGAAATCCCTGTTGGAATGGAATTTTGAAAAATGATCTCTTGCCTTCTCCCTTGTCACCTCCTGTTTTTGTGGGAGCCTCTCTGGGAACTCTCAATTCTTCCCTTTACTTCACTCCAGCCCAGGCCCCAGCTTCCCTCCGCCCATCTTTCACTTCCAAGCCAAAATAAGATGTCCCTTCCCTAGAAGACCTTGACCCTCAGATAGTAACATTTCGGAGCTGGCTGGTGCTCCGAGATTTTATTTTTCTCCATTCGGGAACTCCTTTACCACTTACTATCTGAACTACAGAATTTGGTAATGACAACATACGATGTTGAGATACATTCATACACTGCATTCGTATGTGAACATTCTCCATTCAAGGATGTATTGAGCGTTTACATGTGAGAAGTGCTGTTCTAAAGATGACCAAGACATGGCCTCGGTCTTGAATGAGCTTCCAATTAAGCTGGAGCAAGTAAATATGTGTCAAAATAAAAGAAATATAACCACAGGACAGAATAGAACAGGCACAGGGGATGCAGAAACCATTTCTGAGAGTGTGGTGAAGTGGGAAGGTTTGCTGAGGTGGTGGTATCTGAGTAAAGCCTGGAAGATTTGGACAGATTGAAACCTGGAGGAAGGGCCTTGAGGGTCGATGGCACGGCATAAGTCAAGGGTCAGAGGTGGCAATGATGAGGAGCATTTGGAGGCCAGATCTGGCCTTAGATTACTCTGACATTTCTGTGTAGTGTGGGTTTCAGGGAGGCCATCCTCCCTGAGGTGAGAATGAAGGAATGTGGGAGTCAAGTCCTCAGTGCCAAAATGAGCCTGGGGCCAAGGCTTTGATAGGCTCTGTGGGGAGGGAACTGGCAAGACTGGTTGGATGTGGAGGATCAGAGAAAGAAAGAAAAAATCAGAAACAGACAAGAATTCAAGCTAGTCTTAGGGTAACATTAATGAATTAATCTGTGTATAGAGTGGATCCAAGTTCACAAACTTGAGTGTACAAAAAATATTACATTTATTTTCTTTTAAAAAATCTAAATCTATAGGTGAACCTTAAAAACATTCTAAATCCAATAAGCCAGACACAAGAGGACAAATATTGCATGATTCCACTTATATGAAGTACCTAAAGTAGTCAAATCCACAGAGACAAGAAGTAGAATGGTTGTTACTAAAATCTGGGAAACAGGGAGTTAGGGTTTAATGGAACAGAGTTTCAGTTGGGGACAAGTTCGGGAGATGGATGGTGGTGATTGTTGCACAGCAATGTGAATGTTCTTAATGCCACTGAACCGTACACTTATGAATGGTTCAAATGATACATTTTATTTATTTATTATTTTTTTAATTTTATATTTGTATATTTTACCACAATAAAAAAATAAACCTAAATCTGACTGTGACCTCCCTACTCTACTAGGCTTAGTAAAAATTCAGGCTCAGTCGCTACTGGGTGGGTAGTGGGGTGAGTTCTCTTCCTTTTCTAGGATTTTACAAAGGTCCTGGGTCATATATAGTCCCAAAGCTTTGAGGCCGGTGCCCTGGTCATTGGTCTACCACAGTTTCCTCCAAAGGCCCATATGTGGATCCATGTGACTCCAGAGACCAGGCTCTGCAGGAGGCCTTGACTCCAGCCTCCACTGTTATATCTCTCAGATGCCAGAGCTCCCCATGGAGTTCTGCCACCAAACAATGCATCACTTCCTGCTCTCACTGGACCAGCTGACTCCTTATCTCTCCCTGGTCTAGAGGTAAACTTTCCATCAGAACCAGCTTCTTGGGCGTATGACCTGTGTAGTCACACCGGGTCTCATGCCTGCTTTCCTGCTCTGCTGTCACCATTTTGAAATTCTTAATAATTTATGGACAAAGGATTCCACATTTTCATTTTGCACCAGGCCCTGCAAATTACGTAGCCCATACTGTTTTCTTCTCTTCCTTACTTCTCTCAAAGGCATATGTGCCTTCCTTGCTCCCCTCCCTTCAGAGACAAGTTCACAATGTGTTTCAAAGGGTTCATTTCGAGATGATAAAAAGTCTCAAAGGAAGGAGTGTGTCCAGCAGGCAATATCAGCTGCTGTTCCAGAAACACAGGCCTCTCCACAGTCAACAGGGGCTGGATACCTGCTTGAACCATGATGGAGGGGAATATACAGGAAGAGAACAGCCTAATTAATATTTCAATAAAATATCTCAATATAGTATCTAAATCAGCTGTTTAATATTCTCAAACTTGCAAGACATCCAGGTGATTTCTTTACTAGCTATGATATCTGGAGACATAGATTTCAGAGTTGTCTTCGCAGAGGTGGGAAATGAGGGCGCCTTGGGAAGGTTATGGCAGGTGAAGAGAAAGAGAAAGATGAAAGCTTGGGGGCCCTTGCTCACACTTATAGAAGAGACACCAGAGGAGACGAAGAAGTACGACCTATCGCAGACCATTCTAGCAAAGACCTAAAGTGAAAATCAGAAGTCAAGCACGGTCAAAGTAATCAAGGAAAGACCAAGTTTCCAATAGGAGATGGTCAGTATTGTCGAACAGAAAAATTAAAACAAAAAAAAAGGAACGAAACAGTCATTAGGCTGAGGGATTTGTACAGAGCAACAGAGTTTGGAGACCAGTAGGGAGTTGAAAAGGAGGGACAACGTTATGTAGGTAAATTCTGCATCTGCAGGATTTGAGGGCTCATGTTTTACTGTGTAGCTGGGAATTTGGAGGACCTACCTTGGTCTCAATATGCTAATTAGGCCCTATATATGGATCTCAATTGTGATCTCAGTTGATCTTTTAAAATTATTATAAACAGCTCTTGTGAGGTATAATTTACATACCACAAAATCCATCCATTTTAAGTGTACAATGAAATGATTTTTAGTAAATTTACAGAGATGTGCGATTATCACCACAACATAATTCTAGGATATTTCCATCACCCAAAAATATACCTTATGCCCTGTCGTTGCTCCTCATTCCCACCTCCAGCCTTAGGCAACCACTGATATGCTTTCTTTCTCTAAAGATTTGCCTTTTCTGGACATTTATGTAAATGAAACAGTTGAACGTCTGTTCTGTGGTGTCTGGCGTCTCTCGCTAAGCATGACGATTTTGAGATTCGACCGTGGTCCATCAATACATCATTCCTCTTCACTGGCAAGACTTCCACTGTATGAATAGCCCACATCTGCTGATTCGTTCACCAGCAGATGAACATTTGGTTGTTTCCACATGTTGGCCATTGTGAATAATGCCACTATGAACATTCAAGTGCAAGTCTCTGTGTGGATATGTGTTGTCCTTTCTCCTTGGTACATACCTAGAAGCGGAATTGTTAGATCGTATGGTAATGCTATGTTTAACATTTGAGGAAATTGCTAAACTGTTTTTCAGAATGGCTGCACCATTTTACGCTCCCACCAGCAATGTAGGAAGGTACACCCTTGATAACACTTGTTACTGTCTTTTTAAATTAAAGCCATTCTATTGGGTATAAAGTGATATTTCATTGTGGTTTTCATTTACGTTTCCCCAATGACTGATGACGCTTAACATAATGTGCTTATTGGCTATTGGGTAACCTCTTTGGAGAAATGTCTGTTCCAATTCTATTAACTGTTTTTAAAAATTGGGTTATTTGTCTTTTTATTATTAGTTGTAGGAGTTCTTTATATATTTTACAAATATGTTAGGGAATATATAATTTGCAAATACTTGTCTCCCAGGTGGTCATTTCACTTTCTTGATGGTGTGTCTTGAAGTGCAAAAGCATTTAATGTTGACGAACATTTTTTTTTTTATCTCTTGTACTATTGGTGTCATATCTAAGAAACGATTGCCTAACCCAGCATCATGAAGATTTAGTCCTGTGTTTTCTTCTAAGAGTTTTATACTTTTAGCTCTTATATTTGGGTTCGTAATCCGTTTTGAGTTTTTGTATAATGTGAGGTAGTTGTCCTGGCACCATTTGTGGAAGACTCTTCCTTTCCTACTGAATTTTCTTGAAAGTTTTGTTGACAATTAACTGACCGTGAATGTTAGTTTATTCTTGGGCTCTCAATTGTATACTCCATATGGCATCCTTATGACAGGACCACACTGTCACGATTACTTAGCTTTGGAGTAAGTTTGAAATTAGGAAGTACGATGCTTTCCACTTTGTATTTCTTTTTGAAGATTGTTTTGGCTAGTTTGAGTCATTTGTATTTCCAAATGAGTTTTGGGATGAGCTTGTCGACTTGTGAAACAAAACAAAACCCAGCTAAGATTTTGACAGGAATTGTGTTAAATCTATAGAACATTCAGGAAGTAGTGTCATTTTAACAATATTAAGTCTTCTGACCCATAAACATGGGATGTCTTTCCATTTATTCAGATGTCAAATTCTTTCAGCAATGCTTTATAGTTTTTCAGTGTACAAGTCTTACACTTCTTTTTGCTAAATATTTCTAAGCACTTTATTCTTTTTGATGTTATCGTGAATGGAATTATTTTGTTTCATTTTTGCAGCATATAAAAACACAATTGACTTTTTGGAATTGATCTCGTACCCAGCTACTTCAATGAAATTTTTTTTATTAGATCTAATAGTATTCTGCGGTTTCCTTAGGATTTTCTGCGTACAAGAATATACGAGATCATGTTTCCTGCAAACAAAGACAGTTACTTCTACCTTTCTAATCCTGATAGCGTTGACTGATCTTTACAATTACCTTGGTAGTTATGGAAGGGCATTTTTGCAAATGAGAGACCTTGTCTAGGGAGGGTAAGCAGCTCGTCTGAGGCCACCTAACCAGGAAGTGAGTAAATCAGGACTGGAACGGAGGACTGCTGCCTCCCGTCCATCACTCAGCTTTTTCGCCACACGGCTTCTGGTTGGTAGAGTCGGAATCTGAGAAGACAATAGATGGCCTTCATCTCTGCAGCACTCCTATTGTCTTCCTTTGTTACAAGCAGCCAGATTCAGTCAAGCAGGGAGCAAAATGTACATTTCCCAAATGTCTACAGTAGTTATGTGTCTATATGTCTGCGGCGCTCGGTGCTAGGCGCTTTCAAATACTGTTTCAATCCATCCTCCTAAAATCCTGTAACACAGGTACAGCTACCCCCATTTTACAAATGAGGAAACCGAAGCTGGGAGATGGATAGTAAATTACTTGTTCAAAATCACAGAGCCTACAAATGGCAGAGCTGCGAGTACAGAATCCTGTGTCCCTCCCAGGACATCACGCTGCCTCTCCTTTCTTGCTCTCAAGGAAGTAGCTCTCGGGGCAGCACCGTCCTGTGCAGCCACCTACGTGTCTCTTCCTCAGTGACCTCGTAGTCGCGTTCTGCACATGGCATACGCCTGCACACGCAGACACCCGCAGACACCCACAGTGCATGTGTGTCTGCTTTCCCAGGCTTCCTCCAGACTGAGCAACCTCATGGGCAGCTCTGTTTTTAATCCCATCTTTGTGAGTCTCAATGGACAATGCGAACAATAAGCGTTTCTGGGGCGGAGTATAAAAGAGAGGATTCAACCTCAGACACTTAGCTGCTTATCTCAAATGGCCAAGGCTGAACAGTTGTGAAGAATGGTTTAAACAGGCCTCTTTTGACAAGCCACATCTGGGGTACTGACCCAGGCCACTGAGATGTAGCTCTGGCCTAGCTGTTTCTAATTCCACTTGGTCGTGGGGGCCTGGGAGAGCATGGTGGTCCCAAAGAAGGCAGAATCTGAGCTGCCCTACCTTCCACTCAAGTGTCTCATGCTCCCTGATACTCAGTAGGAACTCAATAAACGCATCTTTGTATTTGTTTTAAAGTTACTCGGAAACTGCTTTACCCTAAATACTCAGCCAGTTTCCTTTGAAGCTGTTCTCTTCCCATCCCACCCCCGCTCTTCACAGAAGGGGTGTTCCTGCTGCTGGTCCATCCAAGGGGACATTTTTAGTCTCTCAGCAGGCAAAAAATCCAAATGCGAGTGGCAATGATCACCTTGGACACAGCTCTGCGATTCTCCTCACGTTCTCCTCCCAAGTGCCAGTCCACGCCCAACCCAGGATTTAGGAATATAAAGTGGAAATGCGTATAATTAAGTATTTCGTAAACTCAGTCAAATATTTTAAGAGGCAAATAGACACCCAACTTAAAATTTTATGGTTTACTTTCTCACTAAATTCCAAGTTGGTGAGTAAGCCAGTGCTCTGGTGGTTTAAAACAAATTCTTTTTTCACATCCCCAAGAGAGTTTAGGTTTGGGCGTTTAAGCCGTTTATGACCGAGAGTCTGGAAAAGTTCTCAGGAGCGACAGTTCCCTCGGGCGGTGTGGCGTGCAGAAGGTCTCTGGTTTTAGCCCGGCCTCCACTTCCAGGTGGTTTCGTGGTCAGCGGAGAATATGAATTTCTTAACAACCTGACATAAAAAGCCGAGGCTTCTGCCAAACAAGCCTCCCTTGTATTTCACTCAGCCATATTTTATATTTTTTTAGTTCACTGCCAAATCCAACCACGTCTTCCCTCAAACGTGTCGGCTTCCTTTTGACGCCCACATGCCGGCCTGGGCTTTGGCTTAGTCACCCCTCTGTCTCTTGAAGATACCAGTGCGAGGACAGCGATGGGCTAGAGGCAAGAGACACGGGTTCTAGTCCGGGCTACGGTGGTGCCTAAATGTGGCTTCTAAGTCTTTCTGGGTTCAGGTTTCTTTTCTGACAAAATGACGGTAAGCGTGCCAAGGAGTGCACGCGCGTGCTATGACAAAGTCCTCTTTTTTTCCTATTGTCATGATCACTTCTGGTCTGCCTCCCCCTCAACTTTCTGACTTCGGCTCATGTCACAGGAAAGGCGAGGTGGTTATTTGATCTTGTGCCCGCTCTTTGCTGTCATCACTTTTGGGACTCGGCTCTGGTTAGCATTTGAAGCCAGACATCCATACATTTACTTCCAAAGCATGAATTTAGTTTTTACACACAGTATTCACCTTGTGAAGGCTTAGGGTTATGATTTTAAAAAGAGGGAAAATGGCCTGGCTTGAGGTAGGATTTTTGAGATTAAAAACTTAGCCCAGAGATTTCTATTTAAAATCACATCTTTCACTACCCATTTCCCTGAAGAACAAAGTTTAAGTCCTTTTAGGAAATAACTAATGGGCTCCAGCAGCCCCTCCGGTTTCATTGGGGTAACCCACACGAAGAGTCATGGAAGAAGGGAGGCTGAGGGAAGAAATCCCTGGCATAACCAGGAGGAACTATTTATTATATCAACTCCAATCCACTTTTCCAACCAGGCCTGCTGGCCCGCTCAGCACGCAGAGCCGCTGGGTTCCAAGCCTCAGCCTCTGAAACGGCCTGACAGGCCAAGCGGCCACCCTGGTGGGTCACGCATGGAAAATCCAGGAAATTAAGTTTTTAAAAAATGGCAAATACATTTGTTTGCTTAATCACCTTATCTGTCATTTTGATTCTTATCGACCTTTCTAAATCCATTCGGTTTCAAGTCTGAGCATTAGTAGGGGCAGAGGCTGACATCCACGTGGAGATCGCCATCTCTTCTATCACATAAGGAAACACACGAAATGCAAAATGGCCTTATCAGTGGGGCCAGCGGATAAAAAGGTCTGCAGTGTGATGTCTTTATTTTGAAATGTCTCCGCCACGCGATTGGCAATCTATTTTCTCATCAGAACTGCGTCTCCTTGAAGGTAAATTGTTTCTAAATTTTCAGACCTCTGATTTACTTGGCATCAGTTTTCACATGTGGTTCCTACTGTGTTCTTTTCATGTCTTACACGAGACGCCCGTCTGTGATTCCGTAGAGGGGATCCCTAGAGACCACCAGCAACATACCGTCGCCAAGGGCAGCTTCAGGATGGACACTTCTTGTCCTGTGCCCACTGATGATACAAACAGAGCATATGGGTTCCCAGAGCTTTAGATGATATTGGGAGGAGTGAAAATGGCAAAAATGTTGGTGACAAAATGACTTTCTCAGAGCAAAAACCCCAGACAGTGTTTGATTTTGTTAAATAGATGGGGTTGGTATTTTAAGAAAATGTTTGCTTTGTAAGTCTCAGAATTTATGCTGACAGAAGCCGAGCTCAGATAACGTTTTCGTAAGGAGACATCACTGGGAAAGGCTTCAGGCACAATGTAAACCAACGCTTGACTTCTAGAATTGAAACATAAACACAAGAATGAAAACAAAGACCACTGGGCTTATTCAACCCATGAGCCATGTTACATTCTTTCCTGGGATAGTATCCTATAAGAGCATGCTCCTTTAAAGTTAACTTAAAGGGACTTGTGACAAGTTACCTCGGCTTCCATAAATTATCTATCAGACTCTAGCATCCCTTAATCTATCTTTTATTTTTATTCAAGAATATATGCTCCGTGAAAGTGGAATCTTTGTCTTGTTCAGTGCTGTATCTCCAGATCCCAGAACAGTGCCTGACTCATTAAATAAACACTCTCAGAGCACGTGCTACATGGATATAAGAGGTAGTCATTGCTCATTTCCCATTTATCCAAAAAGTATCCAGTGCCTTCCATGAGCCCAGAGACACACTCATCCAGGCACTGGAGACACACGTGAACAAAACAAGGCAAGGTTTCTCCCCTCGTGGAACCTATATTCCTGTAAAGTGCCATAGACAAATAAATAAACAGATATAAATAATGTCAAGTGGTAATAAATTCCATGAAAAAGTTAAAGAAGGTTAAGGGCACCGAGAATGACGAGAGTGCCATTTTATGTAGAGTAGGCTGGACGTGCCTTTCTGATCAGAAGGAATTTGAGCAGAGACCTAAAGAAAGCAAGGGGGCTGGCCATGGAGATGTCCGAGAGGCAAGCATTCCAGGCAAGAGGAACAGCAAGGATGGAAGCTTTGAAGCAGACGTGTGCTCGTAATATTGGAGAAACAACAAAGAGTCATGGTAGCCAGAGCAAAAACGAGTGATAAGGAGGGTGGCGGATGAAGTGTAAGAGGTGACAAGTGGCATGGCAGCCATGAAAGCGCACTGTTTAGCTACTGCCCCGCTGAGTCCCCCGCTGGTCAGTGCTGAAGCCCACCTCCTCCAGGCCGAGCTCAACCAATGACTGAGCAAGGTAGGGATCTCAGTGCAGGCCAGTTCCTCTAAGGGGTGACTGGCTGAAGGACCCGCATCAATCCGGCCAAAATTTCTTAGAATTGCAAAGGTCCTTTCTACCCCATTCCTCCCTTCTCTATCTCCTTTCACAGACGCCAGATCTTCCCAAATGAAAGGTTTTCCTGTAGTCCTGCTTCCTCCCCTTCACCTGTAACAGGTGCTTCTCCCAGTAAATTTCACATGTGTCTAATCTCATCTCAGTGTCTCCTCTTCAAAGGACCTGAACTAACACAAAGCCACACCAGGTCCTTGGAGGTTGTGGTGCAGACTTTGAAGCGTATTGTGAGTGCAGGAAATGCCTTTGGAGGATGTCGAGGAGAGGAGTTGTGTGATGTAACTTTCACTTTAGAAAGGTCACTCTGGCTACTGTGGCGTGGGGTGTGCAGACCACTGGGGTAGGGAGGAAGCAGGGCGGCTTTTAGGAGGCTTCAGCTCAGACTGTGGCTGAGCAAATGTGGGAATTACAATTTGACATTTGACGTCATCCTTCTGCCATAACTACTTTTCCTAAGTTCACTCAAGACCTTCTAATAACCAGCTCCAACAACATCTTTTGACATTTCCCTATGGTATTTTACCTTTTGACCATGCCTCTTTTATAGAGACTATCTCTTTATCACGATGGGTTCCAAGTTTCCTCCCTTCTCTCATCCTCGACCTTTTGGTAACTTTCCCTGACTTCTCTTTGGCCAGCCCCTTCACGGTGGAGCTCCTCAGAGTTCAGTCTATGGTTCTCTCTCCGCACCTTGGTGATCTCATCCCTCGTGAGGTCTGATCTCTCACGCACCTTTATTGGTAATCCCCTTTGTCACCACCTCGGCTCCAGACAGCCACTGATCTAGTTTATGTGCTTTTACTTTTGCCTTTTATGAATCTTTCACATAAATGGGGGCCGCTCGATATGTGGTCTCTTGGGTCTTGCTTTATTTACTGAGCGTAATATTTTTGAGGTTCGTTCATATTGTAGCATGTGTCCACAGTTTGTTCCTTTTTTTGTTGTTGTTGTAGAATAGTATCCCATCACATGACTATCAGCCAAGTTTTTATAATAAAAAATCTCAAAGCTACGGAAACATTGAAATAGTATTATAAGTATCTGTGTGCCCTTCATTTGATTCTCTAATCATTAACGTTTGGCATATTCTCTTTATTCTCACTTGAGAAATACAGCTTACTGTTTTTTGTCTTTGCTAAACCAGTTGAAAGTAAATTGCTAACATCATGATACTTCACCCCTAAATAATTCAACATGTATAGAATATTCGATATAATAACCACGATTATTTTCAGATTTTCTCAATTGCCCCCCAAGATTATCCTTTATGACTTTTTTTGAAATAAAACATCTAATCAAGTTCCAAGCAGTACGTTTGGTTGCCATAGTTTTTTACTCTCCATTAAGAGTAATATCCTGGACTTTTTGTTTTGTTTGGACTTTCATGATGTTGACATTCTTGAAAAGCCTAGTCAGTAATCTTGTAAACTGGCTGAATTTTGGATTTGTCTGATTTTTTTCTTTCTGGTTAGATTCAAGTTAAACATTTTTTTTTGGGGGGGGGAGCAGGGAGGACAAGAATATTACTTAAAAAAAATTCGAATTAAGGTAAGGTGTCATATAAGTTGAGAGAGGGTGATGAATGCAAAAGGGCCTTGAGGCATTGGCATTATTTTAGAAAAGGGTCACAACTGCTCTCCCTTGGCACCCCACACAGAGGCTGTGAGCTGAGGCTCTTTGTAGCATTGGTTGGGTTGTTCCAGAGACTTTTACCTTGATGTTCACAGGGATACTTTGCCACTTAGTTTTGTTGCAGAGGTTGTCTTTAAGATGTCGGCTTTACTGTATTTGTCTCTATGGGGAGATTCGGTGATATTCAGAATCCATGCAAATCCAGACATTTTTAAAAATGAAGAAGGAGCCAGCAGCTGAAATCCGAGCCTGCTACTCTAGACAGAGAAAAGGCTCTGGTGGCTCCTGAGCCCAGAGGCACAGGTGGAGCTGGGAGCAGCACTAAAGACACACCTTCTACCTCCATCTCTACCGCTCCCTTCCTGCGGCAGACATTCACCCCTACTGCAGCCAGAGTTTCTACCCTTACAGAGCATGTCTCTACACTAGGGGCATTTCTTCCCAGCTTGGTCACCAAAAGGAATGGGTTCTCCCAGCATGAGGAATGAGGGGGCAGGGCTTGATCCTCCCACCCTGTATCCAAGAGCAACTGTAGCTGTTGTGTATGTGTTTGTGGTGGGGGGTGGCACAGCTTGGGATGTATGCCTATCCTCTTCCCACTCACCTCAGAGAGGTCTGAGAGGGCAGTCAATGCCCTCTTCAATGGACCCGTTGGTGTAAGGGAGGAGGAATTTCCCGAGGGGCAATCCCCAGGACTAGCTGCTCCTAGAAGGACAAAGGAGTACTAAGTAAGTTAAGTGGCCAAGTAAGTTTGTAATGAAGTAACCATTACAAACTGGGGTAAAAAAAAAAAAATAATCACCCACCTTAACCGAAAGAGAAAAGAAGAGAAGGAAGGTGACAAAGGGCTGGGGGGTCAAGGATAATAAAATACCAAATAGAAGCAAATCCTAAAAGGAAAAGTGAAACTAAACAAGGATTAGGAGCGGGGTGGATGAGGACATGGAAACACAACATAATACTTAGACTTAGTAAAAAGTGCACACACTGCGATCGCTCCTGGTTTCACGAGTTGCAGGGGTTCACATTGGCTGCAGCGACCCTAGGGGCCGCCCTGGATGCGCGGCCGCCCGGCCTCTCTGGCCTCGCGCCCCGCGTGGGCTCGGATTCTTTGCAGGTTTAACATCTTTACGAGCAACTCTAAGAATCCTGGGGAGCCTTCCAACTGTGAGATGCGGAAACAAAATAGGAGGCTGGCACAGGCGCGTGGTTCAGCACGATCCTGGGTAAGGATGCGGGTGGTGGAGATTATTGTGAGCGCCAGCAGAGGGCAGTGTCGGGCCAGGCATTTCCCAGGCGCAGGCGAGGCGCTTTCACAACCATTATAAGGCCCTGCCAAACTTTCCCGAGCGAAATGTGGTAATGCTCCTTTTCTTTTCCTTCAAGGATTTGAGAGTCTGCTCAGACTATGATGTGTAAATATGGAGTAGGAAATAGGCTGCCTTCCCTAAAAACCATTGATGACTGCATACTATTTGATACCACTGCCCTTTAAAAAGGATTATTTAGGTGTTAGTGTGCACTTACCAAATACCTTCTATGTGCCAGACACCGTGCTAAACTTTGACCCACCCAAAATTATTAACCTCTGAAAGAAAGTATGATTACTTCCATTTTTCAGATAAGGAGACTGAGGCTCACTAAAGTTCAGTGACTTGTGTGAGGTCCCACTGCGGGGATAGGATTCAAACTTTGATCTGTTGAGCTCCAAAAGGCTTTTTGCTAGGTCACATGCTTCTCATTAGTCCTCAGTTCCTGCCAGTTCTCAACCTGCCTGACGCTTCCAATGGTGTCTGCTACTTAGACGAGGAAGCTATCACTACATCAAAAGGCTATTTCTCACTCTTAGCCAAATGATGACTTGCTCATTTGAGTTACTCTTTCATCCTTAAGGCAAATTATCTTTCAACATATTTTAAGTGTGCTAAGAGCACCCAAAGTGAATTATATTGACAAATTATTAGGTGAGGAACTGTATCAATTTACATGCTGGTCACTAGTGCTTATGGATCAGAGCAAATGAGCTTTAGCTACAGTGATGACCTAAACTCTCTTCCTTGCATGACTTGAGAGGCTGTTCTCACTTTTCTAGGGCCACACCTGGCCCAAGGCAATGAACCTGGACAGGCCAACGTCATACCTCACACATTCTAACAATGACAAGCAAAACTAGCTAGGCCGACAAAAATGAGTTTTCTTCCATTTGTTTCTTGCAAAAAAAAAAGGTGTTTTGTTTTGTTTTTGTAGATTGGTTGGTTCACGCTAGATAGGGCCGTTGATATTGCCAATGACCTCACAGTCCTGAACAGCTGATTTGATCATTCTTTATCAATTCCTGGCCTTAATGGTTGATCCAATAGTATTATGATGTCTAGTCTGTGTTGCTGGAGATCACCCACCAGCCATTCCAGGTTCTACACCAGTTGAAAAGCTGGATTGCAGAACGTGGCTTGGACCCAAGACCTAAATGTGCCTTAATTTTTTACTTCATTGAACTCCTCATCCTTAACCCCTCCCCTAGTCGTAAGTGGGGCAGCTGGAAAACTAGAGCAAGCTTCTGCCCAGGCACAAAGAGTACTCCTGTCCTGAGCGAGAGGAGAGAATGCAAAAGCAGCCTCCCCACACCTGCAGCAGACAAGATGCGAGAGGGCTGGAGCCTGTTGTTTTTTTTTTCCCCCCAAAAAATCACCACCCCCCGTAGTGTAAGGAATGGGGCCAATCTGATGTCGCTGGGCGGGGGCAGGTGTAGAGGTTGCCCAGTGGGTGGGGGAAGATGGACAGATACTTTATCACCAGGGAGAGGGCGATGGAGCTTCAGGACAGAGGTACTGGCTGGATTTTTTTCATGTGTGGAAGAGTAAGGAATCAGATGTTTCCCCTCCAAATACCTTCCATCCTTACAAGTCCCCAGTAGTGCTCAGTACAATGGGAATGTCTCAAAAGAGATTCCATCTTAAATGTGGGAATTAATTCAAGCCCTTCAACTTTTCATAGAGGTGAGGATGGATTAAATTGTCTGGAAATTTCTTGGAGCTTTGATAAAAATTAGCTTTCTAAAAATAACAAGTGTTTAAATAAAAACTCCAAAACTTACATTTTTATCTTTATGCAGGAAAATAATTTTTGTTCTTTTTCCTGTATTTTAATTGTTAAATAATTCCACCAAGTTAGTGCACTCCAGAAAAATAAAACAGTGCATTCGAGTCCAGTGACCTCAATACTATGAGCGTGAAAGTCTCTAATCAAAAATATCTCCCCTTTAACATTTCGGGTTATTTTTGTAGCAGTCTCTACACCTCACACTGTAATCAAAGCCTGTTATCTCAGTCTTGCAATATTTGTGATTCAGACTCTAATCATGACTGTGTCTGGCACATACATCAGTAGTTGCATTTAAAGATGTGCAAATTGTGAACTTCTCTTTCAACTTGATCTTGCATATTTCATTCGAAACCAGTTCTTTAACATACCACATGATAATTTTGAACAAGTTAAGAAAATAAATGTATTTCCCAACAGAGGTGATCCATAAAGCAAATTTCAATTTGTGAGTCAGGTGCTTTGAGTAATGAATTGTTAATTCTTTCAAGTCTCTTGGGTATCTAGTAGTAATTTGAAAATTTACTAAACTAAACAGGGTCAAAACTAATCTTTAGACCTTCCATATGCTCAAGGAAAAGTGCTGAGAGGAATCTAGTCATGGATAAGTCTGACTTATATAACATTCTTAGGCTGCCTGTTTCTGAATAAGGTATATCGTTAACTTCTTCGAGCCATGTCAATTTGAGGTGATATATGTATGCTTGGTTTCGAAAATGCACCCATTTTTCAAACCTTTGATATTTGACTTCCAAATTTCAGATTTGGGGGAGCCTCCCTTTCCACAGCTGGATTCTTATGCCATAATATTCTTGTCTGCTTTGTTAGTATCCCTTGTCTGGCAGCTTTCCTTCCTTCATAGATATTTATGGTAACATTGGTGCATGACAGTCAGCTTCAAGAGATAGGAGTGTGTCTGGCTTTCTGGAGATCTGGGCAGCTCCATATGGTTACTTTAGTGAGAATCTCAGAAGAAGACCAGGATTTTGAGGCTCTGGTGGCTGATGAGAACCCACCCAGTGGATGGAGTGGAGCAGGTGCCGGGGAGGGTGTGAGCACTGAGTCAGAGAGACTTGGCTTTGAACTGGGGCTCTGCCCTCTTACACCAGCTGTGTGGCCCAAGCCTTGTCGCTAAGCCACTTTGAGCCTTAGTTCTCCCGCCTGCAACATGAGAATAATATTATCTATCTCTTAGAGTTATGGTGAAGACTAAAAATGATGGGAGCTTAAAGCACCTATTTCTAGATTCATGGGTAGCCAAGAACTGGTAGCTCGTCTTATTACTAAGCTGATTAGCGAGCACTTGTCAAATTGGTTCAGGCCTTTGATCTTCAGGTTATGACCCCTCCTGAGTCTAACTCTAGCTCATCCATACATTGTTGCAGGTGAAGTGCTACCCGAGTGGGCTGATTCCTGGAACCTTGCACCTGGACTGACCTAGTCTGCTGAAATCTTCCTGTCCTTGAGGGTAGGAGCTTACAGGCTGCATAACAGCCAGTACAACAGCAGCAGCAGCTCCTTTTCGTGTAGGCTTTTAAGTGCTGGGAACTGTACTGAGTGCTGGTTCATACTCTGGTGAGCTAGTGCTAGTAGCCCAGAGCGGTTAAGAACCAGGGCTCTGGATCCAGGCTGTGTGGATTGAAGCGTGGCTCCACTATACTTCCTGGCATGAGACTTCAAGCAACTTAACTCTCTGGGCCTCAGTTACTTTACCTGTAAAGTGGAGCTAGCAATGGTCAGTCTCACCACATCTCTGTCATCTATCCACGGTACCCATCATCTTCTGAGGTGGACAGATGGCCCCCTCCTGGCTCAACGTGTCCATCACACGTGGTCGTAACCCAGACTTCCAGAGGGTGGTCCCAGAGGCCAGCTTGCTAATCAGCTTACTATTTACATCACCATGTTCTGAATAAATTGATGTGCCTGAAATATAACTTCACTTTTCACTTTTCAACCAATTGTTTTGATATCTAGTAGATGCAGCCACATTCATAGAAACACACACGGACCTCAGAAGAACACGAATGGCTTTAGAAATTAAAGATTAATATTACTTCATAAAAGTGACTAAGAAAGCTCGTATATAATAAAGAACTTCCTCATCGGCCATGGAGCCCGAGTGTTTACAAACTCTTGGGTCTTAGGGATGAGGGGGAAAAGGAGAAAACCAGTCAACTGTGTTTGGAAGTTTTTGTGTCAGGAGCTGCCCCCTTTTTACAGAGAGTACTGTGCCTCCTGGCACAACTTTTAAAGCCCCACGGAGTTGTTATTTGGGGGAGGAGCAGAATTGACCTTCTTTACACCGTACCTGAAAACCACCCAAGATTTGTGGTATGTGACAACATCAGGAAAGTTTCTACCACAGCCTTGAGCAAAGGGTCCAAATAATCAAACTACAGCAAAGCTCTGTTTGGAAAGCCCAAACCGGAGAAAAATCAAGAAGACTTGCAGATGTGTAAAAACAAATACAGGTCAGGCAGAAATATGGAGATGAGAGTTTGTGGACTGCAGAAGCCAGTACATTGCATTTTGTTCTGTTCTGTTCTTACAGCCAGCACTTTTACCCAGGCAATAAAAATGAAAGAGCAAGAGACAGAGACAGGGTAGGTGAGAAAACCAGCTTGAGTAAGAGCAGACTCATACTGCTACAAAGACAGACACCAGCCATACTCTATTCATGGGAAAGAAAGTCAGCTGGCTGATGGCGAGATGGGAAGCGCACATTTTCCTGCTGGCCGCTGGGAAAGGCAATGCTTCCGAGAACAAAGGATGACCCTGGGGACTAGCACAGCATCTGTGATGAAGCCTTTGAAGAATACGCCCTCCCATTACAACTCAAGGCCTAATCCACCAGAAGGGTAAAACCTACTTCCTAAACAGGGGTCAGAGATAACCTTGTTGAAAGAGCTCCAGTCTCCACTTGGAAACCCTCTAACTCGTAGAAGGAAAACTGGTTCCAGGATGTTCAGGCACCATTCACTCGCAGTGTTACCATTTGGGGGAGATTTGAACTCTGGCATGGCGGGGTGGGGTGGGGAGGGAGGTTTTCAGTTCTTCCTCGCTGATGCAGCGAATTGCAGGTTAGTGAGATTTAGAAAAAGTAAGATTTATTAAAAGTATATTTTAGAAGCAGACAGGCTGCAGTAAGGAATTTGGGAGGCGAAAAGATAAAAGATAGAAGATAGAGTACCCTCCAAGGAAGGAGCAGGTTCTCAGAGAAGAGAGCTGTAACAACCCAGAAGTGGGAAGGGCTGTATTATATTAGGGTCGCAATGGGTGATTACAAAGGTTCTTAAGTGATCAGTACGTGAGGTCATTTGTATTGACATTTGGCTGCTGTATAACACTTTGCCTAGTGTGCATGTGCTTACCCAGAATTCAGTCTGTTATAATTAGATTCATGAACTTCCAGGCATAAACATAGTATTATAATGATGGTATAATGAGGCTGAGGATGTGGACAAGTTAGGGTAGTACCTTCTGTGCAAGTATCTGTGGCCTACAGGTTTATGGCCATCCTTAGTCTCCCAGAATACAGTAGAGATTCTTTAACTACCCATGGTGTGTTCTTTGGGTGGTCTCTGGGGTGGGCCTCCGTTCCTTTGTTCCTGTCACTCATGTCTGACTAACTGTCTAATGACAGGAAGTGAGCAGGAACCTCTGTTCCGGCACATCGCTTCCAGCCTTTGGAGAAGTGTGGAGTTTCAGAAGAGTGGAATGGATCACTTACCTCCATAGATCTGAGTTCCCCCTAGAACAGATGAGCCACTCTGGGCCAGCCTAGACCAGTATGCTAGATGGGAGCAGGAACCAAAGCCATCTTTGGAGTTCTTGTCTCAAAGATGCTTCCCTAAAGAGTGCCATAACTGGTCTTTGAAGCTCACTCAAGTCAATGGGCATAACCAATTCGATTGGTATATAAAGAAGAAGGTACTAAGGCTAATGCTAGATCCTACATCATGGTTAGGAGGGATGATCCATTATGAAAAAATGCTAAGGGAATCAGATAACCACCGGAAATAAGATTTTGTCATCTGAAAACTTAAAATGTGCTAGAACTGTGTGTTAACTGCGCACATAGATCCCATCTCTCCTTAGTGAGGCCCAGTGGGTGTTTCCAAAAAAAAAAAATGTATAAGAGGTAGAGAGTTTAGTTTAGAAGACACATAATCCATACAACAGGTCTACAATCCACAGAAGGCTTCTCATAATTTTTTACCCAGACAGGAAACAAGGATGAGAGAGTTTGCAATCATTAGGGTCTAGAGTGTTGAGTATGAATGTTGAAAAGATTAAAGAAATTTTATGGAATGATATTGTGGAGTTTCTGAGATATAAAAGCTATATGTGTTTTAAAAATTATTTTCAGTTGCTTCATGCATCTTCAAATGTAGCACCTTGTAAAAACTGAATCACATGAGGTCCCTGCTTATATTTGGGCTTCAGGCATTTCTTTTAAAATAGTCGAAACAGTTCAAATTAAAAGCAGATTCTGGCACCCCTCCCTCGTGGTATCTCTCCCTAATATTCCAATATCTGATATTCCTAACCCTTCCAGCCCTTACCTGTGATTTATTTAGAGGCTCCTCTGGGCTTGCTGACTTCAGTAACGCTTTCCACACCCCCGTCAGATTTTGCACCCTTCCTCAGTGTTTGTGCACCCCCACTCCAGGTGAGATACCCTCTCTGTACCTGGGAGGGCCTTAGAGAACATCTACAGAGCAAGACTGTCAAGGACGCCTTTTCCAACAATTATTATCATGAATATCTTGCCTTATAAAAATGGTGAGTGAGTATCATTAGGATGATAAAAATGTTTTAGATATGGAACGCAATATATTGAATAAAGGAAATAGATAAGAACTTTTACTTATGAGAAGGGTTCTCTTAATATTGTTAAATTTTGATGTGCTAAAAAACTAACAGCTGAACCAATAAGAGGTATGTTCCTACTTTCAGTGAGTTAGAATCTATGTGAGTGGGTGAACTTGGCCATGATTCTTGAGTTAGGGCCGCAACTTGGTCCCCTTCTTGGCCCCAGCCTGAGGAACCTGCCTCTTTTATGCAGAGGACCCTCTATTGAGTATTACAGGGCACTTTGGGGTGGGAACACATTTATTCATATTTGAATCTCTACACTAATACAGTGCATGGTCCATAGGAGAACTTAGTAAATGTTAGTTGAAGGAATAAATAAAACTAATAAGTTCCTTAAGCACAGGGGACTTTGCTCAAAGTTTTTATTTTATTTTATTTTTTAATCTTATCAGTTCATATGTAAAAGTTTTGATGAGGGTCAAAAATGAATTCTAAAGCTTTGGGGAAAAACCACTATTTGGATCTCTGGGCTTTAAATTCAAAGCATGAGTTGCGCAATGTTTGTGTGTCTGCGATGAAATAAAAGGTTTTTCCTTTAAGATATTTGCCATCTCCAAATTTTCGAAGTTGTATTTTATGGTTTCCCCATGTTTCTGCTTACACATAAAATGTATGTGCTTCGCGTGGGGGTGGGGGTGGTGATCGAGCAGAGACAACAACCGCAAACAAACAAAAATGCCACTTAGATTAAGCACAGTCATCTCAGTGAATCATGTTTCATCCTGGTGCCAAATGACGCTCACTAAAATCACAGCAATTTTTGATGCACTTGCCAATGTTTATGGTATTTTTACTTTAAAGATGTAACAGATTGCTCCAAAATAAATAATTTAAGCCTAATATTTCAAAAGCGTCCAAGCGCTTGCGTCTTTCACTTCTTGCTTCTCTTCTGGGACTAAGCTGTGCCCAACAGAAGCAACCCTCATGTCTATATAACACTTCATTTGGAGGGTTGTTTTTTCACTTTGTTTTTGAAAGTCGAATCTATTTCTTTTTTACCATCCTGTTCCAAATGTCATAGGTTCTATCGTTGTTCAGCGGAGAAGCGATAACTCCTTGTACACAGGAAAAACGGGAATAAATGCCATTGCACCTAGTTCGTGGTCTTGTGGGAGAAGAACTTGGAAAGGGCGCCAAGAGAAGTCTGAGTTGAGAACGTAACCCAAGTTCCACAGAAATCTAGAATTTACATCCTGATTAATATTTGGACTTCAAGCCGTTAACAATGGGTCAGGTTTTGCACAGCGCTCTCAATTTAACTGCAAATAGCTTCAGACTTGGCAAATTAACTGCACACAAAATGACCTCTCTCTCAATCAATTATTGGACTTCTCACTCAATTGTTTGTTTACGGTACAATGTAAGAGAGAAGAAACATCTATGTTAAAAAAAATCAAAAGCAAATCTTTATGGGTTGCTGTACTTCCTAAATGTGAACGATCGGCTTTTATAAATGTAAAACAAAGATAAAATATAAAAAGAGCCAAACAATAAACTGACAGCTCTGTGTTCTATTAACGCAGGCAGACATTGCGAGGTCCATCAGATGATCGGGAACTACATGTGGGACCCCAGCACCAACAAGTCATTTGACATCGGCGTCAACAGAGACAGCCTGATGCCTCTCTGGTGGAATGGGTCAGAACCTCTTTGGATCACTCTGATTAAGGCCAAAAGGAAGGTCTACATGTACTACTGGCCAGGTGAGTATATCCAGGCCGCTCCAACTTTCCAAATCTCAAAACTCTATGGAGTCTCTAAGGACGAAGGATGTAGATGTATCTGAAGACCAAGCCAGGATTTGGAAAACGGGATCTTTATTCAAGAAATATCTCTTATGGGCATGTTATTAAAAATTTTGCTTTGAACTTCCTAACATCAGACCAGACACAATATTATTTCCTGATTTCTTTGGTTCAGCAATATTGCTGCAGTATGTCATACTTATTCATGTGCAAAGTTTTGGATATACAGGAGAGATAAATTATAGGATCCTTATTTACCTTACAAAAGAATTTGGCATACCATTTCTATAGATTGTGAGCTCCCCTATTTTTTTAAGATTCGAAGCACTTACAATTTTCTGGTAGTGCATTAAATTAAGTCCTCTGGCATTAATATTCCTCCTGTACATCATAGATCAATGAGAAAGTAAATACTTCATTTACTGCAATGATGTAAGTAATAACGCCAACTGCCCTGACTGCCGTGAGAAGTCTTCAGGATACCCTCATCTTAGCAGTTGAAAATCTTTTATTAAGGACAAGAAAATTCAGTGCTAACAAAATAATCAACTTACCATTGTCTTCCTGTTGGTAGGATTCGTTCTTAGGTAAGTGATTTTCCCATGCACACAGCTGTAGACACTTTCCCCCTAATTCTTAGTGGTGTGATACTTGTGATTACCATTAGGGGAGAAGATATCAGGGGAGATCCAGAAGAAACGAAGGGATAAATAGGAAGAAACAGCTGACAGGTTCTCATTGGCCTGGGCGGGAGGGCAGCCATAGCCCGAGAGAATTGTGAGAACATGGTGAGTTGTAGGGGACCGTGGCAGGTGGGGATGAGA
>NW_006439192.1:19153369-19247326 GCF_000325575.1 Pteropus alecto | reverse complement strand
CTGGTTGGAGGAGGTCACATAGAGAGCTGCTCAGGGCACTCAAGTCTACACCAGCTCTTGGAGGCGCATAAAGCACAGACAGATGGAGACCATGGAAAGTCCTGCTGTGGTGAGTGCCCTGAAAGCTGCCACAGAGCAGAGACTGGCATCCATAGGTGAACCTGCAAAGGCCAAAGCAAGCTGCATTAATTTAAAACTGGGCAGAAGAACAGACAGACACAGGCTAACTCTGCTGGCAGATATAGTTCCAGGGGGAGTGCTAGAATTTCTTCAGAAGACACCTAGGATTCTGCCTGTAGCAGCTACCTCGGCTGACATGATAAGAAACTTGCAAGCAAAGAACTCTATTGCCTTAAATGGAGACTCAGTTTTAGCAGGGAGTTGGACATGAGATCAAGGAAACAAAACAGTGTATCAGCCAGGATGATCAGACTTGCTAGAGGAGCCAAGCTCATGGTTCAGGCAGATGATATGAGGTCTAAAGCCAAACGATGTGCTGCATTTTGAGGTCATTCTCAGAAATCATTATCAGCAAATACAAAGGCCCACATGCATAGGCATAGGAGTAGGAACATATTGGATACGCTGCCTCAGGAACTACCTGAAAACAAATCTAAGGACCATCAAATGAATATTGCCCCAATGCCATAGGGCCGCCTTCCATGATATCTGATTAACTCAACACTCAATGTCTTGGAGCTTGAGCTCTTCATGCTCTAAAGAAGTTCTTCCCCATAATCTTTCCCCAGCTCCCCACATGCCTCCTCCACATACGATCTCCTGCTGATGGCCTTTCGCATAACCATGGATGCCAATGCTCATGGAAAGATGTGGGGAGATTGTAAAGGGAGGCAGTTGCCATATTTCAGACTTTTCTCTGCAGTGCAATTACAGAGCATTATTCTTTATCTCATCCTGGAGAATCTGGCTCCTTAATTATAATAAACAACTTGAATTTATATATCACCGAGTGTCTTAAAAATCTCAAAGCTAATTTGCATGTAAAATATCTTGTTGTTTCTTCAAAACAGCTCCTCAAGGGCAAGAAAGGGCCAGTCGCTTCCTTTGATTCACAGTTCAACAGCTAATGCGACATGAAGCCTTAAAATCAGCTTATAGTGTTAACTATCAGGAAGAAAGAAGCTAAAAAGATAGCCTCCTAGAATTTCCTCAGTGACCTAAATGAAGATTAGTTAAAGATCTGGCCGCGTCGAAGTCTTGATAGGAATTGGATGAAAAGTCTCTTGTTTCTTAGACACTGTCCAGTCCTTCTAAACCGGATACACAAATAAAGCCCGGCCCAGCCGAGAGTGCTCCGGCACCTCCCATTCTCATTGGTTGACAGCTAAGGGTTTAAGGGTCACTGCTTTCTTTTCTCCCATCACCTTGGTCCCCTCCAGCCACAGCTAATAGCCCAGCGAGTGTTCGTTTGTCTCAGCAAGATTAAGTGAAGTGCAGTGGCATTTCTTCTAAACATGACTTGATTTTATTTTTCTTCTCAAATCCTCCTCTTCCTTCTCCACTCCCCACAGGACATTGTACAGACTCTCGATGAGGCCTGGAAAATCTTCACTGCTCCAGTGATCTGTGTTATGACACTTTGAGTCTCGCCATTAAGTCAATATTTAGAAGTGCAATTTAGAAATGGCAGGAGTTCAAGTCTTCCTGTCAGGTAGATAAAGCAGCAGACTGAAAAATTGATCAGTGGTGAAGCGTCCAAAATACCACACCTCAAGTTTTGAGAAATTTAATATTGTAAACAGACCCTTTATTACCCCACCCAATGGTGTCATTGAGCTGTGCAGGGAGAAATGTGTCTTAGGAAATTATCCCAGGCCCTAAATAGAGTATTTTGTGGGAGAATGTCCAAAAATAAACCAGGAACTGCATAACTAGAACCTAAGGACAAGAGCTGAATGTGTGTCCTTCACCGATTTCATCCCCTACCGTATCCCTCTGGTTTGGTATCAAAGGAACTTTATCGAGGGAGGAAAGGAAGAGGCTCCAATATTCACTTCATACTGAGAGTAACCCAAAGCAGAGAAGGATACCTTCTTCAGACAATCAGTGCTACCTCACACAGTGGTAGCAGTTTTTAATTTTATTCTTATGGCTATCATGATATATAAAAAAGGAACAAAAAATAGCAACCTTTAGGAGGCTGTGGTTAAAAGTCTTCAGAATAAGTGTTTGAAGATTCTAAGTTCTACATCTTTCATCATGCATCTTAGTCTTAACTCCCTACCGCCAAGCAGTCAGGAGGATTGGGAGCAACCATGGCTTTGGACGATGTTGTGTGTGGGTCTGGGCTCTTCTATTGGCCTCTTCCTGTCCTGCACAGATGTTCAGGCAAATAAGACACCTCCTATGTGGGAAAAGACACATTTCTACCCGGCTTCCCCTCCTCCACTTTCCAGAGGTGGGCTGGGCACAAGGTTAATGGTGGATATCTGACTCAGCTCCTATCAAGTTTTGGTTGTTACAATTAAGGTGATTACTTCTAAGTCAGGAGGCATATATTAGCTATTGATCAAGAATTGTAGATCGTTCATAACATCTTCTCCTTTACTGAGTGGTGGGTCTCTGACAACTTTCAGCTGGGCTGAGCGTAGATGCATACACTCAGGCAAAGGGAAAATTAGGAGCCCAGCATCAATCATGACAATGTGTAAGTTAACATTACGGCTAATTCTTTGACTCTATGTATGTGATTTCAAACACCTGGATAAATGCTGAAACTTTTTTTCAGGCAAATATTTGACATTGCAAATAAAAGGGATCCAGATTTTCACTATATTTTCCAATAATATCACCAATTTAGTATTAGAGTTTAAGATGTATGTAACTTTAAAACTGGAAGAGGTCTTAGTCAGTATGTAGTTGGCTGGTTTGTACACTTGTAAATCAAATCTGCGGATTTCCTTTCCAGAAAAAACACACCCATACATAATACACTCACAATTTTGTGCTTATGTAATATAAGAGACTGCAATGATGAAGACTGCCAAATGGTCTTTGACGTGGCAACACATATATATCTACAATATCTAACTGATTTGATTTTTTTAATGTGATGGAAATATGTGTTAAAAACTCACTAAAGTATCAAATGAACCCCAAGATTCTGTAATTAATGTCTGGCAAGAGTACACTTGGGTCAAAATTCTCTAAGACTCTTTGGGCTGAACTCACCTTGAGTCATTTCCTTTGTCAGTAGTAACTTTGGTAAAATCTGCATCGCTGCCATTGTCTGTCTGTGTCAGCAAGAAAAGGATTACAAATTCATGTTTCGAGTTTGAAGTTGTCTCAAAGAAGCGATCTTCAAAAGCATTCTGCAGGATTTCTAGGCATCAACCGCTTCTGCTGCAGAGAAACTGAGGAGGCCTCTCTGGACCACCACCTGCGGAAGCAATCCCTCCAGCGTTCGAAAGTCTCCACAGCTGTCCAGCCACGTTCAACCACCTTCTACAGGATGTTGTCTTGGCCAAAGAGATCACAGTTTCAGCAGCAACCACTCTGGTAATTAGAAAGCCTTAAAGAGAAATCCAGGGATGAACTTCCATTCTTCATGAATTAGGGCAAATCTGTTTTTTCATAAAACATCTAAAAGGGTATGACTCAAGGCCCAGGAATAGGCTCTCAGGAGACAACTATGAGCAAAACCAAATACAGGCTCTTCTCACATCCCTTCCCAGCCCTGAGAATTTACCATCCAGGCAAGGAGACAGATGATAATCTGACACTAGCCCAAATAAATGTAAAGTACACTTGTTAAAAGCATAATAATGAAAAGCATGTTGCATTATGATATCATCTAATAAGGTGACATCTTATAGGGTGATATCATCTGAGAGGATGACATGAGTTAACACCTGAGAGGGTGGGTAAGGTGGGGGAGTAGAAGTGGAAGAGTTGATAGGACTGAGGGGAAAGCATGTGTTCATGTTGTGGAATAGATGGGAGGAACACGGAAATTTCAAGAAACTGAGAGGGGAGGATAGATGTGGTGTGGATGAGGTGGAGAGAAACCCAGGCCGGGCCAGTCTCTATGGCTCAAGCTGAAGAATTTAGCCTTATCCGAAGAGGAATAATAAGTCATTGGAAGGTTTTAAGATGGAGGATGACAGTATCATACTTACATTTTGCCAAGATTACTCCAGCTTCAACATGCGGAATGGAACGTAGGCATCCATAGTGCATGGACAAGGGTTGGCCGACCGGTCAGGAAGTTACTGAGTGGACCTAGTAAAGAAGGGAGAACAGCTTGGCCTAGGGTAATAGAAGTCGTAAGAAATAGATGGATTGTGAACATATTTAGAAATTAAAATTGCCATGACTTGGTGATGGACTGGATTTGGGATTAAGAGATTGAGCCAAGGCCGGGGAGGGTCTTGTGCTGCTGTTGCACAACCGGCCTTCCCAGGTTTGCCAGGAACTCCCCAGAGCATAGCAGGGGGCCGGGGGGGATGTAGAGGGAGGGGTCCTGACTAAGCAAAGAAAGGGGACCAAAGTTGGTACTTCTTGTATTAAATCGATCCTTAGTAGAGAACGAGAGAATGCTGGAAACTTGGCTTTTGATGGCTGAGCATGGTTTTGCATCCATTCCTTCTAGACCTGTGCCACAGTCTTGGTTGTTGCTGAATACCTCCTAGTCCGTCAGTGGACAAATGGGCTCAGGTGCCTCTGCTGTGCCTTTCCCAGCTGGGGTGATGGGCTGCTGGCTGTCTGGTCCAGCATGCGTCAGAGGGATTTCCACTGCGTTAGGATGCAAAGGTGCACTTTCACCCACCAGAGCCCTCTGTGTGCAGACAGCTCTGCCCCTCCTGTTCTCCCTGCTGTGTTTCCAGCACGTCACTGGATCGCTTGGGGGAACCTGAGAGAAATGTAAAGAAAAGAGCCAGAATGTGGCTTCTAAACCAATTCAGCCACTTTCTTGTTGGGCACAGTCACTTAATTTCTCTGTGCTCCAGTTTCATTATTTGTCCAGCAGGGATGACCATGTGTACCTCTTAGGCTTGCTGGGCATGTGAAATGAGATAAGATATGTAGAGTATTTGATCAGAGTATATGTTCAACCTAGCCCGAGTGCCCAGATTCTAAAATAGGAACTTTAGCTTGTGCCCATTGTCATGAGTCACACAGGGTAAGCGCTCTGACCAAGGTCACTCTTAACCAAATATAGAATTCTTGAATGCACATGAAGAATTCAAACATATAATTGCAGCAAAGACCTCAGAGTGAAACAAAAGCCCTATTTTTAAGTTGCCAAGAGGATTCTGGGACAGACCATCAGGGCCAGTAAGGAACTGGAGAACAGTGTTCCCAGGAAAACAGTAGAGAGAAGGCACTGGCCGCTGGGCCATTGGAGAAGGGAAGGAGGACAGAGGCTGGCTTTTTGGTGTCTCAGGGGTGGGGGATAGAAGCCATGGACAGGGTGAGCCATACCCATGATCACTTGCAGAGGGAGAGCTTAACGGGGCAGCGTGGCCACTGGACTGGCCCCTGGCTGTTGCCCAAGGATTTCAGCAAAGTCGCTTTGCAGGGCCCACATGTTCCTGGGAGTGGCTCAGAACCACCTCACAGGTCAGAGAGACCAAGATCCCCCTAGACACATGGGGGAAAGGGACGTTTGTAAGACTTGGAGATCACAGTCCCTGGGTAGGTCTAGCAAATGACTTTAGGGCTGAGCTCTGCAGTAAAGGGCTTCTCAGTTTCTAGCATCCTGAGTTGGCCCAATCTGTGGTGATCCAAATACCAGGGAGCCGCCTGCTCAGAGAAGAAGGCTTTGGTCGGGAATATTATGTGGTGCAGAGGTCAAGATGGCTTCCTGTGGGGGTAGCATGATGTCACTGCAATCACGTAATTGTTTGCAAGATTTAGATGATTTTGAAACTTGTGCTTCAGCTCTGATAGCGTATATAAGGGGGCCTCCAGGGGTGTCATTCCAATAGCGGTCATTCATTCTTCACCTGGACTCACCTGAGAAGAGGGCAGGCTCTGACTCTGGGCTAGAGATTTTTCTCCTTCTAAAGCTAACTAGCAGATACAGAGATTAAAACCCCACCCTTGGCTTCACTATGTCTTGCTGTAGTGTCACCACCGCCTTCCTAAAGTGGAGATGCAGCCGGGGTTGGCCATGTAGTCCTTCTCACCCTTGTTTCCTGTTAGTCACTTCTGATGCCCAGTGAGTCGTTTGCAGTTGAGTTTTTGGAATCCACTCTAATAGATGAGTTGCTTCTCATCTCACTTGTCTCCCGGGCTTGCTCTCTGCCCCTGCACACAAGGCCAGTCTTCAGTGGAGTCTTGAGCTCAGGCCAGCTCACCGCCCTCTTTCTACATCAGAACAGAGGTGTTGCCAGAGGTCTCCCAGCCCTGTGGGCCAGCCAACCCTGGGGAAAGGTCTCTGAGATCAAAGACCCCACTTTCCCCAAGGACTTGTTCCCACAAGCTCCTGTGCCTCGGATGCATTTTGCTAGAAAAGGTTATATGTTTCTAAGTGAGTTAATTGGCTTAGCTGTTTTAATAAGCTCTCTTGAGACGTATATTCAATGGTACACCTGCCTCATATCACATAAAATGCAGCTCACAGGGGTTATTGTTACAAGATGTGTCAAAGTTGGCAAGTGGAGCTGCACTTGGAAGGTGAGATCTGTGCTCCAGGAAGTTGGAGAAATGTGATTTTTATGGACTCAAGTTGGTGGTCCTTGGAGAGAGCTGCCAGGAAGGAAGAGTCATACAGGATAGTAGTGTGCGTAGTGGGGACGTGCGGGAGAGTGCCGGTTACTGGCCGACAGGGAGACCTTGGGACAATCATTCCTCCCATTGAGGCCTTTGTTTTCTCAGCTGGAAAATAAAGGTGTTGGATGTAAGGCTGTCGTGAAGGGCCGTGAAAGCTGTGAGTTGTGCCAGGACGTCACATCCGTGGCTATTGCTCACGTTGTAGACATCGTAGGTTTGCATATTTATTTCAGCCATATTTTGGCCTACGACAGTTAAGTGTTGTGACAAAATATGTATAGTAAGATAATTTTCTGATGGTGGAAGTTAAATGTTTTGAAAAAGAAATGTCCCCCCTCTCCCCCCCATTTTTCTTCACACAAAGGTGCCTGGGCTTAGTGGTGGCCCTCTTCGGGTGTTCTTGAGTTCCCTCTAAGTCTGTATTTTCTACTCAGGATACATTTATTAGGTTATAGAAGAGGATACTCGCCCAGCCTGAGATGGGAATATCTACCAGGAAGGTGAACTCTAGACAGAGATAAGATGAGGTCCTGAAAAATGAACCCTAATTAAAGGCAATTCCCTTCAAATTTCCTTGGGAACAGTGAGGAAACAAGATGGAGTAAAGCCAAAACATGCCCTCAAAGTGGTCGTGAATCCAGAATCTTACTCCAAAGTTTCTGTTTGATCTTTGAAACTGCGAGATCCAGACCTTTGCCTTTGTTTCCTCACAGATGCCTATGCAGAGGTTCAGACACCTCTGCTTTCCTCAGGCATGTTGGAGTGACCTGAAATGACCTCAGTTAATCAGATTCCATGCTCCCTCGGAAGCCTGGAGGCAGCAGCCCAGAGGTTGAGCAATGTGCCCACATCCACAGACTGTACCTGTGGCATATCCAGAAAGGAGCCCACAGACTTTTGAGTAGGGAACTGTCTCGTGGGATCCACACAACACCCCGCTGCAGTCTGCCGATTTCCACCAGATAAAGACTAAAGACAACAAAACAAAGCACCCACACTAGTTCACCTAGGAAAATTAGCCTTGCTCCCTCAAAAACGACCAATTTTACTACTTCCAAGTTCCATTGCATTGTGGCTGTCATTTCTTGCTGGCTGTTTACCTTGTCAGTCATTTATTCTTTCTGGGTTATAAGATTAGAGATAAGGTGACTGTTTTTCCTTCTGAGACTTCATCAAGGAGAGACCATTTAAGACAGAGAGAGCAGAAGGGTTGCACTTCCTCAGTTTCTGTCTACGTGGGTACTAGTCTAATCCCTTCTTGGGGACACACTGGGGTTTAAGCTTCTATTCAAAGTAACCATGTCTGCAGGACTCACATTCAGAGCATCTCTGATTGGTTGAGGTACAATCTTCTCACCCCAACCTCTGGCTATCTGATTATCTGAATAGATAGTAAATGATATAGCCCCATTTGCTCTGCTATGAAGGTTCTTCTCTCTGATCCGCTTACAGAATTTCAGCTGTGGACAACCCTAGGGAGAATAAACCCTACCACTGTCAGTCACATTTCGTTTCAACTCGCCACACAACTTTAGGCCCAGCTGCTTTCTGAATATTACCGTTTCCATAAAGTGGAGCTACTGCTGCTTAGTTTCCTATTTCAGGGGGCTTCAAACTGGCCTCCCAAGGGTCACCAAGAGAAAATTAGTTTTAAGGGAATAGATACTAGGATATGTATTGTAAAAATTGTCCTGACTAAAAACATACCCTTTTCCTACTTTGCATAAGAAAGAAATACCCATCACCATCGAGAACCTTACTGAGGTGCATCACCCCAGTTCATGAAAACCTCCAGGCACCAAACAAAAGGACAGTTCAAAATATTGGTGTAGGTGTTGAGAAAGTGAATGCACCTAGTGATAAAAATAACTTTTAAAAATTCAAATATTTTCCAATCTTTGCTTTTAAATTATTTAAGAAAAACTTAATTGAGTTGTCAGCTAAAACATTATTTAAAAATGTATGATAATAGATCATTATGTGAATGTTGGCATTCAAAGAAGCACTTCAAAAAAATCAAATGACATTGGTACAATAAGCCACTTCTATTTCCATCTACTTATTTATGTGAACAACTTTCTTAACACTCACATTTAACATATAAGAATAGAATGGATTCTGAATGTGTCTCATTCTAGAGTTCAATCATATTCACCCATGGACATATGAATTAATTTTCAAAAGGCATTCCTATTCCTTTCATTATGAGATGTATTTCTAGTGAAATGTAACTTTTTTATGTTTGATGATTATTTATTGAAATTTGAGGTTCCACTTGGTACACTAATGGCTTAGTTGTTTTGAAACAACTCTTTTCTCCACAACGACTAGAAAATCTGATGAACTGTGTATGTGTACATATGTATGATGAATCAGAGACATACCAAGACCTAGAGAAAGAGGTATATCTAGCAATTGGTACCATGTCTTCCCTGCAGTCAAAAGCAGCAGTTGAGCGGCTAAGACTAAACTGAGCTTTTGACAGAATCACAGGATGGAAAAAATAACAAAAATTGGAGTTCACATCTCACAGTGAGAATAGATCTAGTAAGCATCCTAGGCTTTCGATTGAACAATAAAGGGCAAGAAATGCTCTAGAATAAGAATGAGAGAGAAATAGACAAGGAGCGAAGACTTCTTGAGGACTGAAGCTTTCATAAAGACAAAGTTGAGCTTCAAATAATCTTAATCTTTGACTAAATCCACTCTGGATCAAGATGGTCTGCCTATGTGCCCATCAGAAGCAAAAGCGTATATTCCTTGGAAGAAGAGAACATATGCAGTGTCAAATGATATAGATAATTTTACATACTCAATATGCAGCATTCAATTATAAAAAATAACCAGAATATAGGAAAACAAGACGTGGCTGAAAAATCAAGAATGAAAAAGCAGCCAACATAGGCTCAAACCCATAGGTATCCAGATATCAGGCATGGACTTTACCCCATTTTCCGTTTAGACAAAAAAGTGCAGCTCACGGCCAGTGTTAATTTAATTTTATATAAACACGCTTTTTGAGGCTGAGGCAAATCTGACTGGTTTTCCATGTGAAAATAAAATATAAAAACTGTTCTTGGAGTTATCTCTAAACAGAATTTGTCTCTAATCTTAATGTAACAGAAATGCATACATAAATTGTAGTCATCAAGAGAATCTTGGGCTAACACCTGTTCCTAATCCTAATGTAACAGAAATGTATACATAAATTGCAGTCATCAAGAGAATCTTGGGCTAACACCTGTTTGAGAACAATGTTAACATCATGCATAGGAATGTTATGTTTTCTAGGATTTGACATTTCCAGTGATCAAGAATTACCATATTTTATAAATGGAAATACCACTACTAATTACAGAACGCTTTAAATAGAACGATGTTATTTGTTTCCAAAGACTATCAATACACTAGAACGATGCAAAAATAATAATAAAAATGAGATAGTTTGTGACAAACTTTGGGAATAAGGTTAGGACTGTAATCTGTGAGTTATCTTGGGTTAAATGCTGCAGCGGCAAACACCGCTGGTGAATATTCTTGAGGCAAATGGGATATGGGTTAAGAAAGCCATGACAAAGGAACTAAATGAAAAAAATGGATACTTGCACTAGTAAACAATAATTGTTTTTAAAAAAAGTAAATTCGAGAACTGACGAAGGCTTATCCAGCTTAAATTTAGAGAGGCAAAAAGGTGAAAAATGTAGAAAAGAGTATAAGAGACATATGAGATATAGTGAAAAGGCCATAGAAAGAGTAGAGAGAATGAGACAGAAGTAAAATTTGAGAGAGAATGATTCAGAACTTTCCAAAACAGACAAGAGACTTCAAATCATAAAATCAAGACGTGCTATGAAACCTAGGAAAGAACACCATGAATTTCAGAACTGCTGAACACCACAGACAATGAGAAAATCATAAAAGCATGCAGAGAAAATTGTTCAAAGGGGCAGTAGTAAGACTGACTGCTGACTTTCCAACAGAAATATTGGAATCTGGAAGGACAATGGACTAACATCCTTAAAATGAAAAAAGAAAATAATGATTTACCCAAAATTCTATATCTAGTGAAAATACCCTTCCAAAATAAAAGCAAAAAATGACTTTTTTCTAGAAACAGAAAAAATGAATTTATTGCCAGCAGGTTTAGAGTAAAGGAAATACTACATTCTTCAGGCAGAAGGAAAATGGTCACAGATGGTGACATAGGGATAGAGGAAGGAATGAAGAGCAACAGAAAGGGTAAGTTACAGGTAAAAATAATTAATAATAATAGTAATAATCATTTTTGGATTAAAAATGTATACAGCATTAAAATACATGATAACATAAGCAGAGAAGTTGGGGGAAATGTAAAATTCAGAGTTAAAGTGTTCAAATATCTTTGCATTATCCGGGAAGTTAGGGACGTGCAAATTTATAATAGGCTACAATAAACCAATATTTCAATTTTTTATCATCTTCAGGGCACTGTGCCAAGAACAGATCAATTAAAATATACAAATAGCTAGCTAGTAGAAGAAGTGAAATGGAACAAAAACAATAATACATACTCAATCCAAAAGAAATCAAGAAAGAGGAGAAACTATCCAATGTGTGATGAATACAAGATATATAGTAAGATAGCTGATTAAACACAAAAATATCAATAAATACATGATACATAAAATTTTAAGTTTTTACTAATATCTCATTAAATATTTCAATTCATCTAAATGATTCTATTTGCATAAAATTAAAAATAGGTTAAACTAATTGACAGCGTTAAAATAGTGTTTACACTTGGTAGAGTAGTGACTAGAAAGGAGCATGAGAAGGTGCCTATGTGCGAAGACAGTGTTCTGTATCTTGAGCTGAGTGCTGGTTACACAGATACATTCATTTTGCAGGAATTCATTGAATAGTACAATTATGGTTTAGTCACTTTTTTGTGTTTATGCTAAACTTTAATAGAAATATACATTAAAAACAACTATTGTCAGACTGAAAAAAGCAAAGACTAATATATGCTGCTGATAAAAGATGTACGTCAAATGTAAGTAAGCAGAAATGTTGAAAGTAATAGCGTTTTTAAAGATACATCACATAAACACTAACCAAGGAGAGCTGGTGCTTCTATACTATCAATTTAGATTCTAAGCCTACAATATTTTTAAGATAAAGACA
Organism: Pteropus alecto; assembly: GCF_000325575.1. NCBI lineage: Eukaryota > Metazoa > Chordata > Mammalia > Chiroptera > Pteropodidae > Pteropus > Pteropus alecto. The sequence continues at coordinate 19,235,425 of NW_006439192.1, read as the reverse complement.
TTTCGTGTTGATTTAAAGTTTAATTTAGCAGGGAAAATGTAACAATTCTAAATTTTAATGCTCCTAATTGTACAACCTCAAAATAAATAAAGCAAAATCGACAGAGAAATGGAGAAAAAGGAGAAATGGGTAAATTCACAATTATAGTAGAGGTTTAAGACATTTTTCTCAGTAACATAAAATAAGAGAACAAAAAAATTAGAAGAATACACAAAATTTACACAACATAATTAACATATTTACCTAATTGATAATACTAGAACACTGCACTTAACACTGCTAAATATACATTACTATTCTCAAGTGCATGTGGAACATTTGTCACAAGTGACCATATGTTAGCCATAAAGCATTTCTCAACAAATTGGAAAAGTCTGAAATCATACAGATTTGTTCTCTAACTACATTGTAATTAAATATAATCAATAATAAAAAGAAAATTTTAAATTCTTGTGCATTTGGAAAATAACCAGAGACTTCTAAATAACTCATGGTTCAAAGGAGAAGTAACTATGGAAATTTAGAAAATATCTTAAACTGAGAGATAGTGAAGATAGTACATATGATGTAGTAGAATAACTGGGATGCACGTAAAATCATGCCTAAAAGGAAATTAAGTCACACAGGCAAATATTAGATAAGAAGAATGGCCAAAAATCAAAGATCTGAGTCTCCATCTCAAAAGAAATTAAATTCCACCAAAATAGAAAAGAAAAAAGAAATAATAAAGATAAGAGCAGAGATGAACAAAATAGAAACCAAAAACTTACACTACAGATAATTGACAAAACCACATATGTGCTTGGAAAAAAAATGTGAAGTGGATGAAATCTTGACAAGGCTTATATAAATAGAGAAGACACAAATAACAAATAATAAACTGGAAAAGGAGACATCAATTTAGAACCTGTAGTCATTAAAAAGCCAGTAAAATAATACTATGAAAAATGTTATGCCAATGTATTTGAAATGTAGATAAAATAGACAAATTTCTGGGGAAAAATTATCAAAACTGACTCCAAAAATAGAAAACTGGAATACTTCTATATCTATTTTTAAATTAAATCTTTAGAAAAAACCTTCCCTAACAGAATGTCTCAGTATTAGATGCCACCACAAATAAGTTTTCAAACATTTAAGGAAAAAGTAACACCGATCTTACACAAATTTTTTCAGAGAAGGTATAAATGTAAATCACTTTTATTATGAAGTCAGCATAAGCATGATACTAAAATGTGGCAAAGATATTAAAAGAAATACAAAATATTGTATAGTGTTAGACGGGGGTCTGAAGATATATATATAGGTGTATCATAATTTTTTGAAAAAAAAATCTTTTATTACTGCTCCAAAGTGTCTCCCTTGTCATAAATCAGGTACTGACTATGTATTTGTGGGTCTGTTTCAAGAATCTCTAACCTTTACCTTTAGTCTCTGTGTCTATTCTCGCAAAAATGCCAGTTTGTGTTCACTTTTGTAGCTTTAAAATAAGTCTTTATATCTATCCAACAGGGTGAATTTTCCCGTTTTGTTCATGTGACTCGAGATTGCCTTTGCTGTATTTGACTCTTGATTCCCATATAAGTTTTAGAATCAACTTGTCAATTCACACACATGTGCCGCTCATGTGTACACACAGTTGGAATTTTGATTGGAGTTACAATTGATATACTTATAATATTAAAGTTTCTAATTCATATATATAATATATTCCTCCACTTTTAATGTCTTTTTACATTTCTCTAAATAAATTTTCTATGTAAAATTCTTAGGTCATTTTTATTAAATGTATTTCTGTATCTTTTATGTTTTTACTCTATTCTAAATGATGTTGGTTTTTAAATTTCATTCTCTAATTTTTGTTCCTAGTACGCATAAATACCATAATAACATTTTATTTTTAATTGTTTTGTTTTTATCCCTGTGTTCCCTGCCATAGCCCCAACTGGATAGGCCTCCAGTACAATATTGAATAGAAGTTATGGCAGGAGGCATCCTTATCCCACTGTTGAACACATTTTACCATCGACTATGATATATGTTTTTTGGTAAATATTTTTTATCAGATTAAGGGTACAGTTTACTAGTTACCCAAGTCTATTCTAATAAATTCTAGCTCAGTTTACTAAGAGCTTTTATTATAAATGGTTTTTGAACTTTATCAAATACTTTTTATGTGTCTATTGAGATGATCGAATGCTTTTTCACCTTTATTTTGTCGCTGTTGTGAATTATACTGATAGATTTTAAAATAGTAAACCTATCTTTTATTCCTATAATAAACCCAATTTGGTTTGCTTATATTATTCTATTTATGTATTAATTTTTGAAAACTGGATATTTACACAATAGAATTTTTGTATCCTAATTCATACATTAGAAGGAAGTAGGAAGTTATCACTAAAAATATGTTTTTGGTTTCTTATTACAGAAATAACAAATATTTTTCTTAGTAAAGTTACATCAATTCAATAAGCAATTATAAGAATATAAAAGTCAGCCACAATCCTTCTGAATCAGCTAGGAATTGTCTGCTGCAAGTAATAGCAAACCTTAGTTAAAAGTGAACAGTGGATAAACATACAGAAATTTATTCGTGTCACATAACAAGAAGTACTTTATGTGGTTTACCTGATCACCTATGTCATTTTTAAAACCTAGGCAATTTACAGCCTTCTACTTGTTTTTTGCATATTAACTTTTTACCTTCATGCTCATTGCCTCATGGTTTAGAAATAGCTGCTGCAGGTCCAGGGATCATGTCCTCACAACTTGCATTCCAAACTGGAAAAGTGGGAAAGAGGTAGTGCTAACAATGAAGGTAAAGTTTCTTTCCACTCTAAGCACCTCAGCAAATCAAAATGCCAGTACTGGGTTATATGACTGTTCCTAGCCATAAGGGACCCTGGGGAGGTGAGAAAGCTTTACTCTTTCTACAGTAACAGATAAAGGGAAAAGGAAGTCCAGGATGACTTTGGTTTAGCCAAAGAAAGTTTACCAAACCGGCACCCAAATTTTGCCCGTTCTTATAGATTGTTATGTTTATTTCCACTCTTTTTTAGACATAAATGTGCTTTTAAATATTTACAAAAACGAGATCATGCTTTACATACTATTTAGTCACCTTTTTTCACTTGAAATATTATGCCAATAAATACAAATGACATAATTATTTCAATACCTATATGGTATTTCATTATTTGGATGTACCATAATTTAACCATACCTCTATTGCCAAATGTTTAAATTGCTTCCTAATTTTAACTTACAAGTAACATTTAATAAAGATGCTTGTATATACGACTTTATTTTCTTAGAGTATGCTCCTAGAAGTGATTTGCTAGGCAAAGCATGCATATAATAAAATTGTATGAATATTGCCTAACAACCTCATTCTTAATGGATGAGAGTGACTTAGGACTACACACCTATGTATATGACTTATATTGGTATTTTTCAAACACATATGTTGATCTATAATGGACAGTGAAATCAATTTATGAGTTGCTAATCAGTATTTTAAAAAATACTTAAAATAGAAGAGAACAAGAAAGTATTAGCATGCATTGCTCATTGTTTGGTGCAACTTTTATTTCCTCTGTGTGTGTTTCTGTACTTGTCATGAAGTATTATGAGTATTTTGCCAAGTTTTAAAAACATTTCCATAGAGGAAACGCTCATGTATGTTTCTTATTTCTAACACTGATTTTTTACCTCTATTTCTTATTAATTGCCTTGATAAGAAGTGCTATAACAGTAATAAATTACAGTGGTAATGGCATCCCATGAAGTTTTGAAATGCGGAATTTTCACTGTTGTTAATAATTAGCCTGTCAATGATGTTTTCATTTCCTCTTTACATCAAGTTACATAAAAATTTTCTTTTTCATTCATAAGGAGTTGGGTTTATTTTTAGTTAACTGTTATGATTAATTCTTAATGTTATTACCTGTGGTCAGATAATATGCACTGTGGCCTATAAAATTTCTGATTTTTGGAAGTTACTGAGTTTTGGGTTTTTTTTGTAGCCAGAATATGATTAGTTTTTCAATTGTTGTATTTGACAATAGGGGACATTCTATAATACTAATATGCAATTTTCAACATCTATTGAATCCAGTTTACCGACACTAACATTTAAATCCTCCATAGATTTATATAGCTATGTCTTATATATTCTACATTGAAATATCTTATATATCTGTTATTATTTATCTTTCTACTTACAAAAAAAGTTTGCTGTAAGACAGTATGTTACACTGGCTGGAGCCTCATACACCTTGTGATTACAGCATCTACTTATTGCATCATTCTCTCTTTTTCTTGATTTAATCTCTTGTTGTTTTGTGCATCATGTCCCCTAAGCATACAAAATCTACTGCTAATGTTGCCAATAAGAGGCCATGCCTAGTGATTGATCTGGAAATGAAATTAAAAGTGTTGAATGACATGAAGGTGGAAAATCAGTCATGGTTATCACTTGCATGTCAGGCATGTCCCATTCGACCATAGCTATGATCTTGAAGAACAAGAACAAAGTGATGGAAACCACTAAAGTGTCTGCTTCATCGAAGTCCTCAAGACTAACACTAAAGTGTCTGCTTCATCGAAGTCCTCAAGACTGAAAAAATTTGAGAAGGGCCTATATCAGACATGGAGGAACTTCTAATGACCAGGATCAAAGACCAGACATAGAAATGTATTTCCCTCAGCTCCATGACAATCATGGACAAAGAAAAATGTTTGTCTGTGGTGTTGAAAGAAAAGACTGGAGTTGACTACGGTGTTGAATTTATTGCTAGATTTGGGTGGCTTAAACAATTCAAGAATCGTTATTCACCACATAATGTGAAAATGAGAAGTGAGTCTGCAAGTGCCTATGCGAAGGCAGCTAAAGAATTTTTGGACACTCTAGATAAGCTGATTGTAAAGAAAAATTACTTGCCAAAGCAAATATTCAGTGTGGATGAAACCTCCCTATTCTGGAAAGATGCCTCCAAGGACTTTCATCCATAAGGAGGCAAAGTCAATGGCAGTTTTCAAGGCTTTTGAGGACAGGAAAATAGTCTTGCTTGGAGGCAATGTTGCAAGCTACAAACTGAAACCGTCTGTGATCTGGCACAGTGAGAACCTCAAGGCCTTCAAGTTGTCAATAAGCACACACTGCCAGTGTACCACAGGAGCAATGAGAAGTAATCAATGACCTAGCTCCTCTTCCAAGATGCACTCCTAAATTACTGTGCCAGTGGAATGAAGGTCCTGTTTAGAGAATAGCATGCCTTTCAAGATTTTACTTATTGTTGATAATGTTCCCGGACATTCTCTTTTTATTGGTGCTCTTCATCCCCTTATCTAAGTGGGTTTTCTCCCTCCAAACACCAGTTCTTGGATCTAACCAATGGATCAAGGAGTTATAGCAGCTTTTAAGGCCTATTACCTGAGGGGGACATTTGCCCAGGCTACCATGCAACTGAGGAAGACATGGAGAAGACATTGATGAAATTCTGAAAAGATTACAACATCTATGACTGTATCAAGAAATTTGCTTGGACTTGAGTTGATGTCATCAACGGGTGTATGAATGGCATCTGGAAGAACACACGCAAGAGGTTCATCCAAGACTTCAAAGTGTTTGCTGAGGATGAAGAGGTTGCAAAAATCAACAAGGCTGTTGTTGAGATGGCAAGCAACTTTAACCCAGTGTAGATGAGGATGACATTGAGGAGCTCCTAGAGGTGCTTCCTGAGGAGCTGATTAATGAGGAGTTGTTAGAACTGAAACAGGAACACATAGCTGAAGAAGAGGTAAGAGAAGAGGAAACTACTGGAGAAGAAAAAAAAGAACCCCTAAGAAAATTCACAATGAAGTGTTTAGCAGAAGCTTTTGCAGACCTCAACAAGCTCCTTCAAAAAGTTTGAAAACATGAACTCCAATGCCAAAAGGTTTTCATTAATACAGAGGAATGTTCATGGTGCATTATCTACTTACAAGCAAATCTATAACCAAAAAAGAAAAAAAAAAAAGAAGAAGAAGAAGAAGAAAGAAAAGAAAAGAAAAGAAAAAGAAACAAACCAAGCAAACCACCGTAGACATATTACTAAAAAGAGTGAAACCTCCTCAAGAAGAACCTCAGGCAAGTCCTTCAGGAGATGTTCCAGAAGAAGGCATTATTATCATAGAAGATGACAGCTCCATGCATGTCATTGCCCTGAAGACCTCGTGGGACAAGATGTAGAAGTGAAAGAATGATATTGATGATCCTGACATTGTATAGGCCTAGGCTAATGTGTGTGCTTGTGTCTTATTTTTTAACAAAAAAAAAATTTTTTAAGTAAAAATAAATAAAAAATTCTTAAATAAGACAGTTTATAGAATAATGATATAAAGAAATATTTTTGCACAGCTGTACAATATTTTGTGTTTTACGTTATGTTATTACAAAAGAATCGGTTTTTAAAATTTGGGGTTTAAAAAGTAAAAAACTTACAGTAAGCAAGGTCAATTTATTATTAAAGAAAAAAGTTTTTCAAATAAATCAATTTAGTATAGCCTAAGTGTAAAGTCTACAGTACTGTACAGTAATATCTTAGGCCTTCACATTCACTCACCACCCACTCACTGACTCCCCCAGAGAAACTTCCAGTCTCCATTTATAGTAAGTGTCCTCTACAGGAAGACCTCTACAGTCTCCAGTCTCCATTTATAGTAAGTGTCCTCTACAGGAAGACCTCTACAGGTCTTCCATTTTTTATCTTTTATACTATATCTTTACTGCATCTGTTCTGTGTTTAGATACACAAAAAGCATTGTGTTACAGTTGCCTATAGTATTCAGTCTAGTAATATGCTGTACAGGCTTGTAACCAGGAGCAGTAGGCTATACCGTATAGCCTAAGTGTAAAGTCTACAGTACTGTACAGTAATATCTTATGCCCTCACATTCACTCACCACCCACTCACTGACTCCCCCAGAGAAACTTTCTCCACAGTCTCCATTTATAGTAAGTGTCCTCTACAGGTCTTCCATTTTTTATCTTTTATACCATATCTTTACTGTATCTGTTCTGTGTTTAGATACACAAAAAGCATTGTGTTACAGTTGCCTATAGTATTCAGTCTAGTAATATGCTGTACAGGCTTGTAACCTAGGAGCAGTAGGCTATACCGTATAGACTAGATATGCAATAGGCTATTCATTCCATCTAGGTTTGTGTAAGTGCATGATGCGATGTTCTCACAATAACAAAATCATCTAACAACACATTTCTCAAAACATATCCTCATTGTTAAGCAAAACAAGACTATACTAGCTCTTCCTCACATTTACTCTATAACAATGGGAAGATCTCTTCAACCTTTTGAACTCAGTTCCTCGTGTGTAAAATAAAGGCCCTATCAGCTATTTTATAAGATTTGTAAGAATTATACCAAATAGTAGCAGTCAATAACAGATTGTTATTATTATCATTAATCTTTGTACACTACCATTTTACTTAACATTATTTATATCTTAATACAAAATTATGCACATTATAGATACTCAATTATTTTAATTTTTGAGACATAATTTACATACAATAAAAGGTCATAGGAGTATAGTTTGATACATTTTCAAAATCACCTGCACCTGTGTAGCTACCATTCAAATCAAGATATAGAATTTTTCCATAGTCATTTCTCTTTCCAATCAACCACTCACCACCTTAGAGACAAATGCTTTCTGATTTGTATTGTCATAGATTAGCTTTGTCCAATCCCAAGATTCATGTAAATGGAACTCTACTCTTTTGTGTTTGCCTTCTTTTGTTCAATGTAATGTTTATGAGATTTCACTCCATGTGTGGCATGTATCAAGTTTATTCTTTTTCACTGCTGAGTAGTATTTCATAACACAAACATATCAAGAATTGTTTTTTCATTCTCCTATTTAAGGATATTTGGATTATTTCCAGTTTGAAGCTGTTATAACTAAGGCTACTATGAACATCCTTGTATGTCTTTTTTGGGCTATGTTTTCATTTCTCTTACGCAAATATCTAGTGGTGAAATCCTGGTTTACAGGGTAGATGTATATTTGACTTTATAAGAAACTGTTGAACAATTTTATGAAGTGACCATCATTTTACTGTCTCACCAGAAAATGACAAGAGTTCCAGTTGCTCATTTTCACTATCATTTGGTATTTTATAGAAATTTACTTTGACATATAACCATAGCAACTTGCTTATACTTATTGTTGCATGGTATAACCTTTTTTCCATTTCTTTCTTCCTAACCAGTCAAAGTATTTACATTTTTAAAATTTCTCTCTAATTGATAGCATACATTTGGGTCTTAATTTTTTACCCAGTCTGACCATCTCTCTCTTTTAAATAAAGTATTTAGTCCATTTACATTTGATGTAATTATTGTTATAGTTGGATTTAAGCCTACCATCTTTGTATTATTTTTTTGTCTTAATTGTTTTCATTCCTCTGTTGCTTTTTTCCTATCTTCTTTTCCATTAATTGAGTACTTTTAGAATATTATTATATCTTCTCTTTTGACTTCAGATTTTATTTTTTTATGGTTATTCTAGACAAACATCCTTAACTTATTCATGTCTGACCTTGAAATAATATTATATTACTCCACAAATGATGTTAGAGTTTTTAAATTTTATAATGCCATTTGTCCATATATATACTCTATATTCTTATCATCTATTTTACTTATACATATGTTGTAAACCCCACGATGCATTGTTATTAATTTTGCTTTACATAGTCAATAATATTTTAAAGAAATTTCTTTTATGTTAACTCTTTCTAGTCAGCATTTGTGTCACCCGTGGATCTGATTCTGTTGACTATTTTTCTCTTAATTATGGGGCACATTTCACTTCTTCTTAACATATATCATGATTTTTTTATTATATGCTGAACATTGTATAAAAAAATAACAATAGAGAGTATAGCAAATGATCTTTTCCCCCAGAAAAGTTCATGCCCCTCCCTAGGTCAGGCCTCTGGGTAGAAGAAAAGTAATCTAATCTGTAGCTGAGCTGGGTCTGGGCTTTTTTGAAGTTTTACTTAGACTCATTTTGCCACTGGCTTCAAATGTCACGAGGAACGATAGGAATATCCCTTTAGCTGGTCTTGGAATTTGTCCAGTGGAAAACTCTCTATTCTTTACGTGAGGAGTTTATGCTGCCAACTTTTTGAATCACCGAAGAGTTCTTTTTCTCTCCAGCATTGTCTCCAACTTTCTGTGACTTGGAAGATATCTTTCTACCCCGGTGTTCTTCTCTAGCCTTTGATGAGCTGCTGCCTTGCACTCAGTGAAGGGTTTGTGTACTTTGGGGAATTTCTCTCCATTTTCCTGTCCTATCCTTAGCCTTGGGTAGGATGCTACCATGGTTCTTGATTAAGTTAAAATTCATTGTAATTAAAAAACAAAAAAACAAAAAAAAAAACAACAGATCTACTTTGCCACATATTGTCTCCAACTTCACTATAGAATTCTATATGTAATTAGTCAATAAAAGAAATTTATATTTCCCTTTAACCTAGGCAAACGTAAATTTCTCAGGTGAACTATATTATTACACCAGTATTAGGTCTAGATTCATTTTAATCCAATAAAAGCATTAAGAGAATGCATAATTGATAATATTAATAAATATAATTATATAAAAACACATAGTTTGATATTAATGTAAAAACAAAAAGTGTGCAGTTTCTTTTATCTGCAAAACCATGATAAAAATTCCATTACTTGCAAACTCACATAACTATGTATCAGATGTGCCAGAAGCAGATACCTGGCCACGTTGAATAAGGTTGTTAATCTTTTGAGGGATAGGTGGTATCTCATTTGCATTTGAGTTGCTGCCACTGAGCACGAAATGGATATAAAGCATGGCTCTCTTATACTGTTGAATGAACAGCTTTGAGAAAACAATAAACATTCATAAACAACCTTCAACAGATAAAACACAGGTATCTTAAGGGCTATCACCTGTCAAAATTCCACTGGCATTTCTTAGGATAATGAATATTTTCCAAGAACTCACAAACAAAATTTACTTTTGGGTCATCCCCTTGTTCATCCTACTCGACAAATCCCACTCAGGTCTCTCTTAATTGCTTAGATAGCCTTGTTCTGCTTGAACCCAAGATATCAGGCAGAAAGAGATGGAGTCTCCATGGAGCACTCAGAGCTTGCTATGGTATGCTGGATTAAGGAATTCTGCTTGGAGGCTGCCCCACCTTCTAATAAATCAGTCGTAACCAACTGTAGACCAGATGGTTACCAGCTGTAACCAGATGTACCCAGGAGTGGGGTTAATGTGTTTCTCCTTTCTCCTCACACTCCCAACTTGTCCCACTTTTACTTACTTCCACCTTGGAAATCATTTTTCCTGGGTTACAGGAAAGCTCACCATCTGGTCTCCTGACACCACCTGTCTGGAATTTCATTGTGCTGACAGTTCTCCGCATACACCTTATTGTTTCTCACTTTGAACTTTTGCTTCTGCTGCTCTCTTTGCTTGGGATGTGCTTTCTTTCCCACCCCCACCCCAACTCCCCCTATGCATTGACTAGATGCAGTTCGTAAGACTGAGGCCAACATGGGGATTTGAGAAAGGCTTCCAGGAGGAAATGTCCCTCATCTGAGCCCTCCTCCCACCCAGTAAGTGTGCATCTCACTTGGACTTCTCACAAAAAAACAGTACACAGTTTTCTGATGTGTTTCTGCCCACTATACTCCTCTTTGGGATGCTCCAGGTCAGAGACTCTGACTGATAAATTTCTGTTTCCACTATGTCTGAATATAGTAACTAGTTTATAGTAGGTGCTCAATAAATATACCTAACTTAAATTGAAACAGGCTCATCTCTCTCTTGCCTTAAATTCTAATAATAAGGTTGGGTGTCTCTTCCTCAGAGCGATTACTTCTACATTCCAGGGAACTATAGAAGCAGAGAAGCTGAGGCTATAGCAACTCCTAACATCTGAATGCCTTTTATTCTTTTACTTCAATTTGGGAGAGGCAAGGTCACAACTCAGAATTCGTGCTTTCACTCAGTGAATTTTAGATTTCCTAATCTGGTGCAGTAATGCTAAGTCCAGTTAAATTAGTGAAATAGTTATTTTGTTATTCCTGAACTAATCAGAAAGTACCTAATATTTGATTCTAGAATAGGCAATGGTACAGTAAAAGGTTCAGTAGTTATTTAAAAATCTATAGAAAAAATGTTTTAATTGAGACATTTTTGTGTACTAATTTAATTTGTTGTTTTAAATTTAGGAATTTGGGAATTGGGAAAGACGATCATTAACTGTTTTTGTTTGTCCTTTTCAGGGGACACCAGTGTTGCATAAGAATGACATTTGACAACCTCTGCTCCAGTTAAAAAAGTTACGGTTAAATATATCGCTTATCAGCAATAAGTTCTTTTTAGTTCCTGAACATGAACAAATGGTGCTTGCTTCCCAAAAGAGGCTCATAAGCCTACCTCGATTACTGAAGAGAGTAACCACTTACCATCTTTTTCCTTCGTAGGCTGTGAGGTTGAGATTCTTGGTGTCAGACCCACGTACTGCCTAGAATATAAAAATGTCCCGACGGATATCAATTTTGCCAATGCAGTCAGTGATGCTCTCGACTCCTTCAAGTAAGTGTTCCAAATTCTTAGTCATACCACTGTTCTTCCTCGTTTCCAGGACCAATAATGAATGCTAACATGAGTTAAGAAGGCTTGATATAAGTGAAATAATGTCTCAGAGAGATGGTGAGCCTCTCACATGGTGACTGTAAACTACTAGCAGAGAATAATGGTGAGTGAGTGATTTCAGGCAGGGGCATTCTTTGGAAATGTTGAATAAAGAGCAAGAAAGTCCCCAGGGGTTTGGGACTTTCTTTTTTGTATTGATGGATAATGGAGAAGCAATAGGAATGTCAGCATGTCTCTAATCATGATTTAGTGAATGTTTGTATCTCAGAAGATATTAATAAATATTTGGTAAAAAGGGAGGATCCGTGGTGAAATAAGTTTGGAAAATGGCATACTCTATGCACTTCTTAAAAATGTACAAAGCACGTGAACATATTAGAACATAAAACTTTAATTTTTTCTCCCACATAGAACTACGGCTCACAGTCTGAAAAATGCAAAAATTAGTAATGCTGTCCTGAAGAGCACACAAGAGTCTGTCAGGGCAAGGGACCAACAAGACAGGTCAGGACAAAGCCTCAAGTCAGTCTCAGAAATCACTGAAAGTGGAAGTCAGGATGGGAGACCAGGTTGGGAGTCTACATGGGAAATTAGCAACCAAGAGGCTGAAGATATTGGGGGCTCTCATGTTTTCAGGGCTAAACAGGGGGTCGCCTTGGCTACTGAGTGGGTTTCCTGGGTGGGCACAAGGCAGGAAACCCATAGTAATCATAGTGTGGAGACCAAGAAAGAACTATCACTCTCCCAAGAGGAAGAGCCTGGTTTTGAGCTGGGCAGACCCTGAGCGCCAGCACACTGCGGATACAGTGTACGGATCACTAGCACCAGCCACAGAAAGGACCGTAACTAAGAGTGCCTCAAAGAGAGGCAACCGATTGTGAATACCATTCTTGTCACCACCACCTAGCCACCATGGGGAGCATCAATCACCCCCACAGAGCTGTGAAAAAAGAAAACAACACCCTCGCCTTTGTTGCTTCTCAGAATGATTCCACTTTCGTGGAGACCTGTTAAGAGGACCCTCTGGGGCACATGAAGGTTCAGGCTGTAATTGATCGGTTGGAGAGAAAATAGGTTTAAAATACTTAAAAATCAAGAGGGAACAAATTAAAAGTTTAGAGTATTTTGAGAAGATCTGGAAGAAGTAACCTTTAAATAAATATTCCTCACTACATGGTTTGTAACTCAGGTGTGTTATGTGATCCTGCCTCCTACCTACTCTGCTTTCTTTTTCTTGCCCACAAGTGCTAGGAAACCACATACATGGCAAATCGGAATGCTGTGTTCCAGCCTAGTTTGTGCAAGCAAAGCAGAATGGCATAGCACACACAGCAGATGAGTAGAGCTGGAACTTTGGGATGGCTTTATGTCGACACAACGCTGTTTCCAACATATCCAAAACACTAGCCATCCCTACACCCTATTGCCATGCCAAATATGAAAATTTGGAACATAGTTGTCACATAAACACCTCCAAATAATGCAACACTCTGTTTGGCAATATAATCTTTTTCACATTTCTCTTGTCTTGACAGCTAAATGGTCTCCCACTGTACACTACTCAGTAACTCACAGGTAGAAAAGCATGGATCACACAGCCACAAGAGTCCCATGTCAGTGCTGGCCTGTAAGCTGGCCAATCCAGGCAGGCTTCCCTGTCCTGAGGCACACTGCAATGCTGGAGGAATTAGTTCTAGGCTCTGTTTCCAAGAGAAGTTTCTGTGTCTGTTTCTTCTGTTTCTGAAGAAGTTTTTCTTTTTTCCTTTTTAAGCAACATTGCATAGCTATGGAACACTGGGGAATCACAGATTATCTTGGAGCACGGCATTTAGAAATGGGGAAGAGGGTGTTGCTGTTGTTGGTGGTGTGCGTATATGTATGGGTGTATTTAGAAAGGTATTGGGTTTCCCTGGAGAGAAACGGCTATAAAGAACTGAAGGTCCAGGAAAGCGGCCTCACGCTAGGCCTCTGCATGGTGTGTCTTGGTGCTACCACATTGCCCAACATTGTAGTCATTCGTGCACACACTTTTGAGCTCCAGGGGATGGCGTTTTCACATAGTCCACTAGGCAAATGATCCCCGGGAGCTGTGCAGGATGGTATCAGGCTAGTGCAGTTGTCGTGTGGAGTTTTCATACCGCAAAAGTCAACAGGGCCATCAGAAACAACCTCTTTGAAGAGTGAGTGGAGAGATAGAGATCCACTGTCTCTAAAACTAGTCAGGGCTTGAAATGAGAGTGAGAAAAAAAAATGAGAAGAAAAATAATTGGCCAGATGATACTTACTGCCCATGGAAGATAGTAAGATAACTTAGGCTCTCCCTCAAAGAAAAAAGAGGCACCTTTTTCAACCAACCTATGCATTATTGGAACATATCTCATTTCTTTCTTACAAAGTAAAATTAAGGATAGAAAATTATGAGCCATCATTTGCCCAGTCTAGAATATCTAGAACAATCAAGACCACTTTGCAAATAGCAGGTTATTCATGTGAGAATGTGACTCAAAGGAATCATTAATTTTCTTGGTGTATTTCTCTTTTCATCAGCCCCAAATGGAGGAGTATGTTGAGAGCTCTATACCCTCTTCTTGGTTTCTTTTCAGCTCTATCTCAAATTCCTAGCTGTAATTTGAAGAGCACTTAGAATTTCCACACATGAGTGTGCAAACACACGCACACACACACACACACACACACGCATACTTCTCCCAGTCAGTACTGCTTATAGAGTGTCTTTATCCACTTTACTGTTAGTTTGAGGAGCAGACAAAATATGCACAGGATAGATAGGCTTTGACAGGAGGCAGGAGAGACAGCCAAGGTCTTGAACCCAGGATCCTACCCAGGGACAGCATTTCTGCAAGAGTCCAGGTCGACCAAGAAGCTGCACATGTCTGCGTGGGGAGGGCTAGCCCAGCTTCCACGTTTGATATGGGCATTGCCTCTAGTGTTTGTAAAGCTCTACTGACCCAAGCGTACCCTTGTCAGATATTACCTTTGTACTTGGACAACTTTGGTGTAGAGGACAGGAGAAGGGCAAGAGAGTTGGTGTTTTTAACACCCATCCACTAGCACTGTGTCAAAGACTTTATTGCCATTGACCCAGTTTGCTCTATATCCACAGCACTACATAGTGTTTTCCTCTTTTACAAAAGAGGCCAACGGACTCTTTGACAGTTAAATAACTTACCTCAGGTCTTGTATAGCTTGGAGGTGGTGGAGCCAGATCCCAATTCTGTCCATGGGGGATTAGAACCCAATGTCCAGAGGCCTCCCTTGAGAGTAAAGTGCCTGAAAACTACTTGAGAATCAATTCCTCAGCCTTTCCCTATCTCTACCCACACCTCCAAGATACCCTGAAATGTGATCAGGGACGGAGAGGAAGTGGAGGGTGTTTCTTTGCCAGTCTCCTCTCTGGGGCTGTGCTGGGCCTGGGGCTCATGCAGGAAGGAGGTGGGATGGCGGCCTTGGCGGTCTGCTCAGTGTTTTACGTATTCAGGAGCACGCAGCCTCAGTCACTGGTGCTTTGTGTGCCTAGAGGGGACACCCAGGTAACATCTCTGCTCACATTGCCTCCTTGCCTGTCAAAAAAGAAAGCAGTTTGTGATCCACATCACTTAATCCATCCTCCTGGAAGTTCTGTTGGCAGGACACTCATGCTTCAGTAAGCAGGAATAGGTGTGTGGTGCGGGAGCCGAATAAGCCCGAGAAGCTTGTCTGGGGACTGTGGTGGCAGACGCAGCTCTGGCTGCCTGGAGGGCTGGGTGCTACTTCCAGGCTGGTCCAGGCAGACTGACTGAAGCGGCCTCTTAAAAAGGTTGGTCAAGTACAGCTGGGCCGCAGGAACAGGGCACACAGCTGCTGTCCTTTGTCAAGCTCCAGAGTATGGAAATGGCTCCAGAGAAATTCCTCCAGGATCCCAGAACCTGCTCTTATAGCTGCTCTTATAGCTGCTGGTGCTACTTAAGGAGTGAGTGGATGACGAGACGGTTCTTTCACAGGCCACGGGGCAGCCAGCTCCAATGTCCTGGCCTTTCTCTCTCCTCCTTGTGGACTCTGAGGAAGAAGGGGCGAGAATACAGGCTCAGCAGAGACTGGTTTCTCCTCTCTGCTTGGCCCACAGGGAAAAGCCATGTAGATGCACGTCTGTGTGAAAAAGAGAAATGGGAGGTGTTTCCTTCCCTTTGCCTCCCTTTTACTGTGTGTCAAGCACTTTACAAACACCAGCTCATTTAATACCCAGTATAGCCCTTTGAGAAGATTTTTCACATGGGAAATTGGGGCTTAGAGATATTTAGAGACCTGCAGGTTAGTAAGAAGAAAGCCAGAATAGGAACCCAGATTCGGCCAGTTTCAATGCCCTGTCAAAGTATAGTTTTCAAAATTAGAATTTTGTCCTGTGCTCACTACATAAGTCTATGAGAATTATGCCAAAGTTCAAAAGAACTTCTTACTGAAGGAATCAGGAGATAACAAAACTGGTTAAAAGAATTTGAAAAACACACATGAAGAAAAAGAATGATGGAGAATGATAGGTTATCGTCTCTATCAGACAAAAGTAATTTCATCTTGTCACTTTCCTACAGGTTAACAGCTAAGTTTACGGAGTCTAGGGTCTAACTGATATTTAAGTCTAGTGACCCATAAGCAAACTTATTAGATGCTGCTCTTTTACAGTACTGAAAGACAAGCGATTATATTTTTGGCCTTATTTCTAAGTTTTTATGGTTTTTCTTAACAGTCAATAACTTCAACCATTCTTTTAAATTGCCTCCATTTCTATCTCCCTAATTTTTCTCTCTTTCTAACCCACCTCAGTAAGAAAAATGGATGTGACATTATAAACTTTTTACAATGAAAAGAAATCTGGACAGAATCTTAAGGTGATAGGAGACCTGGATGTCCCTGAAACCCCAGAGCTAGGGGCCCCTTTTAGCTCTCAGGTAACTGGGCTGATGGCCACATGTCCTTCTGGCACGGTTCCTGGACCTTAAAGCTATAAATAGCCAATAACAGATCTGCAGACATTTCCACCCATCGCTCCTCACCCAACCACTCCGTTACAAATGAGCTGACCTGTGATGGAGACCAGAGCCATGTGGAAAACAGCTGGCGACCAAGAATTTGTCAGCTAAACTCCAAACAGGCAAGAGCTCTCAGCCCTTGAAGGCTTAGGTTCCTAATGAATCAGTGAAACTCTGGCATCGAAATCCTTGCACAAAAGGCACATGTACGAATCCCTGATTCGCAAGCATCCCAAACCCACTGTTACTGGCATCTGGAGTTGACAGCTTCCTGACACAGAGCCATCAGATACATCTGTGAGAATTTCTGGCTTTCTGATCACATGGAGGTTTGTGAATATGGCAAACAGCCTTAGAGAAACTAGCCCAGTGGCTGCTCTAGTAAAGTGAGGTGTCTAAGACAAAATGACTTAAGATTGTTTCATTGAACTTTACTGCAGCAGTAACCTTGTGTGTGAAATGTCCCCCGCATACAAGCCCCACCCTGGAAGTGGATGTGCCTAAAGTGAGCTGTGCTGCGTGAATCACGCATTGGAGTGCTACAGATGCAAGTGCGTAAAGCAGCTATGTGCTGAGGCTTATCCGACGGAATGATTTCTGAAAGGTTTCAATATGTTCAAACATAATGATGGAGGTAGCGCCATCCACCCATCGGTGTGATGACTTTGGGCCTCAAAAAAGTGTAGGGACGTGTACGGAAATGCCATTACCCAGGAAGAACGTTTGCCCACTGCCTACACACTGACGGGCCCTCGAGTGATTTTTTGCTTTCTGCTGTCTCTAGATGCTGAGAGAGTTAGGATTAGTCATTTACACATCAGCAAGTATAAATAATGATAATATCATTTGTGAGAAACACCTAAATAACACCGTAACCCAATCCCCATTGTGCAGAATGGTGGCCGTGGTATTTGTTAAAGAAGGGACAGTTTGTTTTTCTCTGAAAAGAGAAAAAAAATATTTGACTAGCAGTATAACTTACCTTGAAACCAACGTGTTCTCAAAACCATGAATGAGGCACACCTCTGGGTATGCAGGAGAATATCACAGCATCATTAATGGTGTGTCCCTTGGCAAGCGTGACCGCAATGAGGAAAGATGCCAGGACATTCTCTGGAACTTGCTTCCCGGTGCAGTGAATGGAGCAGATGTGGACATGCAGAAGCCCAGGCTGGCAAAGTGCTCTGACCTTGGAGGTAGAAGGCTAGCATTCCCAGTTAGCCATGCCACAGAGATCTGTGAGGCCTTGAGTTACTCCTAGAATTCTTTTTGACCAATTTCCAGTCTACAAAATCTGCAAATGCTTTTCTATAAGAACGCTTTTCACTGTAGTTCCGGGCACATCCAACCCACAGGCATAGAGCATGGTACGTCGAGAAGTCAAAGCGACTCCCTTTGCCTTGCCTCACATCAGCTTTCCTGGGGTTGGCGGAATTCTTATAAGAGAATAAGAAGCATTTCCACAAGATGGATTGGGTTAAGCAGAGTGTGTGGTGGGCTGTTGAGATCTTTCAGAATATTCAGTGGTTGTGTTCAGGGTGACAAAGTCGGTCCCACCTGGATTTGCGTCCTGGCTCCACTTCACACTAGCTGTGTGTTGCTAGCAACTATTTAGAACTCTCTGTTCAATATATCCCTAACTTACGGGGTTGTTGTGAGGATAACATAAGATAATGTATGCAAAGGCCCTCAACATAGTGACTCACCCAGAGTAACTATCATTTACTGAGGACTTACTATTATTACATATTCAACTGACAGTTATAGAGGACCTACTGCGTGCCAAGTCCTAGGCTAGAGCTGAGATACAATGGAGAATGAATCACCATCCCTACAGTGAAAGAACCTCACAATTTAGAGAGGGAAAGGGACATATAAAGGGCAATTCCATACCGGATGAAAAGTCATAACTCCAAGATGAATCTGAAGTGCCATGGGAGCCCCTGGAAGGGCCATCCCCTGTGTCCGGGCGTCTAAGCCAGCTTCCTGGCAGAAGGAACATCTCCCCTGAGACCTGGAGGGCCAGCAGGAGCTGTTTAACTCTGGTCGTGTACACCATGTTCTCTGAACAACTGTGAGGCTATTCTGCCCCCGCTGTAGATCGCTCAACCCCAGCAGGGTCTGAGGACACACACTCTTTTATTCCTCATTCCTCATGTTCCAAGTGTGGGGAGGCCATCCCAGGAGAGACCATGCCACCCTGTGTGTGTATGTATGCTTAAAATATAGCTTTTCAAAAGAAATTAAGCAATCTGCCCCAGTATTAATTATTAACCCTTATAAAATCCAACGAAAGAATTAGCTTTAATTTCTTTTCTGTTGCTTCGATTTTCATCAGTTACTATTACTGCTACCATAGTGACCATTGCTGTCGTGATTACAGCTCTATTCAGGAGCTTTGGAAGGAGGTAGTGGGCAAATTCAGAGCTGGGGAGGGGGGACATGATGGAAAGCCTTGTGTGAAGGAGAGAGGGCACAATACATGGCATTTTTCTCCCCTCCGTGACTCCAGTTTATATCACTAGTTCCTGGTCATTCTTAGCCCAGCATCAAGGGTTAAATAGCTTGGAGTTTTTACCTCAGTACTCAGGCCAAGAGGGGGTGTTTTTCCAGAACCAGGGTCTTTCTGGGAAACATAGAAGTGTGGTCAGTGCTAGAATTCATTGCATCCACCTTGGAGCTGACTCTTCATGTGTCCCCACAGGGGTCCTGTGGGTATCTGCTGATGTTGGGCCTGACACTAACCTACTTGCCTCCCACAAGGTCACTGTGGTAAATCTTGTTCTTATTCTTGCAAGTCTGTGAAACCCATAGTCCCGTGTTTTATTTAGAGGCTCCCCTAAATTCCGGCAATGACAGAACAGTCATTATTTCAATGATTGCATCTAGTTTTTCTGATCTTCCAATGACAGCAAGTGGTGAGGGTTAAGCTATCAGACATCCCCTGACTGTGACCACATCTTCTAACTCTTGGGACATGATGAGAAATACCACGTGAGCCAAGAGAAGTGGTGAGCCATAAACATGTTCTCTGACTTTTGTCACCAATGTGCTCAGGACTGGCACTTCTTGGAGCAATATTCCTATTTCTCCCTTGCATATCCAACCTTGTTCATTTTAAGGTATCAGCTTTGCCTGGCCCGTAGCGCAGGGATTGGGGGTGCCAACGCCTTCACAGAGGACTGCTGGGTGAGAAAGCTGTCGGGGCTTCTCAGCTGTGCCTCTCTTACCCTGCTTCCTCCAGGAGTGGCCGAGCCGACCTGGCAGCTATATACCATGAGCGCATCGACGTGGAAGGTCACCACTATGGCCCCTCGTCACCTCAGAGAAAAGACGCCCTGAAGGCCGTGGACACCGTCCTGAAGTACATGACCAAGTGGATCCAGGTAACTAAAAACAAGAACCTTTGAGCTAACCTTCCTTCTCAGCACTGTCTTTCTGACTCCTTGACTGTCACACCCCTCAACATCTTCCTTCTTGCTGATGATAGCTGATCAGGCCAACAAAGTTTGCAACGGGTCCCTTTTCTCCACAAACTCCTCTTTAAGTACCAAAAGACCTCTTATTTTATAGCCAGGCCAGTGGGATAGAAATGACTCAGATCTCCATTATCAGCTGGCTTTGCTGGTGAGGAGGCCCCGCTCTTTACCAAAACCTAGTAAGTCTAGTAACCAGCTTGGCATGGGCATGGGAGCCAGACCTGATTCTGCCACATTCTGGCTGAACGACTTTAAGCAAGTTATTTTTATTAACTATCCTGGGCTTTATTTTTCACGTCTGTGAAATAGGCGCACGATAGCCCTCATACTACCACAGAAGTTTGTCAAAAAAGCTGACGATGACAGCAGAGCGCGACTCACAAGGTTAAAGGCCCATCCATGTTATCGTTAGCATCGCTGGATTGGAGACTGCCCTTCGCACTCCCCTCTCCAAAGTGCTTCTGTTGCGATCGTGAACTGTGTCTCATCGGGGCAGAAGAGTAGATGATTAAATTCAGACTTGGTTAAGAGTCTTTTCTCCTATAACGTCTTTACGAGACTTCTTTACAAGAGCGTGTCTCTCGGTGCTGTCGTGACTGCCTTTGTCTGCCCACAGGAGCGGCAGCTGGAGGACGACCTCAATGTCATCATCTTCTCTGATCATGGAATGACTGACATTTTCTGGATGGATAAAGTGATTGAGCTGAATAAATACATCAACCTGAATGACCTGCAGCAAGCAAAGGACCGAGGGCCCGTTGTAAGCCTTTGGCCCGCGCCTGGGAAATATTCTGAGGCAAGAAGCACCAAGAAGGGGGGACAAGCGTGGGTGGACGGGCGAGGGAGGGGAGCATGTCCCCATTCGCCACCACTTTGTGCCTGATCTTTGCCCTGTAGCTTTAATGCTGAAATGCAGAGCAGCGTCAGGAGGCAGATGACCTGCCTCGCCGCTCTCTTGCCCGGTGACCTTCGTGGAGTTGTTCGTCTTCCTGTCTCTGTTTTCTCTTCTGTGGAACAGGCATGCTGGTATCTACCACACTGAATTTTAGTGGAAACTAAATGAGATAAGTGCTCACCATGTTAAGCGCTTAGCCCTTTTCGGGCTATTTTATTGTTGGCTGAAATGCAGCACTTCTCAGGCAAATCTGGGGAATATCAGATGCATATACAAAATGCTCTTTCTCTGGAAGAAAGCCAGCAGTCTGATCTGTTTTCATCAGCAAGTCTGAGATAAGAAGGTGATGAATGAACAGAGGCTGAGGCTGTGTGTGCTGTGATCAGCTCCTTATCTCAGGAGCCACACTGCTCGGGTTCAAATCCTAGCTCTGTCATCAACTGGTAACTGGGCAGTTGCCTAACTGGGCCCCTCTGCTGCTTCTCTGTCCATGCATGTGGTGATGTCATCATCGTAGCTTCCCTCCTGGGCTGCAATAAAGCTCATAGACGCATACTGGGCCCACTGCAAGGATGACATATGTGTCACTTCTTATGATTACCACCAATGAAGGGGGACGTTCCCAGATGTGGGACAAAGTTCACTTCCCCCAGTCATTGCCCTCAGCACCCTGAGATCACTAGGCCTCTACTTACCCTTCTCTCCAAACAATAATTATAACTGGCAGAACTCGGTGAGCCACCCTGAAAAAATGAGAAGGAACAAATGGCACCTTTGGTTGACTGCTTTGCCCCATGTTGCATCGTCACCCTAGTACAGACTTTGGGGCTTCTACTCCCTCCCAGAGAAAACTGTCTGGACCAGGAATTGAGTCTCTCCTTCAGGATGGCTGCCAGTGGAGGTGCCAACCACAGGGGTGCCAGGAATAGGCCTTGGGTGTCCCTGGTGCCTCCACCCCTCCTCACAGCGGTAATCCCAATTGGTTCTGGTATTGATGGAACACTGGGGTGGGCTAGGCTTTCTTCTCTTTGGCCCATAGAGAAAGATTCTCCTCCCAACCTTACCCACTCTCGTAAGAGCCTAAGGTCTATCTGCGTTAGGGTTGAGGAACATAGTTGCCAAAAATGCCACCCCGCCCCATTCCCATGGTGGATGCCCTTTTTTCTCAGACTCCAGGGTCAGGAAGTGGAGGTACTGAAAGCATGACACAATGCCCCTCATTAACTCCCTAAATATGAAATTGGGAAGACTATTTTACACTTTGGTATGTCCCATAGCAAATGGCTTCTCGCAAAGAAGTTCCGTTTTCCTGGCAAGGAAGATCACCCGCATCTCCAACCTGGCACTTAGGGACGTGCCATTTCCAGAGCGCTCGAGCATCAGCAGCTGATGAGCTCGGAAGCGCTTCTCCCAGCGTGGTGTTTCAGGCAGGCAGTTGCAAGACGCTGAAAGCAGTTGGTAGATTATTCAAAAGTGCGGCCTGTGTTTGGGTGACAGTTCATCATGTGACGGACACAACAGTTCGTGAGACCTGCTATGTGTCATCAGATTTTTCCCTTATCCAAAAGCTTTCTGCAAATACACCCTACTTCCGTTAAGAACTATGGGTTGTCTTAAGTAAGAAATCATAACTCCTGGGGCATCAAAAAACCTCTATGAAACAGTCTAAAGACTATTTTCAGAGTTAAGTGGATAAACTCAATTTTATAGTCAGTCCTAGCCAAGAAGAGTTGCTGGCTAAAGGCTAGCAAGTCAACATCAGCCAGTTGATCTTAATTTTAGCCATAAGCATATAAGCTGCTGCTAAATATTGGAAATGTGCAGAGTTTACATCCTCATCATGAAACTAGCAGTATAATTAGTGGCAAACAATTAGTACTTTTAAGATTAAAGTGTAATTAGGACATGCTCTAGGTCAAGTCAAAGAACAAGTTCTCTCTCTTAGATTTCGGTGGTATTTAACATCAGACAGACCAACTTCTCATTTGCCCTTTAATTTTACATTAGCATTTAGAAATGAATAAATTTTTGTAATTTGTTCACTAATCATCGAGTAGATACCAAAAAATTATTATAAAATATGTGTAATGTGTAAAGGATAATGCTGTAACAGCACCTTATATTCAAAAATATTTAAGAACTAGGACATTATCATTACCTGTGGTAGCTCCTGTGTGCCCTTGTCAAACCCTATCACCTCTGCAGCCCCCTCAGAGGAAATCACTGTCCTAAATTTTGAGTTATCATTTCCCTCATTCTCTTTATAATTTCATCATATAGGGTCTTTACTATTGTAGTTATTCAAATTTTATGTAACAGGAAAAATCTTGTCTGTATTCTTCTTCACATTATCATTACCTGTGGTAGCTCCTGTGTGCCCTTGTCAAACCCTATCACCTCTGCAGCCCCCTCAGAGGAAATCACTGTCCTAAATTTTGAGTTATCATTTCCCTCATTCTCTTTATAATTTCATCATATAGGGTCTTTACTATTGTAGTTATTCAAATTTTATGTAACAGGAAAAATCTTGTCTGTATTCTTCTTCAACTTGCTTTTTTTTTTTTTGGTCTCAAACTGAAATCCCTGAGATTCTTTCAAGTGTTCTGTGTAGTTCTGTGTAGCTATGTTTCATTCCTCTTCTTTGCTGTATAATATCCTACTGCCAAAGTACACCATGATTCCCCTATCCCTTCCACTGTTGCTGGGCATCGGGCTGTTCTAGTTTGCAGTATGTATTCCTCTACAGGTCTACAGATGCACATGTAGTCTCACTATATCCTTAGGGGTTTACTTGTTAGGTCATGGGACATGTGGGTCTTTATCTAGGGGGTTCCTAGGTAAAGCCTCCTTGTTTTGAGACATATGAAAGTTTCTCATTTTTATGTAGTCAAATCTGTCAGGTGTTTTGATAGATTTTGTTTCTTCGGTCTTATAAAATCCTCCCTTTCCTCTAGGCTCAAAAAATATTCACATACATTTAAGAAAGAGAATGCAAAACTGACCATTCTTGGTTCTCTTTGCAGATATATAACAAACTGAGAACAGTGGAACATATGACTGTCTACGAGAAAGAAGCCATACCAAGCAGGTTCTATTACAAGAAAGGGAAATTCGTCTCTCCTTTGACCTTAGTGGCCGATGAAGGATGGTTCATAACTGAGGTAATTATAAAATATGTGACAATTTATTTATTAGAAAAAGTCTATCAAACAGCCAAAGATAAATATTTACTCAGGTTTTATACTTTAAAGATTTTGTTTTCATATAAGTGTCATTTATGGCATTGTTTCCTTCTTTGGAGAATCAAGAGGCTTGGTCAGGTGACTTTTAGACACACACTGTAGATTTGGACCCAGAATCACAGCTTACACTGCATGGTTCCAGACTCGCTGGATTTTAACAAACCGGCCTTAACTCAGCTACCCAGGCTTACAATGTAACATATTCAGTTTAAAGTGAAACAGTGACTGTGGACCAAAGCAGTTGCTTCAGGGCAGTGAAAAGCAAGGAGATGCTCGGCTTTGCTTTCACCTTTGAGAGAACCGTTCCACAAATAAAGCTCCACAGATCCAGGTCCCCCGTTTGCCAACTCGATTTTACAGAGGAGATTATCTTGCATTTCGGGTCCAAAGCTCAGTTGCCTCATGCTTGAATGACGTCAGCGGCCTCCTACTTATGTGTCTGGACTCCAAGCTCACCAGTCTCTCAGATCAGCTTCTGATATTGGGCCAGCGTGGGAAGGCCCTGCCCGTCAGGGGAATCACGGTCACACTCCATCTAAAATCAGTTCCTGAAGAGAGCATGGTTTATCTTACACATGAGTTTGAAGATGGGTTGCAAATAAATCATGCTACTGACAAAAGAGAGCGGCAGATGTTGGCACATGAGAGGCACTGATCGAGGCCACTGAAGTAGAAGGCCTAAGACTGGTATTCAATCTGCTAAAGAGAGGTAGGGTCTTGATCAACAAAAATACTGATCAGGCAAATAAGTGGAAGTTTAGAGACTGAGATGTGGAAAAATAGGGGTTCCCTGGCATAAATCCAGTCATTTAGGAGGACCGAGTGGTTCTTGCAGGCTCTCAGACAAAGAGAAGCACCTGGTCACCAAGGAAACAAAGCAGATCAGGTCAGAAGTGTCAGCTGTACTGTCCTGAGGCCAGGCTGGGCCCTTCTACAGACTCAGCTTCCTAGACCATGTGATTTTAAGTCTCCCTCGGCCCTAACCCTCTCTCATCTGAGAACCAAAGTGCTTCACTTCGCTTGATCACACTGAAGTTCACCTGCTGTGAGATTATTCTAGGCTCTCAGCACTTGCATTTATAGTGGTTTTCTCAGGGCTTTGCACATGCAGCCAAGTGGGCCACCTGGATAGGTGCTTCTCAAACTTTATTCCATAAAGCTAACTTTCCAAGTCACACAAAAGGGCTTACGCTTGAAATGTTTTCAATTTAGAAATTCTGTTGGAATCGCTTTGAATTTTTAAAAGCAAATGGACAACAAAGGTTAATTCATAGTTCGCTGTGCCTCATTTCTTAGCATGACTATGTGTATCTATCATTTACTCTCCTGTATTTAGATGAAATCAACCGCACTGAGAGTCTAGCTCACAGTAGGGAAGGAGACTATAAGAATGTAGAGGAGATTTGGGGTAATTTACCAAAAAACAGGCTTAGGTAGGCAGAATGGCAAAGCCAGATGGCATCATGAAGACACTGGTCAACTAATGAAGTGCCAACGGGGAGAACCTGAACTCCTCCAGTAGGGTGGGACAGGCACCAGTGAAACCACTCCAGCCAAAAGTGCTCTCAGAGAAGGTTCGGTCTGGAAGGTAGCAGACACATTATCTTGCACTAGCACATCCAGCAAGAAGACACACGTTTTTCCAATGAGTGATTAACACAATGAGTGATTGACACCCAAGGGTATCACCTAAGATGTTATTGTTTATAGTCATAGGCCACTGGAATAAATGTGGTTTAAATAATAAAGATTTATTATCTCACATAACCAGAAGTCTGGAAGTAGGCAGTTCCATGGTTGGTTTGACGATATCATCAATTCAGCAAGAAGACACACGTTTTTCCAATGAGTGATTAACACAATGAGTGATTGACACCCAAGGGTATCAGCTAAGATGTTATTGTTTATAGTGATAGGCCACTGGAATAAATGTGGTTTAAATAATAAAGATTTATTATCTCACATAACCAGAAGTCTGGAAGTAGGCAGTTCCATGGTTCGTTTGACGATATCATCAACTCAATGTTATCAAGGCCCTCAGTGAGCTCTTCTGTAATTCTGTTGGCTTTTTCTTCAGGGTCACCCAATGGCTACTGCAGCTCCAAGCATCACCTCCGGCAAATGAGTGGAAGTTTAGAGACTGAGATGCGGCCCTGAGTGAGCTCTTCTGTAATTCTTTTGGCTTTTTCTTCAGGGTCACACAATGGCTACTGCAGCTCCAAGCATCACCTTCCTTTAGTCATCCTAAAGCAGGAAAGAAGGGATGTGGCTTACTCTTATATAACCTCTTACTTTCATTAGGGAGCAAAGTCTATATCGCAGAATCAGAGGCAGATACAGGTTTTGTCAGACTCTGACAATAAAATTTGGGAGTGGGGTGTCTCTCTTTAAGAAAAAAACACATAATCATTAATATAAAAATTTACGTGCAGAGACCTGTAAGAAACCTATGCGAGTGAGAAGCCCTGATGCTTAAGCTCCTTTAACTACACTGTAAATCTGCTTCTGCCCAGAACCCAAAAGCAAATTTCCCCTTCGTTATCATCAGTCAACTCACCCATGTGGCTAGAAAATTCCTGCCTTGGATCCACTTTGGGGTACTGTGCTGAAGTGCGGACCAGCGGGCCACACTCACAAGATGACAGTGATACAGGGGCTGGGGATTAGGCAGACTAGGTCCTTGAAACTTAGAATAGCAAAGAAAGGAGGTGGGAGGAGAGCAAGGACAAAGTGTGCCAACTCCAACATTCTGATAGTGGGGGCACCCTCAGAAAGCCCAGTGACAACTCTGGTCTTGTCTTCCCTGCTCCTGGCTCTGCACCCTCTTCTGTATCCCAAAATACCCTTCACTCTGCCGAGGGTCCAAGTACCTGCTCCCTTGCTGGAAACTGGCAAATTCCAGTGTCTTCTGAGGGTGAAGCCATATGGCAACTGCATGTTATATTTTATATATAATATCATATATCATGCTACTTTTGTATGTATCACACGAATACACACACACATACATATATTTGTTTGCATAGATCAGAACTAGGACTACCTGTTATTTCATTGTACGGTTTAAGGAGGAAGGAGAAGCCACAAGAACAAAAAGAAAGAATGCCTAACTATTGACAATCACTTGGACAGCTTTTTAAAAATATATAATTATTTCAAAAAAGAGATTTAAGTAATTTTTAAAATACTTGAAGCAGAAATTTTTTAAAAAAAAGAAATCAGAAGATATATAAGATGTGAAAAAAATAAGATTAGTTCTGAAAGATTAGTGTTAACCCACGAAATATAGTGACTATCAATGTTATCTCGCAGCTTTAATTGCTGATAATGGATATTATAAAACTAATCTTCATTTATCATGCCTGGCTCATTAGAAACTTGAGAATGACTTTTCCCCCATAGTGTCAGTGAAATAAACACAAGTTATTATCTTTTCCAGATAACAAATCTATCAAAAATATTTCTTCTTAAAATTTTGGTCAACAATATTATGAAGTAACAGCTATCTTGAATTAAATACTTCCTAGTTACTATCTCTAATTCTAGTCTTGAAAATAACACACGACAACATAAAATGGAACACAAATATGATTCTGAACTTCCTAGCAGCCAACTCGAAAAGGACAATCAATGATATTAATGTAACTTATGATGTCCATAACATACCATCGCAAATGTTTCTCTGAAAAATCATGGTTGTCCCTGAATCCCGAGATAAATTTAGGTATCTTACAGTCACTCCTTTTTATACCTTAGTTCCATAGACTGAATACTTTCATCATTTTACTCCTATCTCTGAAATTATGTATTTTTATTTTTAAGACTCAAATGTGAAAATGATAATTTCTGATTCTACTTTGATATAACATTGAGATTACATTAATTCGTCTTCTAAAAAATCCTAAAAATGAGCGCCCTTTCTCACCATCTTAGACTTTTTTCTTTTACATCTTTCTGTTCTTTATTATACTCCCTTGACTGGAGAGAATTGAAAACTCCATCCTATAGCCTCTGTGCCTGGGCTATTAATCTCCCACATTCCATTTGCAAAATCTCCCAACATGGTAAAAGAAGACCCTACATCCTAGTGCACAGCACACGTGTTGCTAGTCCTGTGCTGGATTATATTTTGCATCAACAATAGCGCAAAATTCTCAGAGATGCAAGTGTCTTCTCTGGGTCTGGGTTTGGATGGCAGAAGAGTCTTTTTTCTGGTTTAGCCATGAACAAGAAAACGGTTGAGTAAGGACAAATCGATGCTGATTGGGGGCCAATAAAATAGAATCCCATCTCTCCTTCCTTTCTCTCTTCAGCTGCTATCACATAAACGAGCACGATTTTACTTCCTTGGCAAAAATACCATTCCCATATAAAAACCAACTTTTTGCCACCAGTTAAAGTTTTGCAGACTCTAAGGCAGCCAGCTGCTCTAACAGGAAGACTTAACTGAGTTAGTTTTTTTATTTTTCTTTTAATGGTTGCTTAGAGAACCGTCCCTGAAAAAGATAGAGATAGAGAAACAGATTTAATTTGTTACCTGGAACTGCACGTTTAATCCGGTGTGACCACCGATGTTGCCTCGTAAAAACAGCTCATTGCACAGTGGCTCCCTGCAGTTTGCTTCTGCTCCACATTCTTTAACGTACAGACTGGATTTCCAAGCACTGTTGGTGCTTTCCTGGCCTCCTCTCCTGCAAGTGCAGAAATCTGAAGGTGCTCATGTTACCAGAGGACTCAACACGAAGACATGAAAAAACCCAGCCTTCTGCACAGGTCAAGCCCTAGCCCATCACACCTGCCAAGAAGGAAATAAGGCTTCCTAACTCATGCTGCCGCCTCCTCTGTCTCCCTAAGATTTAGCCACTGTCCTCTGGAAACCTTCCCATTGCTTGTCCTTGCTGAGGAATAAGGGTCACACTCTTCACTTGAGCGTTTGAGCCTCAAACAAGCTGGCCCCGCTCTCCCAGCCCACAAGATTTCCCAGCAGTACGGTTCACTCACCCATGCTCTACACCCATCCCTCCCCCAGAGGGCGCTTGGAGTGGGGCTGGGGCAGACTGGTTGTCACAATGTCTAGAGTGTTCCAAGGGGCCTCAGGAAGCAGGTCCAGCAACACTGAATGTCCTTGGCATATGGGATAGTCAAGAACAGCACAGCAAACTACAGAGTGGAGAAATACGGCGGGTCATTCCCGCCAAACTCAAGAATACTCTTCTATCCTCCACCTTAAAATCCATGTACTATCTAAATTATCAACTGCTACATTCAACAAATACTCGATGAGTGCCTCCTCCATATAACCCAGCAAAATTTGAACTTCAATTAGAGTAAGGAGCCGCTGGGAGCTCCTGCCTTCATGGAGCTTGCAGCCTAGGGAAGGAGTCAAATATTAAATAAACATGCAGGTCGTATAAACCAATAAAGGTGCAATTACAAATTGTGCTAAGTATGATGATGAGAAAAGAATATTCTGGAAGAGGCTGTCTGGGAGGAGAGGGAATCCACTGCAGATGAGGGGGCAGAAGGTCTCTCTGAGAAAGTGACCTCGAGGCTGAAACCTGAAGAATGAGAGGTCATTGAACAGGCAGAGAGAGAGGGGTCACTTTCCAGGCCAAGGGATGCTTGCAGAATCTGAAGTGGGAGAGACAGAGCTTAGAGAATTAGAGGCACCGACAGAATGGACCAAGTGGCTGATTGTGGGGAGTGAGGAGAGGGAAAGTGAGGTGGATGAGGCTGCCCAGGTGAGTGGACCGGGTCATGGGAAAGACAGTATTTTATCTTAAATGCAATGGAAAACCACAGAGAATTTTAGCAGGGGAGCATCAGGATCCATAATCCTCAGCGTGATATAACTCACCACCCACAAATGAAGCAGAGTTGAGGAACTGAGGATGTGAGCAGTTTCTCCAAAGTTCTTACATTTCTTATTCACTCACTAAATACAGAGACTATCAGTGTTATTTCCTACGCCTTTAATTAATAATAATGAGTACTGTAAAAATAATGTTCATTTATCATGGATCGTTAGAAGCTTAAGAATGAGCCCTTTTCTACCACCCCCTAAAAGTTTCAATGACACGTGCATCAAGCTATTTTACATTTTGTAGATAATAAATATATCAAGAAAATTTTTTTTCAGAACTATGGCCAACAATAACAACAGCAGTAATAGCTATCTTGAATTAAATATCTCTTGGTTACTATCTCTGCATTGTGGATATCGTATTTCGATTTACTGAGTTAACTGAGGCTCAGAGTTTTAAGTGTCTTGCCTAACGTTACAAAGCTAGGACTGACAAAGCCAGGAATTGAACCCAGATAAAACCAGTAAGCCCACAGTCCATCCAGTTCTCCACAGATTTTCCAAATCTTTCATCAAAATGTTCAATGTATTCCTAATTTCATGTTTTGGAGTTACAGACTCACCCTTCTGGTTCCCAGATAAGTCTCAGCTTCTTCACACCAGCAGAAACAGAAGTTCTAAAACTGTCATTTATTTTTTTTCCTTGCTGATGTCAAACTGCATAAACCTCTAGACTAGCTCAGCTGTTCACTTCACTTCCTTTTTCTCTTCTTAACCCCTGGCTCTGTCCTTCCCTATTGCCAACATGGGTGATTTGCACATACACGAACCAGATTTGTCATGCTTGTGAAAATGATTTTTGTAGTGCAAGACAGAAATGCTAGGAATTAGGTGGTTGGGGAGAGGTAACTGCTCTCCCAGCATGCTTCATGCTCTCCGCCCCCAAGCCTACACCCTACAGTTTCAGAGACACCAATCATCCTAATAAATAGTCATACTTCTGCTTAGGGTGCATCTCCTTCTTGACTCCCAGCTGTCCTTTAAGCCCAACTCAAATTCCACCTCTTCCATGAAACACCCAACTCCTCCCTAATTTCCTCCATCTTGGAATTTTCATAAAACCGTGAATCGCTCCCCTGGGTGCTATGTTTGTTTACTTTTGTACTCTTCCTTCTTAGTGTGGAAGCTCCTTGAGGTCAAATCTGAGGCATCTTAATCTTCATTTTCCTCCATAAAAACTAGTATATGGCCGAGGCTCAGAATATGTGTGTGGAATAAGAATTGTTTATTAATAAATATGGAGACAGTTAATTATTGGTTTGACAGGTTATTCACTTTGTAGGTTTGTAAATCAGTAACGAAGTAAACAGAGGAAAGCTAAGTTGGGACCATAACTTTGGATAATTATTAGTAGCCCTAGAAGAGATTTCTACAGAGAAAAGGTGTTGAAACCACTAATGGAAATTATCCTAACTTCTGTTAGCCCATGGTTGGAGCCCAAAAGCAGGATACATGAGCCCTCTCTAGTCCCCTCAGCTTCACGGGTTAATTCCTGTGGCCTCTCCTAGAGTGTCGACCTCACGCCACCATGCTCAAAAAGGTAGCCACCATGCTCAGAATCTGGTGAAATATTGTGAAACATGGCATTTCATTGCTAATCTTCTAGACTCTTGTTTGAGGAGAGAGAAATGCAACCAATTCGGGCCCATGCTTCTAAAGGAGGGAATATTTGTCTTCGGAGGAAAGATTTATTTTGAAAACTGGCAATGGATATGAAATGCCAGGCTCAATTCTAAGGCCTGTGGATGAATGACAGTTAGGCCTGGACCCAAAATATTTGGGGAAATCAAGACAATCTGGGAACCGTGGCTCCTGAGTTTTCGTGGCAGCTGGAGTGGAGCTGTCCAGGCCTGGCTGACTGGGCTTCAGGAAGCCGGGCGTCGAGTGCTGGAAGCTGCTTGCTTCCTGGCCGTGATTAGGGCCGTCTGCGAAGGCCGTGTGAGAGCACATGCATACCCTCCTCGCCCTTGGCGCACTTCAGGAAACAAGATCCTGGAGGGAAAAAAGAGAGAAAAAGAAACCCCATCCTCTCTGCGCTCTCCTCCAATACTTCTCTCTATTCCAAGGACCTCCGTTTCTCCTGATCCCCGCTGGTTTTGCAGTCTGGCGTTTTTCATTTCAAGGATTAGGCAATGTGTGGCAGTGGGCTTTCCCGGGTCAGACTGGGGCCTGAGGCCTGTGCGATTAAATTCTGTTTTGAAAAGAGGCAGCTTCTAAGGCAGAGAAAGAGAAACTGTTAGAGGGACATCGCTTTTCCGTGGCATGTGGCAAACACACATCTTAAGGTTTATAACCGCCTGTCCCACAGGGCTCCGAGGAGTCATGTCAAAAGGAAGCCTCTCTGGAGGAGAATTTAAAATAGCAATGCCACAGAATCTAAGAAACAGGGGTTTGTAATAGAAACCGTAGTTCAACCTTAACCCTAGCAGCAAAGCCACCAGAGCCAACCCAACTGCTGTCACTTCCACAAGAGTTTTAATTGAAGCCCCCCCAACCCGACTTGCATGTTATTGCGTGTCCCTTTCAGCCTGAGATGACGTCAGAAGTTTATTGCATTTTGGGGAGCTGGGAGGTTCCAGTTATAATCGTGTCCTAGGAGAATAAAGTAGACTTAATGTTTATTAGACCGCTCACGCATCTAGATAGGTGTTCAGGTTTTATTGATTTTAATCTGACCAGGTTTCAGTTGTGTTTCTCAGTGGCCTGAAGATCTGGTGAGATGCCTCATCAAAGGAGGGAGGGAGAAACTTGGGGTCTCTGCCTCCACTTCCCAGGAAGAACTGTACTATTAGTGGTTGAAAGAAGGGGTGATAGTCAAAGTGTTTAATAAACAAGACCCCACGGGCACCGGCCAATGAGACTGGATGCCTGCCGAAAAAGCCAATAGGGCTCACTGGTTCCTGCCTTGGAAAGCAGCCTGTGTGGTCCTAAAACACAAACTCAGCATAGTAGTGCAGTGTAAACACAAAGTGGCCTCAGGAAAGGATGAATCATCATTTAACATGGCACATGAAAGATGCCAGGTAATGCCTTCCAGGGGCTTCAAGGCCTGACGATGCATCCCAGTCACCTGGGTTGGGGGAGGGAATAAATTAAAAAGATAGATTCCCACCTCACCTTGACCTACTGAATGCCAGTACCCAAAAGTGGGGCCCGGGATAAGCTCAAGGCAATCTCTGCATGGCCAGATTGGGATGCAGCAGTGTAAACAGCGGGTGCTCTGTGTTTTGAGGTGGTTGTACCTGCCATGGACTCCATGGGGTGACCTGGAGTGGAAGTCACCCAGACAGAACAGGAGAAAGCAGAAGAGGTCCCCAGCAGCTCCTCAGGCCAGAGAAGGAATCAACAAAGGACAGATGAATTTGCACATCCTCAGCTGCCCCGTGAGAAGTCATTTCGGGGTGCAGGGCAAGAGCTGGAGTCCAGATGTCCCAGCAGCTGGTGGCCCTCCTGGCTCCTTAGGAGTATTTTTCTCTGTGGCTTAGCAACCATTTTCTGATCTACATTGAGGGGGAAATCAGAAAGAATGGGCGAGAAATAGATGTGCTAATGTATTTCGAAAACACAACAATAAAAAACAAGTACCCTGAGAAATTGCCAAAGAAAGTACCTTGGCCATGTGCAAACAATCATGAGTACAGATGTGAAGCTCCTTCCTGCTCCTCTGTGTCCTTCCAACCCTCCTTCCTCCGTTACCTTCACTCCCAGCCCTATCCCGTTTCTGTCTCTATCCCCAGACATCTCAGCGCTCAGCGCCATAAAAGATCCTAAAATGGTAAATTCAAAGAGAAGCATCCAGGCAAGTGTTGAAAAAATCATTAACTAGTTTGCTGATTTGGAAGTAAACAGTGGATGTTACTTTTTTTTTTTTTTTTTTTAACGCTGAATGTGATGAAGACAAAGACCTGGTTTAGAAACTATAACTCTTATTTCATAGACATTTCCCTGGCTTCTCAAATTCAAGAGAGTTTATGATGGGCCTTTTCAGGGTCAGCTGGTAGTAGCGTGCGGACACCAAGGTATAACGCAGGCACTGACTGAAGTGAAAAAACAAAAGCCTATAAACATCATAACTCAACCGTTTCTCATAGTGTTTCTTTGTGTGGAGCCATTTTGGGTTCCTTCTCGTTAGAAGTGATTAACTAGTTCAGTGGCTCATCAAGGAGGGTCCTGGCACTGCTCCCCACCCATGTGCAGGGCAGAGGGTTCCGGAAGGCCCTGGATGTGCTGAGCGAATTAGGCTTGGTGAGGATTTTATTTAAATTCCCAAGAGAGCGTTCCTTGTAGAGTCATCAGCTTGTCCTTGTTTGCCTAGGACTGTCCCGGTTTTAAAACTAAAAGTCTCACCTCCCTGGAACCCCTTCCGTCCAGGCGGTCTGGGACAGTCGATCACCCTATTTGATTGGCACAACCTCAGGTAGGCACCTGAGAGCAGAAAATTCACAGTTCCTCTCACTCTTGCCAACAAGCTCACTCTAATGGCTGCTTTCTTCGGATGTTTTTCTCGTATGAGGTCATACCAGGCCTCCTTGCCTCTCAAGGCCTTCTCTGTGTCAGACCTTCTCCACTAACAAAATTCCCAAGGGTCCCGTTACTAGGGGACCTCGGTACCCAACCACCCTTTTTTTTAGAGATTCCTATGTGGCCTCTGTGGCTCTCCATGGCTACATGCACTCATCCATACCCACCCCCGCCACACCACACACACACACACACACACCACCACATACCATGCACACACACACGCACACACACCGTATCACATAACACACACATACACACACACACGTACCACACACCCACACACACACATGCACACACACCACACCACATAACACACACACACACAGCCCCATCCCCACTGACCATGATTCTTCCCACAGGGCTCCTCCTCCTTCTTCTCAAGTCCAAGGCCTCCTCAGTGCTTAAACCTACCTCACTGATCCAGACACAGGATGCCCACTCCTGGTCCTGGCTTGCTCAGGAAACACACAGGGAAGCTAGAACCTCTTTTCTTTCCTCACTAAATATGAGGACTTCTAGGTGAAGGAACTGCTCTCCTCATCTGTAGCCCCACCACTAGAAATCTTAGCAGAGCAACTGGCAGATTCCAAGCTCAGTACCTGTACGCTGAGCTGAATAAATAGCCTCGTAAATCATTGCCTCCTCCCACGTGCTGGACCTTGCTTGGGTCTCCTCTCACCAATGAAAGACACCCCATTCTTTCACTGCCTTCAAAGAGTGGCGTCCCTCCTTTTTATTAGTGGGAAACCACCCTTTGCAGGCAGGTCTCTTATCTGGGACTTCCACTGATGTTGTGGAAGGACCCAGTGTTTCCTGCAGCTTATATAAATTGGCTGCCCACCCTACAATGGGTTCAACTTTTTTAGTGACCTAAACTTAGGGGTGTTCCCCTCCTCCCTCTCTAAACACACACACACACACACACACACACACACACACACACACACACACCCTACTCCTCTATCCATGCCTAGGGCACCTCCCTAGGATGTCACTAGGTGGCACTATGTGGCAGTCCCTAGACCTGATATGGTCAAGATGGGGTCAGGCTCCTCAACCAGGAGCTTCAGGATCTGCTGCCTGGGATTCTTGCTCTGAGGGCTGAGAGGCCTGTGACCCACACTTCATCAGTACCACCTCATATGTAAGAACGTGGGAGGATAATGTGGGGTACGGTATGAAGATGGTGAAAGCTACTAGGTAGGAAAGGAAGAGGAAGAAAATCATTCAATGCGTCATTTTGAAATTAAGGCTGTATATGTAATTCCATTCAATCACTTAGACAAAATGATTAGCTTCTCATATAGCCAGCCAGCCATTTTATTATTATTATTTTTAAAATCAATCAGAACAATTGTTTCACTAGAGCAGCTTGTCACTTGAATAAAAACTAGTGGATTTACCTATGATCAGACAGATCCCCAATTACTTTCAGGGCTGAGATTTTCATTGCTGTATGCTATATTTGTGGAATTCGGAGTGGAATTTTTAAATCAGGTAATCGGTCTTGGTCTCCTTTTCACCTGTCCCTATGTCATGGGGTACATATGTCTACGGGGTTCGTAATTTAGTGAAGTCGTTAAGAACAAAATGTCCTACCTAGTGCTTCAGGAATCACTGCTTCGTAGACTGTGAGAGAGGAAGCGACACAGTAAATGAGCTGACGAAGCTAAATCGGGATGTGCTGTGATCGTCGCCACAGACAGATAAAGAACAACACAGTATAACAAGCTGGAAATGGCAATAAGTTAATAAAAACATTCCCATGGAAAAATACGAGCTACAGCTGGAGAAGGAGGGACAAGGGATGATGGAAATTCAGGAAACGAGAGTCAATGAAATAGTGCAATTTGGAAAGCAGAAATGCCAAGGAGCGATTTATGGGGTGAGACTCTAGATGGGTGTGCAACGCGATATGACAGCTAAACAAGCAAAGGAGAGCTCAACCATCACTGCCTCGCCGCATATGACCGGAGCGCCTTGCCCCATAACCAGTACACCTGGTGACCATCCGCAGTCATTTAGCGACCACCTATTGTTTGGCAGGTATTTAGCATAGTCACGTCCTCCTCCAAAAACTCTGCGAGGCAGGTATTGTCACGCTCAGTAAGGAAACAGAAGCTCAAGGAAGCTAAGTAGCTTGCCCAGGATTACAGAGCTGGAAGGTGGCAAAGTGGATTTAACCCCACGCCAATCCAATTCCAAAATCTCTTCTCTGTACTTTGTAACTGACCACCACTCAGTGAGGAGGCAAGGGGCAGGGGGACACCCCACTGTCCAGGGCTAGAAGGAGCACTGCAATGACCTCTGGCCGCAGGTCGTAAAAGGTGCACAAGGACCAGGAGACAGAGTACCTGGGTTTCAATCCCAGCCCTAACTCTCAACAGCTGTGTGACTTTAAGAGTGTCAGTTAACCTCTCTGTGCCTGTGTTTCTTCAGCTACAGAGTGGGGAAAATAATATGATCCACACTGGGATGCCGTGACGATTAAGTGAATGTCAGTGTTGGCTCTTAGTGAACTGTATGGCGCACTAACTACACTGGACTATTACAAGTCTTGTGGGGCAACCTGAGAGCTGCTGGCACGTTAGCTGTTTTGATTCTGGTCATTCATCACTATCAGTCATTTCTACCTCCTGCATTTGAAATACTTGTTATATTAAACCCTGCTTAGGAAGAACATTATTGGAATACCAGGAATGAATGGTTAGTCTGAAGGACTCAGGCGTGGCCAACTGGCTAGAGCCGCCTCAGGATTCATAAGACCTTTAAGCCTTTTGGCTCACAAGTGAGCACCTGCAGTCAAAGAAAATTTAGTTCTGAAAGAAAGAAGGGTGACAGGGAAGTGATGGTTCTGGAACTCACCCCAAATGAAGGACGGCTGAAGGAAATGAAGAATTACAGGGCCTAAATTCCAGGAGCATGAGTGCCCGTCTTCGAACATTCGACCAAACGGAGAGGAGACGACTGTTTATTCTGAGCCACTCCTGAGGGTGGAGCTAGAAGAGAGGTGGGATGGGGCGTAAAGAGCATCCGGCTGGTTGTGAGTGGACCGCCTCTGGGTTTCAAAGACTCTGCTAGAAAAATGAGGTGATTAGATTAGACGCTGCGTTTTCCAACAATTCTCTGACGGCAATTGGGTTTCCTACCATTCAATTCGATTCTAACACTAACAACCCGGAGTTAGAGCAGCCCCCACATATTAAGGGGTTCGGTCTCACAAGATTGCCCCACTTCAGATGCCAGCCGTAAGTCCCGGGTCCCCAGCTTATCCACACTTGTGTTTGACTTGGCTACAAATTTGAGGGTTCTCACAATCCCCTTCAGGTTTGATAGTTCACCGGAATGAATCAGAGAACGCAGAAAGGTGCTATACTTATGGTTACAGTTTTATTATAAGGGATTCAGCTCAGGACAGCCAAATGGAGGACATACATGGGGTGAGGGGCACAGCACCCACGTTCTCCTTGGGTGCACCCGGCCGGCACATCAGCATTTTCATTAGTTCAGGAGCTCTCTGGCCGCTTTGTTCCAGGGTCTTATACACGGTTTCATTGTGCAGGCACAAGTGATTGAATCATTGGCCACGTGACTGAACTCAACCTTAGAGGTCAGAGATGAGGTTGAAATTTCTAACCCTCTAATCAGGTGGTTGGTTTTTCCAGTCACCAGTCTCTGTCCTGAAGCTATCTAGTCTCTGCCACCTTAACCCCAAAAGTCATCTACTGGCACAAACTCAGGTGTGGAAGAAAGGGGCTCCTTATGAATAACAAAAAGCATGCCTATCACTCAGGAAATTCCAAGGGTTTTAAGAGCTCTGTGCCAGGAACCTGGGAGAAAGGCCAAATATATTTTTCATTATACCACAGAAACACTTTATGTTCCTTTCTGTCGCTAACATGCTATATTTAGTGGTTCTAAAACTGATTATGAGGTACAGTTCAGCTCAATGTAAGAAAATACCTTCATAACTAGAGCCCTTTGGCAAATTAATGGGCTCGCTACAAAGGTCTGAGCTACCTAACGTAGGAAGTGATCAAGGCTGGATGACCCCAATGTTGAGAAGGGGTCCCCACATTGGGTGATGGTGTGGACCAGATGCTCACTGATCACTATTGTTGTGACACAGTGAGATGTAATTGTCTTGCTTGGTTTCAGAATCGAGAGATGCTTCCATATTGGATGAACAGCACTGGCAAGAGGGAAGGCTGGCAGCGTGGGTGGCATGGATATGACAACGAGCTCATGGATATGAGGGGCATCTTCTTGGCCTTTGGACCTGGTAGGTGGGGAAATGACCAAATTCTCTTAGTCATCCATTCCCAAGGAAGTGTCTCCATGGGCTTACGGCGCTAGTAAAGGCTGGCGTGATTTTTTTATGAACCCTCTTTATGAGCAAAGCTGAGCAAACCCAGCCGGTCTCCATGAGACATTTTTGCTGGCTTGCTTTCAAATGCTTCTTGGGTTTGGCAAATGTGGCCAAATAGTTTTCCTTGTAAATTTTAAATCTTGAGTGCAACGAAGAAAATGTATTCCACATGTTCATGATTCATTTTTTACTTAATTCATCAAAATGTTATTTCACAGCTATCTGATGTCCAGGAAAGCTTATCAGGCACCAAGTTGCTGACAGCTGTGAGTCTCAAAATTGACGTGACTGCTTCACGGGGTCTGACTCTCCCACAATTCTTCCCTGTCTAGAGCACCCACCTCTGTGGAGGTCATTTGGCTTAGGACCCGGTCAGAAGCAGGGATGTGCTCAAGGGCAAGCTAGGAAATGACCGGGAGACTGACTTTGAGAATGAGCCAGAATGACTAGGGATGCCTCGGACGGAAGCAAATTTACTGTGCCTTCCTTGACCAAACAACTTCCTAAGGCTGGAAGAGAGGTGGGGTAAAGAGGGCGTGTTTGGTCATTGGCTTTCATGGATTGAGCACTGTAAATTCACATTTTGGGAAAGTTTATCAAACACTCTGAATATCATAGTATTACCTAAACATCCTCTTCTTTCAAAAAAAAAAAAAAAAACGGGATGAAAAGCATTCGGTAGCCGTCATCCATCAGTGACTGGCCAATACGCTGCTCTTCTTTCATACGGTGAAAGAAGAGCAGCGTATCCGCCCTCCCTGTTAAATATAATAAGCTTACCTTCATATCCGCATTTCTGGATGTTTATCAAATCATAAATTAGAGATTATACCTAGACGCCCTGTTCTTCTCAATGCAGCAAGACGAAGACAAGTCAACCCGCCTGCCGTGAGCCACTCAACTTACCACCAAGCAGCTGCCGAGAGCCATGAGGTGTCTGTTTCTGTGCCCTCCGTGGCGGCCTCGGGAAACCTCGGCTTAGGGAATATTTTGGTCCAATTGTGATTCAAGTTCCCAATCCTGAAGGAAGCGTCAGAACCAGTAGCTGCAAGCATTTATAAAGCCCTGACTGGGTTTAGGACGTTGGCCAGAGGCAGAGTGCAGAGGATGCCCAACATGTTGCCATCAACCAATAATAGTTACCAGTGCTCCCTGATGGCTGAGCCAGGTCAGATCTGCGAAGCTCAAAGCTAAACGAATTAGTGATGGTGCCCTGAGGACTTCGTTGAGGTCAACTGCTAGATTAGGTTGGAGACATTCCAGGGCCACGGCCTTTAGATGGGAGACCATCAGATAGCTGGGCTTTCATTCAAAAGCATCACCTCCTCTGTCCCCAGAGAGAGAAAAGATCGTGAATACAAAACAGTTGTCAGTTGAAGGAGTGTTTATGAGCAAGTGTCGTAGGCATATTTTAAAGTAGAAGCAAATCGAGCCTCAAACCAAAATGTTTAAAAGAATTACCCGAAGCTGCATTAGCTTAGAGCTAAATTCAGTGGGGAGAATTTGTCCATTAACAAAGGCCTCCATCACATGCTCCTTTAAAACTAAAAGCCTAAGTCTTTTATAGACAGAAAGACGACCCCTGATGAAAATGGACTGGGCTAATTGCAAAAATGTTTCCAGGCAGATACAGCCTTGAGAGCCTCCCGCGAACCATCACGTTTCTGGCTCCAATTCTCATGAAAGATTGAACAGCTTTACACACTAGCTGTTTACTCAGAAGAAAATTTAAGAGCGAGGCCATTCATAGCTATCTAGCTGCACTTCGAGATAAAGGTACATCCCTCCTGATTAATTGTATGTGCTTCTCGCTTAGGGAGGAAGCTGGGCATCATTATGGCTGCCCACATATAGTTTTAGAAGTCAGTCAGACTGGTCCAGCTAAGAGAAAAGGAAATCATTCTGGAAAATAGCCTCTCTCTGGTTAATCCCAGTTTCTAATTTGAACAACCTAATCTTGCCCCGGAGAACTCCACACTCCCGATAAGGCAGCGGGAGTGTGATTCAGTGAGCTGCCTGTGAGCCAGCAAGCCTCACTCAGGGAGCAGCCCAAGGTGGCCAGGCACCGCGTGAGCCTGCAGAACCTTCTCGCTTGAAGAAAAACAGTTTTAATATCCACAAAATTTAAACCCATGGGAATAACTTGGATTCCCAATCCAGGTTCAAAATGCCATCCTGAGCTAGTGGAGCTTGGCTGGGTCCTCCCAAATTGGATCAGATACTGTTTTGCTATCCAGGAATTTTCTAGAAGCTCTCAGTCCAGCCTGGATCCTGCCTGCATGGGGCCCAAAGTCCCAGCCCTGCCGAAGAAGAAGCCATAACCCAGATGAAATGAGAAAGAAAACCCAATTCTCCTTCCTGCTTACGTGCACAGGCTTTGGTTTTAACTTTCAAAGTAAAAAGATGGTCTTCTCCAATACTTTTGTCTGTAGAGCTCAATATTCTTGCCAAGTGTTAAAGAAGAGGGTATTTGAAAGGCTGGGGAAGGATATCTTGGGTTTACCTTTGTCTGCCACCCACACACGCCTCCCCTTGACACACGTGACAGGGACAAGGCTACTGTGTGATGAGCGGTATGATCGTCACATTCCAGGTCCATGGCTGGTGAGAAGGAGAGGGAGGACTCACTTCCCTGTCACAGGAGCAACATCTCCATTCATTTCTCCGGTTGCAGCTAATCGTCTCTGGGGAAGAACAACCACCATCTGTATCTAAGTATACGATTTGCCTTGACATTAAGAAGAGGTGGCATCCTGGGCCAGTTCCCACATTTTCTTCTCCAGGGAGGTTCGGGATGTTTTTAAAATTATTTTCACACTGAGGTGATGCTGACCTTTATCCGCCCTGCCCCAAAAGTAAAGTGAACCTGGCAGAGAATTTATGGATGATTATTTTCAATCCAGTTTGCCTTAGCTGGACATTTATTCTACACGTTTGCTAATAGTACTAGCTACCATTTAATGAGCATATACAACGTGCTTGGAGCTATGATTTAGATACTGTTTTACTGCCCGTTTCCTAACATTACCCGCTTGACATGGCTGCAGTTTGTTGTAGAGCTGATGAGCCTCTTTATTCTGGATTCCTCTTAAATGCTTCAAAGTGAGCAAAACTCATCATTTGCCCTGGATCTAACATAGTCTGTGGCAGTTTTCCATATACAACTTTTTCCCCGTATTTTATAATTTCAGAGTTGACACAGATCAGAATTTGGTGTTGGCACTTCTGGATCATGTTGCCTTTGGTTTCTGTTTGCTTTTTAAATAAAGTATATGTGACCATTTTAGCAAAACAATTAAAAAGATTATTTTCTAAGATAGAAAACATGGCTTTATAGCCCCCAAACTTCCTATTTCCTTTAAAAATCTTAGATGGACTGAAGCATATTCACAGGCCTTTATTGAAGGATAAAATCTCCCTCTTGAATTCAACCTCAGTGTAGCGTGGGGTATTTTGTTGGAAGCTCTGGTTTGGGACCTAAAAGTGAAACTGCTTATGTACATGACTAAACTCTTACATTCACTCTTAAACAAACCAGCGCTTTGCGGTCAGCATCTAATTTGCCTCCAGTGGAGAAGGAGAAGGTGCACTCTTGATTGAAGTCTCCCTTCTGCCCTTCACACGCCTATGTCACTGCCAGAGTCTGGTGCAGCCTCTGGGTAGAAGCACAAATCTCTACTCCATTAGACCTCCCAGAGCCTTCCCTTGTTCTGTAACTCCAACACCTGTTCACTAAGTTAACAGTTGGCTAAGTTATTTTATCTGCCAGTGAAAGTTTCCCAGGGAATGGTTAATTGACCTTCCAAATGGATTTAGAAAAGCATTGCTGTTGCTCCAAGTTGGCCTGCACAGGGGAAACTGGACAGTTCCACATTCCATCAAGCCTGGGACCTCTAGTGTGGCAGAAAAAATGGAGAAACGTTCTTGAGTTTATGTGGGGCCTCTGCAGTGGAAACTGGCACCCTGGCTAACCAGCCCCTGCTAGACAGGCACTCTGGAAGATAAGTGTACTGTGAAATTGGGTTTGGGGGAGCACGGCAAGGCAGTCACACGTCTGTGACCAGCCTGCTCTCCAATACTCTGCAGAAATGAGCAGCTTCAGGTGGCCCTTCCGCCTCTGCAGGAAAGCTCTGCTGTCACAAGGGAGCACAGTTATACACAGGACAGTGTGTCTGCTGATTTGTCTTTTAAAGAAACTCATCTCCATGAGCCACAGAAAGTGACTTTGTTTCATCACATGCAGCTTTCCAGATACTCCTCCGTGTTCACAATCACTTGGCCACACCCCATGGACAGAGCTGAATTTTCAGTTCCAAAGTTGCCTGAAATCCTGAGCGTCATTCCTCCACAGTGTGGCTCAGCCCCTCTCTGCCTGATGAGTGACTGTGACAACTTCTTTGCTTGCCTTTCCCTTTCAGATTTCAAATCCAACTTCAGAGCCGCTCCGATCCGATCCGTGGACGTCTACAACGTCATGTGCAACGTGGCAGGCATCGCCCCTCTGCCCAATAACGGGTCCTGGTCCAGGGTGATGTGCATGCTGAAGGGCCAGGCCGGCTCCGCTCTGTCGGTCCCGCCCAGCGGCTGTGTACTGGCCTTGATTCTCCTCTTGCTGTTTCACTAGCTGCTCCTTTGTTGTCCCAAACACTCAGCCAAGCGACCTCCGCAGTGGAAAGGTTTTCATTTTCTATTTGGATAATAGTTTTATTAACACAGTCAAGGCCACAGAAATTATAAATATATTATTCTTGGATGATTCCATACAGAAAATCCCTGCTTCTTAAAAAAAAAAAAAAGACAGAAAATCCAAACTTTATTTTTTCTGGAGGTAAGGAAAATCTTGCTTTTCATTTGTTTGACTGTATGTCATTTTCTCCTTTCTTTTCATGTAGTAACTTGAATGAACTGTCTGAGCAGGGGCTTGCCCTGCAGCAAACCGCCTTTGAGTGGATATTGCATGGTCGTCCTGGGCCCTGCTCTGCCCCGCTTTGCACAGAGCAAGCCCTTGTCTGTGCCTTGTCCACACCCAGGAGCCGCCCTCGGGATCTATGGCCACAGACCTGTACTACTCTTTTCACCCCAGAAAAAGGAGGTTCCACATGATAGCAGTAACTGCCATCTCTGACCCAGATCATGGAGTTTTTTCATTTTATATAAAGTCCCAGAAAGGGTGTATCTTAGCTTGAGTCACTAATCACAATCACTGAGGATTGGAGAACTCAGAATAAGGTGATAGACATGGTTCCCCGCAATCTCTAAATGCACAGAAATGTCTCCCTGGCCTTGAGGAGTAGAAAAGCTTACAATGCAGCTGGGCTTCTGTCAACTTCTCAGTGTATCACAGCCGGAAGCCTTGCACATAGCAGGCCCCACGTGCTGTGGATGGATCGACGGATTGTCTGTGTGAAGGCTTACTCAGAGACTGCAACTCTGGATCCCCACATAGAGCACAGACTATAGCAACACCTGACATAGCATTACAGTTGGGAAAAGAACGTCTTGCTGATAAGAGTGTGGATGTATTTGCAGAAATCTCAGTTCATTGCTTGGAA
This sequence comes from Pteropus alecto, assembly GCF_000325575.1. Classification (NCBI taxonomy): domain Eukaryota; kingdom Metazoa; phylum Chordata; class Mammalia; order Chiroptera; family Pteropodidae; genus Pteropus; species Pteropus alecto. The sequence goes on along the minus strand of NW_006439192.1, from coordinate 19,190,759 downwards.
TAGCGATGCATTAAGCATAAGTTTTATGCTCCGGTGTACTGGGGCCTTGCTTGTTTAACAACAATAGCAAAGTAGATAATCGAGTGACCCAGAATTCCAAGAAAAATAGAGGGGCGGAGCGTGGAGACAGCATGATGGAATTGAATCTCCATCACTAACCAATGAGCCATTTGATTAGCAAACAGTATGGTCAAAGTGTCACCTCAGAGATCTTAGTTCTTTAGAACCCCTGAGATGAGCCACTGAGCCTGGATTGAAATGTTTTTATTTTAATCATCTAAGTTCGCTGTAGAAGATCTTGTTGTAAAACAAGGGACAACTACATTTTAAAATGATCGGAGTCACGTACATATATCATTGCATTAAAAATGACTTTGCACTCAATGAGGCACATCTTCCAATGAGACTTTTTGTTAGAAAAAGAACACCTCAGGTCTCAGGAGGATGAAGCCCTTATAGGGTATTTACCTTGAAAAATGGATATCAATGCTTACCCTGATTCAGGAAGGGTAGGGGCCGTCTCTGTGCCTTGAATCATGAGAGCAAAAGATCACTGATTTAAAACATCAAATTTATCTTCACAAGAGATTTTTACGAGTTTATGTAAGGTGTTTTTAAAATGGCAGCAAACCATGGGATCAGTAGGAAAGAAAGCAAATCGGTCTATCTGGTTGAAAGCAAATTCGGGCTCTCAGAACATTGGTGGAGGTCGTTGAAACAGGAACCCGTTATTCAAAGTTTCCTTTCTTCTTAAAGGACAGTGTTCTAATGAATTCGGCAGAGCCCACCTTCCTCCCTTTGAAAGAAAGATCCTTAAAAGATTGTTAAATGGTTAAATTAAAAGTGGATCATCAAAATCGAGAGTAATATAAACATGTACACACAGTCTTGCATTTGTCTTTCTTGCTCTGTTCTACCGTTTTCCCTCATTCACTCTTAAAATCTTCAAATCACAAAATAAAATTTCAGACAGTTGCCTGAAAAAGCATAGTTATTAAATAATCTTGAATCGATAAATGAGAAAAAGATACTTTTAGTAAATAATTAAGAAAATTCAGCCACTGAGAAGAGAAAAAACTTTTTCCCTAAAAGAATGCATACATTTTAGTAGCTTAAGTCTTTGGCTAAAGTTTTTTCCTTTGATTTTTGTTTTAAAGTTCCATTATTTTCTCCAGAAAAATTCTACTTTCTCCAAATGGTTTTGTTTCACAGGAGTAAAATCTGTGAGGAATATATATAGATACCTTTTCTCCTGGTATTTTACTACTTCTATTTTACTACTTCATTGCTAATTCCACGAGGAAGATAATTGAATTGACCTGCAAATACCAAAGAAAAATGAAAGGAATGATCCTTAAATTGAAGATGAGATGAATGGCTACTTTCCCTGCCCATATGTGTAATCTTCAGAACCCAATTCAATTAAGTTCTGAAGATTTAAGCATAAATGAGAACAGGCCCAGGGAATTCTTTCTAGCCTCGAAGAGTCCTGAATGACAAAGTTTCAACTCTCTCTACTTTTAAAGGGACCTTGGAAATCCATATCAGAGCTGAGTTCAGTCATAGACAGCAACTTGTACATGTTCCAGGACTGAAGCATCATCTGCTCACCTGCAGAAATGCAGATTCAGGAGATTTGGGGCTGCGGGAGGCTCAGGCAACATTTTTAAGCCATACTTATCGAAGGTTTGGATTTGCTCTAAGGGGAAATGGGTTCTGATTTGACCTTGGTAAACTTGAGTCTCCTGACAGCAATTTCATAACCCACCAGTTTCTCGAATGGCCATTTGGGTGGCATAGACTGCTGATCTCAGCTGGGTCAAGCTTCCAGCCCTCTTTAAACCAAAGCGGATCTGTCCGCCCCAGTAATGGAGGGAGGAATCAAAATGGCACATCGGGCTTCTCTATCCCTTGTCCTTGTGGGTCTAAGATGCCCAATGGTACCAGCAGACAAACTCATTTTTCAAGATACACAGCTATTTTATGAATTTCCTAAGAAAGTATTTTGCATTTCTGTAAATATGAAGAGATTTCAAAATATGTGTTTATTCACGTTAAGCAATTTGTGATAGACCGAAGTCAGTGCTCATAAACTACTAGAAGGAAGGGAGGGCGTAGGCTCGGCAGACTGGATGTAAACACGTGAAATGCAGTCTCAGGTACATGCAATGGAAATACACTTCTCTATTGCTTTGAAATCATAAAATAGCACCTAGTGCAGTGCCTCAAATGTTTAATAAATGTCCCATAAATATATGTTGAAGGAAAAAAAAGAATAAATGTCATTCAGAAGACTTACTTACACCTCAGATATTCTCTCTCTTTGCCTGTAGTTTCTCAGATTAAATGAACGTTTCACTTTGGGCTTGCTATCTTCTCTTATCACCCAACTGATGATATAATTATACTTCATTCCATGGACTAGGCACATTCTATCCTACGCTTATAAATTTGAGGGAAAAAAGGAAAGAAGGAGAAAAAGAAGGAAAGAGGAAAGAAGGAAGGAAGGAAGAAAGGAGGGAAGGAAGGGAAGAGATTAGATTTCTAATACACTGAATATATTTACTTTTAAAAAAAGTAACAGCTTTATCAAGATTTAATTCACGTACTATACAATTCACCCATTTAAAGGGTACAATTCAATGGCTTTAGCATATTCACAGAGTAACCATCACCACAATCAATTTTAGAACATTTTATCACCCCAAAAAGAAACTCTATATCCATTAGTCCCCTAGCTGTCACTCCATTTTTTTCCTACCACCACTGCCAGGCAAACCACAGCTACCTCTACAGATTTGCCTATTCAGAATATTTCATAAAAATGGAATAACACAATGTGTTGTTTTTTATGGTTGGCTTCTTTCACTCAGCATAATGTTTTCAAGGTTTTAGCACGAATCAGTACTTCATTCTTTTATTTCAAAATAATATTCCATTTATGGATATACTATATTTTATTTATCCATTCATTAGTGGATGGACATTTGTTTTTTTCCCACTTTTTGGATATTATGAATACTGTTGCGTTGAACATTCACGTACAAGTTTTTGTGGACATATGTTTTCATTTCTCTCAGGAATACACCTGGAGTAGAATTGTTGGATCATGTGGTAACTCTACGTTAAACTTTTGAGGAAATGTGAGACTGTTTTACAATTGGCTGTACCATTTTGCATTCCCACTAGTAGTGTATGAGGCTCCCAGTTTCTCCACATCCTTATCAACATTTGTTATTATGTATCTTTTTTTATTACAGCCATCCTAGTGGGTGTGATGTGATATTTCATTGTGGTTTTCATTTGCATTTTTCCTAATGAAGAATGATGTTGAGCATCTTTTCACGTGCCTATCGGCCATTTGTCTATCTTTGTTGAAGAAATGTCTGTTCAACGCCTTTGCCCATTTTTTAAAATTGAATCTTTGTCTTTTTATTATGGAATTGTAAGAATTCTTTATATATTCCGGATATAAGTCCCTTATCAGATATAGATGATTTGCAAATAGTTTTTTTTTCTCATTACGAGGCCCTGCACCTATAAGTGCTCTGCAGATGACAGGAAGGGAAGCAAATGGTGTGTGAAACCAAAAAGGCACTAGGACTAATCCATAGCTGCTCTATGGCTAAATATTCATATTTAACAAAAAGGCACTAGGACTAATCCATAGCTGCTCTATGGTTAAATATTCAGCCCTGAATGCTGAATACCAGCTAGAGCATTCCTTTTCTGTCCCACCCAGCACGCTGCCTGGGCCAAGACAAGCTCTTAAGGAGCCTCACTGTGGTGTTTCCGGTGGTAACCACAGTGACCCGGAAGCATTCAGTATAGCCTGGCCCACGGTGAGGCGACAGAGGACTGCCGTAATCTGGTGCTTGGAAAGGAGCTCCACACGGCTCACTTCCCCGTGCCCTTCCTTCAGACCACCCAGCCCTGCTGGCTTCCCCCGCTTCCCTGCTGTGCTCAGGTTCGCACTCCAAACTGGGTTTCACATTTTTGCCAGAAGCCCTCGTGGGTAAGGCATAAATCTATGAAGTAACATTTTCCAACTGTGAGTCTCAGTTTAGGCAAAAGAATGATTCACTTCCTTTCCTCTTAAAAACTGTTTAGTCATGTATTTGCAACAGAGTTTGTTATACTCTGCAAGTTTAAAAAACAGTCAAATAAGTTAATTTTACTTGATTGAATCCAAGCCCTGACTTATTCACCTCCGTAAAGCTAGATCTTGGAACAGAGAACCTAGATATACGAGGCCCTCAAATATTTGAAAAATGGATTAGTTTTTGTTTTGTTTTGTTTTGTTTTTACAAAAAGAGCATGCTGACTGTAAGTTGTGGAGCTGAAGTTGTGGAGCTGCCTTGGGAACAACCTGTCCCATGTGGAATGAGTCCCTCCAGAGAAGGTTCAGACTGATAGAGACAGAAAAATGGCACAAGACACATCCTTTGTTATGGGTTGAATTGTCCCTCCCAAAAAGATATGTCTAAGACCTAGTCTCTGGTACCTGTGAATGTGACCTTATTTGGCAATAGTTTTTGCAGAAGCAATCAAGTTAAGATGAGGTCATACCGGATGACGCTGGTGTTCTTGTAAGAACCAGTGACACAGGGAAGAAAGCCACATGATGTTGGAGGCAGAGACTGCAAGTGATACTTCTATAAGCCAAGGAACACCAAGGATTGCTGGCAACCACCAGAAGCTGAAAGAAGCTAGGAAGGGTACTCCCCTAAAGGCTTCAGAGGGAGCATGTCACCGCTGACACCTTGATTTCAGAATTTTAGCTTCCAGAACTGTGAGAAAACACATTTCTGTTGTTTTAAGCGACTTAGTTTGTTAATTTGTTACCGCAGCCACAGAAAACTAACATTCCCTTCTGATTGTTTTTGGAGTCCATTTAGTTTATCAGAGTTCTCCAACTCCTCCTTCCTTCTAGGTACTGTACTGTGTTCTGGGAATGCAGAGATGAGAAAAACACTGTTACTTTCTCACAGAACTTACAATGTAGTCGTTTTCTCTCTTTGTTAAGCAGAATTGAATTCTCGCTTCTGTGGAACAAAATGTTCTCTTTGCTACAGGCAATGCAAGGAGAGAATTTTAGAGAAAACAGAAGTGACACAATTAAAGAAGGCATCAGCTCTAGAGCAGAGAAGTTGGAGGCAGGAAGCTCAGCTGTTTGTCCAAGATGCCCCATCTCGCTCTTATTTAGTAAATTTCTATTTATCCTTCATAGCCTAGCTTCTCTGTGAGGTCTTTGTGCTTTCATGTTCTTTTACTGTTTCCTTTACTACAAAGCAAGTCGCATTGCATTGTAATAATTTTTTCCAAGTGTCTCCAACTAGGCTGTAAACTGAGCAGAATGCTGAAATTGTATCTTCTCATCTTTGGAATCTCCAAAGAAAGTCTGGAGCACCAGCGGAGTCTGCCGCAAAAAGAGTTGATAATTTTCTGGTGAATAAATGAATGAATTATTGAATGAATGAATGAATGAATGAATGAAGAGAAAAGATCGGAATGCCCTGGTCAGAAGATCACATGAGTTTGGACTGAGCTTCTCATAGGAGCAATGAGTTAGAAACGCCAGATGCAGGAAAAGTTTTTGTAGAAAGTAGCAGGATTTGACAAATGACTAGCTGTGTGACACGGAATCCAGGGGGCAAGAGTTTCTTTTTCAGAATTTCAGCAGGCCCCCTCTTTAGCCACGAACAAGAGGAAGTGGAACAGATGGGAAGAAAGGAAGAAAAGATAAATTAGCCCTGTCTTCACCAAGTTTAATTTGGCTTTTCAACAGGACTCTGACACAAGCTCATACTGTCATTTCCCGTTGGCTCGGAAGAGTTCAGAATCGCAGCCTCTGAGTCTGATTCGCCTTTGCTACTGAGAAGTGGGAGTGGGTGCTGGGGGGAGGTGGAGAAGAGATTTCAGAAGGAGGAAAGGAGTATTGAGAAATTCCCTTCCTGGGAAAGCCTTGTTTATACCTTTCCACTCTCCCCTGCCCTTCTGCTGCTTTGGAAAGTCTGTTCTCAGTGGCGTCAGAGGGACAAGCAAGAGCTGAGTATCCACCGTAGCCCAGAAAAAGGTGGTGCTCAGAAGCACCCATCCACTCCCACAGGGTGGGGTCAAGGAAAAGGAGGCAAGGAAGCCATTGTGTCGGCTCTTAGACAAGAGGGGCAGAAGGAATTCTGGAAGCTCATAATAGCCCAGACCATCGTCCATTTCAGCAATGTAAGAGGGATTTGGGGTCAGTGAGTAATAAATATTATTTCTCTGGGCGATCTCTGGGAACCTGCATGGAATGGTAGGTGGCTTGTGGAGGATTTGCATCCCAAGATCCAGGCTACTCTCTGCATCTGAAGCCCCAAAACTAGCACTTACCTGGTGCCTGGTATTGGAAATGCAGTTTACACTAAGCGTTTTCTATTTACCTCAGACGACTAAGGAGTCTAGAGATTAAATGAGTTGCCCAAGGTCATATAGCTAAGAAAGAGAGATCCAGGTGACTTTGGGTATGAAGAGAAACTTTACAGCACTGGCTTAGCCTGCGCAACTCCACCAATCTCCATCAGCAGCACACCCACAACCCCCCCCTCCACCAAAAAAAAAAAGCAAGCAAAGTCAGAGCAGGGGGTTTGCTTTGTAAATGGCTTCAGACATTCTCTTAGCACCCCCCACCCCAAACTGCTACCCTATGATCCTCCACACTATTTCTGGAGCTGCCACTGATGACCCAAAGCCTCATCATACGGCCCCTATCAGCTCCTAAAGAGGAAAACTCTGTTTATCTATGTGCATTGTGTAATAATCTTAATAAATTAAAGTTTAGTTTGGAGCACTGGTTCTCCAACTTAGCTGTCCAGAATTGCCTGAAGAAATTACTTAAAAGTATTGACGTCCAGGCCCCAACACTGGAGATTTTGACTCAAATGGTCTGGAGGAGACCCGATATTGGTATTTTTTTTTTTTTTAAATCTTCCCAGGTGATTCCAATATTCAACCAGGAACGAAAAACGCCCAAGAGAAAGAAAAATTATAAAAGAAGAAAAATATTGTAGAAATTGAGTCTTTTTAAGAATCTTAAGGGATGATGTATGGTTTGCATAATTTTAATGTTAGAATTTGTCTAGAGTAGGAAATTCATTGTATTCTGCCATGTTGCAAAACATATAAATCTCAGTTAGTATGCTCGAAGTTCTTTAGTACTTTATAATAAATACCAGCTAGAAAATAGCTTCTGTTTTGAAACAGATCACACTGGAAGTGAACGTTCTTGCCACAGTAAATCGCAAGTTACTTAGAGCTCTCCTACAACTGTTTGCAACAAATCCTAATCAGAAATATCTATGATTCAAACAAGAAACGACTACTTCAGTGTAGCCAGAACAAACCATTTGGTACAGTACAGCCAGAAAGCAACAGGCCTTTTTCTGGGCCACAAGATTCGAAATTGTGTAGAGGATGTAATCTAATTTATCTTTGTGGGCAATGGTCTCATCTGGTTTAAACGTCATTTTGAACTAAGAAAGTCAATCTAGCAATAAAATGAACACTGACAATAGTTAAGTCCAGCAGGGACCAGACGACTTCACATTGCGAGAGATGTTTCGAGTTGATATAATTTACCGTGCAAATACTCAGTGAAGGGCTTTTGTGTCTTGAAAGCTCAGACCCCTTACCTACTATGGAAAGGCCATTCTGGAAGCGATTCTCCTTTGCGGCCTAGCACCAATCATTCTTAAGGGAGCTGCCATGGTAGAGTCCTGAGAAGATGGGAAGGGCCAGCAGAACACGGAGAACAGACGCGTCAGTGTTGAGATCCTTCTCCAGTTCATTTTTAGAGGCTTTGAATGTCACTCACATAACCTGCATGGCTGCCACGATGGGATGTAAGCATAGCTACTTCTTTCCCTTTTTTTCATCCCAGCAAAAGGCTGCTACCCAAGCAAGTGTAGTAATGAAATGTTAGTTATCAAATCATCAGACTCTGGTGTGGGTGGTGAGAGGGAGATGATGAACTTTTAAAGCTTAAGAATATTGACAGCAACCATAAAGGGAAGCAAATAATATTTAAACTTCCGTGTCAAAAACTAAGCAAAATTAAGTTAAGCTGATTCCTAAACAATAAAAGAACACAGGAAAAAGAATTATAAAAGATATGACAAATGGTGAATATCCTCATACTTAAAAAAAATCATTTAGACCTCAGTTAATAATTGGATGAAAGTCATAGATTACTATATATTGTACAAATGTTTAATAAACAGATAACTTCACAATAGAAGGAGGCACTCTAAAAAAATTAGAAAAACTATCCTGAACCACATCTCTTTCTAAAGTTTAGAAAAACTAATTTCAAATAAAAATGCGAATTTATTGAAATAAAATCCCATACTAAGATGCTATTTTAGAATGAAAATAAAGAGAGTACAGTTCAATACAGTCGATGAAAGCATGCCAGAAAAACCTGGTCACGAAATAGATCAAAATCATAACTTACTATTTCAAGATGAAATAAACTACACTTAAAAAACAATGTAAGATACAAAAAAACCTACATGAATCAAATTATTAAAACAAAAATGTTCAATTCAAGAAAGAATAGGAAATAAAGACAAATAATTTCAGAAATGAAACATAAACTAGATGAAATAAAATGTTAATAATCACAATAGATAATGTTTTAGGAGAAATAGAAAATAAAAGGGGAGATAAATTTTAAAAATCAGAACTAACTTGAGATAAAAAGCGTCAAGAGAAAGTGACAAATACTGAAGACAGGCAAAGAACAGCTAACATACAGTAATAGGAATCTAAGAAAAAGAAATCCAAAGCAAAGGAATAAGACATATATTAAAACTATAATGCAAAGAAACTTTCCTGAATTGAATGGGAAAAAAAACCTGACACTGTACACTGAAAGAACATTTCACATACCTTCAGAATCATTAATATCAAAACCAAAATTTGCTGGATTTTAAGACAAAGAAAAATTCTTCAGGCATCTAAGCAAAAAGAACACATGATTTATAATGAAAAATACAATATTCTATGACCAAAAAAATGTGCTAATGTATTTGAGATACTAAGGTAAAGAAAATATGAGCCAAGGATTTTATATCTAGCAAAGCTGACTTTCAAGTGTGAAAGGTTCAAACCGTTATCGACATGAAAGAATTTAGGAAATATTGTGCCCGTGAGTCTTTCCTGATGAACCTATTAGAAAACAAGGTTCAGACAACCAAAGCATTCGGAGAAACATTGATATAAGGCTTATTGATGAACATTAAATGAACAGTCACTACAGAGCAAATGAGAGAGTACAGCATGCAGTGGCTATATGCATTGACAATGCAGACATGATATGACTAGTTTCAATGGTGAGGAAGGTAAATGGGGAGAGAACATGTAAAAAATTAACTGTTGTCAGCAATCTTTTCGGTAGTGGGAGTATTTGTATTATTATTATTCTAAGACTATTACATAAGTAATGTAGAATAAAGCATATGAGCTAATATGGGATATTCTAATTATGTCATCCCTGTGTCACTGAGAACCAGATTCTCAATGTGGAAGAAAGGAGATGCAGATATAAACCAGAAGAAGTTAAATAAAACCTCTGTGTCCTGAATTTGAGTTAGAAGTACCAGTAAAAACTCTCAGAGATTTTATTTTTAAATACATATTTGCTAGCTCTGTCCACTAAAACGACTTCGAAATAATTACACATCCAGTAGCATTCCTAGTGTCTAGGTTGTGGTTTTTTAAATACCACTTCTCAGTAAATGAAAAGTGCTTCTTAAAGAAAAAGTTGATTTCATATCATCTCAAACATGTATCAAAAAAAAAAAGCAAAGAAAAACCTGAAGAAAATATACCAAAATATTAAGTTGTTTCTGAGGGTTGTAGGTGATTTTAATTTTCTTCTTTGTGCTTTCTGTATTTTATAAATTTTCTCTAATCGACATGTAATTGAAAAAAAATCAACCTTTAAAATAAAAGACAGCAAACAAAATTATGTTATGAAAACACATATAAGAATAAATATATTATAAAAGTATATGTTTTGAAAGAGGATCATCAGGCAGCTGGAAGACAGCAATCCAAAATCATTTGTAGAGAAGGGCTTCTCTGAGGTCACTGTGCACACATTTGTCTCTCTTGACAGAAAGAGTCCTCAAGTCTATAGGCAGAAATGGCCTTGGGAGCACGTCATGAAATGTGCGGCCCAGAGCTGCCTCTGTAAGACTCAAAGCTCTCCCAGAACCAGCTGTACCCCTGAATTAATAATGTTCTGTCAGCTCTATTGGGGAGGAAAAGAGTATAGTCGGGGCAGGACATCGACTTTCCTTTCAAAAGCTTAGCACTTGGTTCCTGGGAACTGGGATCCATAGGTAACTTCTTCCAGAGGACATAGTCTTCAAATAAGTATGAAACGGAAAAACATAGCTCCCACTTGAAGTCTCCCAACATTGGGACCAAATAACTCCATCTCTCCAGCTAAGCAGAGGCAGGGAGTGGCACACACAACATCTTCAGTAAAATGTTTTTATCGGCATGTTTCCAAATGGGTTTCAATGACTACGGCAGATTTCAGTGGTCGGGAAAGTAGAGGCACAAGGATGGCTGCCACAAGAGGGGGGATTCAACCATTGACTTCAGACCCAAATTTCTTCACAAATCAAATACCAGACGCCTTGATTTCCCTCTTGCAAAATGAAGGCGGTCTCACGCGTTATTTATTTTGTAGGGGTGCAAGGAAGATTAGTGAGAAGCTGTTTATACACACCCTATAGGCTCCTGGGGGAAGAGGTTGTATAAGCAGAAGGTGTTGCACATGCAGAGGGCTATCTCGGCACACACAAAAATAGAGGGGAGAAGTTCAGAAAGAGAGTTTGAGTCTTAAAAATACACCATAGAGCAGATTCTCAGTTGCCGGGGTGTTATATAGGTCTCTGGATGCAAGTGGCTTAGAGAGAAGTGACTAGAAAACACAGGACAGAGACTGATCAGAGGCCTTCTGAACAGGTTCCAGGCACCCTGGGTGTGCGTGAATGGGAGCTGTGGAAAGAAGGCCCGAGTGAGGAAAAGCTACAGGTTCCTAGAGAAACCATCATAAGTTGTTTGAGAGTCTGTGGGAATGTTCTCAAACTTTAGGGTGTATTAGAATCACCTAGTGATTTTGATAAAAGGCAGATTTCCAGGTCTTACCTCCAGAAATGATCATTCGTCAGTCTGGAGTTCTGCCCAGAAATCTGAATTTTAATAAACTGATTCTTATGCATCTTAAACTATGAGAACCAGTGATCTAAATTTTATAGTCTGGAGGTTTGTGGTGAAGTGACGCCTCATTCTCTGAAGGCAGAGATGGGCTGAGCCTATCCAGATTCTAACCCTAGTTCTAAATCTTGCTTCAGAATGAACACTAGGGAGGACAGAGGAAGTAAAATTTTCTGGGGCAAACTCCGCACCATTACTAAATACAGCCACTCATGTACCCAGACCAGCAAACAGTAACTGCCTGAGTTTGGGTATCTAGTAGGAATAAAAAAATATTCTGTATTCGTGCTGACTAATACTGTATCCATTAGCCACATATGGCTACTGAGCACTTAAAATATGGCTAGTTGAAATTGAGATTTAATGTAAATGTGAAATACACATTAGGTTTCAAAGATTTTGCGCAAAATATATGTATTAACATTTAATTAATATTTTTCTATTGGTTATAGATTGAGATGATAATGTTTTAGAAGTATTGTGTTAATAAAAGATTAAAATTAATTTCACTTGTTTTTTTTTTTTCTTTTCTAAGTGAGGTTACTAGAAAACTTTAAATGACATGATTCACCTTATATTTCTATTAGACAGTCTTATTCTAGATCAATATACTCTCTGGGTCTTAATTTATAGAATTCCTTAATTTTTGAGTGTGCTCCTTCTGGAAAATATTGGTGTGCCCAGAGCCCCTCTTCACTGCCATCTTAGCAAGGTGACTAAATTGTAATGGCCCCTCAACAAAGAGAAGAACCCAGCTCACTTATGAGTCCAAAAAGCCTGCTATACATAAATATCCCTACAATACAAAGAAGGAATTAAAGGGTATAAATTAATTAATAACCAAAAAGATAATAAAAACACCAAATGGCCAAAGCTGGTGACAACTCGTGTGCTATAAAGATGCTCCATCTCCTAATGTCCTGCTCCTCCCTATTTCTATTGGAGAAAGAGAGAACGAAGTGTCAGAACTGGTACTCCATCTTCAGAGAGGGCAAGAGCGCATGTGGGCCGCTTCGCCTTCTCCTGGAGTAGACCTTGAGCCTGATACAGGCCTAGCCAGTCCAATCTGTAGTGGCTTTCAGACAAATTCTTGAAGAGCATTTCTTTAATTTAAAGTAAGTCCTTACATTCTTACTTGGGTTCTTTTATCACTGGCCCAGATGTCAATGAAGATACGATTAAAGCACTAGCAAATTTCTTTTCAAAAGACAGAACAAGCAGAGCTAAATTTTTAGGTTATTTGGGAGCATGACAAATTTTACACCTAGAGAAAAGTGTAAGAAAAAGAGATTCTCACCTTTTTAACTAAACTAGAACTGAAAATAAAGACTCAGATGTGTTCTGACTTCCTGGCTGCTTTGGGTGCTATGGCGCCCTAAAATTCTAAAAAGATTTTCACACTCTCACCAGCCTCCTTCTTTCTGGAGAGCTTGTTTGAGTTCTTCTCACTCGTGTCCTCCATCCCGGAGGTTTGGGAGACACCCGCCATGGCCTGACAAGCTCTCTGCTTGAATCCCAAGGTGGTGGCGGGCATTCATCTATGGGTCTTGAGTCAGTGGCCACGGCGACTTCGCAGAGTTACCCAAATTGTAACTCTTTATGGGCAAGAGCTGCAATTTATGGGGGAAAAAAAAAACAACTTTTCAAACGCAAAGTTCATAACACCTTGTCAGATCTTTGCTTCAGGTGGGACCTCATTTACCCAGCAGAAGAAACTAGACCAGACTAGAAACTACAGTAAAGCATAGACAGGGAAATTGTATTTTCCCTGACTTAACTCGGCCGCCTCCTGAGGTAGTATTTGAGAGGACCCATGGCATCTTAGTCTACTTGCACTGAGTTATCCTAAATTGAAGATGGCAATCTAGTTTAAGCAACAATATACGAGAGAAGTCACAGACACGCTTCTTAGTCACATACTCCATGTGGCAATGAGTTATTCCTCAGCCATACATGTCAGAGGCCAAAGAGTCTCCCAGTTCCACCATTTTTGTTTTACTTATTGTGAAATTTCTGACAGGAAATGGGAATTCAGTTGATAATTACCAGGCATACAGATAAGGTTTCCTCATTAAAGTCTCATAAAACCATGAAAATAAATCATTGCAAGTGGAGAGAGAAAGAAAATCTTCTGTTTAGACTTTTCCATGACCATTTAGGCCAATTAGTTTTCCTCTTCCAGCCCAGTGACTTTATTTTCAGCTAGCATAGGGCCTGATAATCAGAGGAAAGAATTTAGAGACCTCACAGAACTTTTCTGATTTCAAGTTAATGGCTTGGTATGTCAAGGACAGGCCAAGCCTGGCAGAATAAATTATGAGAGTGCAGCTGAGGAAACACAGTGGAGGAAACCCACGTAATACACGTCTGCAGAGATGATATAAACATAAATAAATACTCCAGTTTCAAGAAAATCGAAGGGGCTCATTTGGCCCGTCCTGGAGATTAAAGCTGTTAGGAGTCACAGAAGCAGCGAGGGTCCCAAATGAGACTCCGCTAGAAACGAGAACACTGCTTTCTCCACTCTCAGAGTTCTGAGGGTGTTCCTTCCTTTTCTGAGCTTCAAAGACAGGCGTTAGGGACCCTGAGGTCATTCAGTTTCTCCCAGGAACTCCTCTTCAGAAATTTCCCAACTCAGCCACAAGCCCAGCAGCTTTGCAATTTTTTCCTATCACAATTTCTCTGGTCCCAAGTCCCAGCTTTTCCGGCATTTTACTTTCTCCAGAGTTAGTCTGACCAGCTAATCAGGACAATGGTGTCACTGGATCAATATATGTTAATGATGGCCTTCTAGGTTTCACCCAGCATCCCTGAAAAATATCTGCCGCTTGTTATGTTAACATCTTTCCCAGTGGAGCTAGTGCCTACAACCCTCATTAGAATGCCCTAAAGAGCAGGGAAAGAAATGCACGCTAAAGTCTGTTAATATTTCAGACTAAAATTAATGCAGATTACTCATAAACCAAATTATTAAAATGAAGATACTCAGGGCAGATGACTGGGTGGCAGGGTGACCAACCACCTGGGTTTCCAGGTACCGAGGTGGACTTTCAGTGCTAAAACCTGACAAAGCTGGACAAGTAGGTCTCCCTCTTGGGTGGACCAGAGAAGCACTTCTTGGGCAGTGACTGCAAAGTACCCAAACATAAGAAGGTTTTAATTTAAGTCTATGAGCCTATTTCTTCACCTTCAGTGTCAAGTACAACATAGACACGAAGCTTCAGTTGGAAAGCTCCATCTGCCGTCAAATGTCTCTGTGACTAGAGGTTATTCTCAGTCCGCTCGGCTGCCGTAACAAAATACCACGCTAGGGGCTTAAGCAACAGACATTTGCTTTCTCACAGTTCTGGAGGCTGGAAGTCCAAGATCCAGGTTGCAGCTGACCCAGTTTCTGGTAAAATCTCTCCTCCTGGCTTGCAAACAGCCTCGTTCTTGCTGTGCCCTCACATGGCCTTTTCTCGGTGTGTGTGCACTAGGAGAGAGAGAGGGAGAGAGAGAAACGGGGGGAGAGGGAGGGAAGGAGGGAGAGAGGGAGGCAAGCTGTCGGATATCTATTATTGTAAGGACACTAGTCCTTTTGAATTGGGGCCCCATCCTTATGATCGCCTCTGACTTTAATTACTTCCTTAGAGATCACATCTCCAAATACAGCCACTAGGGATTAGGGCTTCAAGATATGAATTTGGGAGAGACACAAACATTCAGTCCCTAACAGTTATGTCACTCAAAGAACTGACCAATTTTAAATTCCCACTTGTAAAGATTCATTTAGAAAATGGATAAGACAGTTCTTGGTAGACCAGAATGCCCTGTACAAATTGGTTATACTGTGGTGATCAGGGTGATGATGATTGATCATCTGGATGGTGTTGTCTATCTTCTACTTGAAAACATCCTCTTGTCCACCTTTCTAAGAGTGTTTACCATTCAATGGCTTTTGTCTGCTGCCACAAATATCTTCGAAATATCTTCAAATGAGCCTTAGAACAGCCTCTCCCAGACCCAAACTATCCAGCCCAACTTCCAAACATCTTCCGCCACATGCTCTGCCCTCCCTTCCTCCTCTGGTGCTATAGCCAGAAGAGCAGGTCAATGGGGAGACAAAGGCAGCATTCTGGAGTTCAAATTATAACCACACGTCCTTTTTGCTACCTGGCAACGCTTCTAGATGCTCTATCCTGCGCGTTTAAAGCTTACAGCCCAGAAAGTTATTTTCCATATAATTGTATATAAAGTCTTCAGTCCCCCAGCTAACTTTATTCAATTCTCTCTCAGTCTTATTTGATAAGGAGGTGTGCCTATGTTCCTCTCTTGTCAGACGTTTTTATTAATGGCAAGTACTATGTTCCAGGAATTTTTCACTGAAGAACTCTGGAAGCGTTACCAAATATAGTGAAGGGGGCCTTGGGCATCATCTCTCCATCACCTGAATCTATCTTGTTACCCTTTAACTCAAATTGAAAACATCCAGGCAAAAATTTATTACTGAATCTAAGTGTCATGAGCCCAGAATTAGTCCCTCAATTACCTGAATTTTCACGGAAGCCACAGCAAAGCTATTTTCATAGGTTTTGCAGCTATATCTTCTGGGCTTCCATTCTCTACCATATATTAAATAGAATCCCTCCTTTTTTTTTTTTTTAAGGGTTGTGCGCAACACTGCCGAGGAACGGGGAGCTTAATTATCTAGATGACGTGCCTTTGTGGACCATCAGGCTCAGTGTTGAGAATGTTTGTTGAATGACCACATGAAGATTTGATCCCACTGTCTGCTACTGCATTCATGCTCTAGCACAAAAGTGGTTTCATAATGGATACAACTGGGAAGAAATTTAGATAAGAATTTAAGCAAAGAACGGTTGGCTATTCATGGGAATGTGTCTGGTGCTCCAGCAGGAACTTTGGTTCTCCTGTCAATGTGGTCATGCCCTGTGTACATCACTGCAGCTGCTGCCGTTTTTAAGTACACACAGTCCCTGAATACGTTTGCCTATATTTGGACCGCTGCACTTCTGAACAGACAGCAAGGCCATTGAAACCTTCAAGGATGGCTGTGGCTACACAAAACATCCACTTGGTTACATAAACAGCGCAATTTAGTCATGGAAACAAGATTTTTTGAAATTGAAAAAGCCAGGAAGGCTGACAAAAAGAGTAACTTTACAGTGGAGAAACCTGACAAATACCGCTTTAGCCAAGAGACCATGGTCAAGATCAACGGTCATAAATTATGTTGAAATGTACTCTTGATATGATGTGATGAAAATAGCACTTTACATCTGTGACCTTCCTTTCAAAAACCCATAACCCCAGTCTGATCTTGAGAAAAGCATCAGACAAATTCCAATAATGAGGCATCCTGAAATAAACCTGACCCATACTTCTCAAAATTGTCAAGGTCATTAAAAACAAGGATAGTCTGAGAAATGGTCACAGCCATGGGGAGCCTAAGGAGACAAGACATCTAAATGTAATGCGAGATTCTGGATACGATACTAAAACAGAAAAAGGACATGAGGGAAAAACTAAGAAAATCTTAATAAACTATGAACTTTAGTTCATAATAATGTATCAATATGGGTTCATTAATTGTGACAAAGATACCATACTAATATAATGTTAATAATAAGAAAAATTGTGTGAAGGGCATGAGAGCAATATATTTCTATATATTCTCTCTACTAATTCTCTGTACTATCTGCTCAATTTTCCTATAAATCTAAAACTGTTCTAAAAATAAAGTTTATTAATAATAACAAAGAAACACATACAAGGTCATGTACAGGTTTGCCAAGGTGGAGGGATGCATCAAGAATAAATAAAATGTTTATTTTTTAATATATTAGACCTCCATGGACCTTGAGGGTACGCTGCAAAGAGAAATAAGTCAGACAGAGAAAGACAAATACTACATGATCTCACTTATATGTGGAATCTGAAAAAAAAAGAAGAAACAACAGGCTTGGATACAGAGAACAGATTGGTGGTTGCCGGAGGGTTGGGCAAAACGGGTAAAGGTGGTCAAAAGGTACAATCTTCCAGTTATAAGATGAATAAGTCCTGCTCTTTTTAAAAAAGAAGAAATAAAATACCGCCACACCAATGAACACAGAAGTCAGCTAAGGAGAGAACTCTTAACAATCTTACTAAGTTTTAAGTTTTTTACTTTATCTATTTCTTAATGTACAAAAAGAACTTTAAAATAATGAATGAACGAAGTCAGACACAAAGCTCACATATTGTATGATTCCATTCACATGAAACATCCAAAATAGCTAAATCCATAGAGATAGAAAGTAGATTATTAGTCACCAAGGGCCAAGGGAAGAAAGGAATGGTGAGCGACTGCTAATGGATTTTCCCTTTGGGATGATGAAAATGTTTTGAAACTAGATAGAGATGATGGTTGCACAACATCGTGAATGTACTAAATGCCACTGAATTGTTCACTTTAAAATGGTTAGTTTTATGTTAAGTGAATTTTACCCTGATCAAAAATAATTAATTATAATAAAATAATTTAATAATTAAAATTTTTTCCCAATAAAATAATTTAATAATGATAATAAAAATACTTAATAACATAAATATCATGCTTTCTGTTTGTCTGCCATTGTTTCTTTGTCACAATTCCGAATGTTATTTTAGCATTATTGCAAAACCGTAAATGACCAAATAAAAAAAAAGTACTTTTCATTTGGAAAAATACCAGGTAGCAGTTATAAGTCAAAAAGGGGATCTGCGCTCAGGATAACATTTTTGTAGGCAGACTGGTGTGGGTGTGGTGGGGCCAGAGTTGGGCCAGAGTTCCCAGACCTGGCTCTGGCACTCAGCGATGTGGGCCTTCAGCAATAACTAGTTCTCACTGCGTTCGTTTGTAAATTGGGAGGAGAGGGCCGGAGTGAACATTCAAAGACCCCGCCGGGAAGAAATATCCAAAGGTTCACAGGCAAAATCTTAGAGACTGGCCTGCGTATTAGCAGGGATAGGAGAGGAGAGAATAGGCCTGGTGCCAGCAGCCAGGTAATCGATGGAGTTGCTGATTGCCTTGACTAAACTGACCAGTTGTTTTGGCCTCCTGTGAACCCAGCAGGGGAGCCATGCAGTGCAATGTTTGAGGTTTACTTGCAACAGGGCTCCGTTTCATCACTTTTCTTGAGGCACTTAGGCCATGACAACAGGGTCTGGGATGTGACAGTTTTCAAAAAGACAAGCTGGGAGCAAATTTAATCTTGTGCCTGGTTTTGGGGGCTCTCTCTCACTTTCTGTCAGCCTCTCCAGATGCTGGCAGAAGGCATGTGCTCTGAGGCTGGGGCCCAGCTTTGGCCTGGCCTACTCCTCCTTGCCTCTCAGAACAACTAAAGAAGACCATCATGTGTGAAAGTCTTCGGAGAAAGGTGCTGGGTGATCCAGAGATTGCCATTCACCTCTCTCTGCTCCTTAATGCCCTTTTCTGGATAGATGATGCGGAGTGATGATGGATGGATCAACCTCCACTGGGGAGGTAACTTAATGCTGAAGGGTCTGAGGTTGGAATGCTGGCAAAAGGGAGCTCTGAGGCAGGCTGGTAAGGTCTTCTTATCACACAGGTGGTTGCTTCCTCCATACGTAAGACTGTTCTAAGGAGAGATGCTAAATACTGATACTTGCTCCCTCCCAGATTCTCCTCCATTCTGAAGAGTTACTAAAGCATTTATTATTGGGGTTTAAAGCAAGGCAAAGCTTCCCCACTAATAGCCCACTATTACCTAACTCAGAGCTCCCTCTTCTGTCATTCCATCTAAGTACCAGAATTGGAATTGGGACGAGAAAGCCATCGTTTTCAGGTTCAGGCCAAGGTGAAATTGAAAATCTTTAGTGCCTTCAACAACAACTAAAAATAACAGAAAGCATGGCAGAAACTGAGCATGGCACCTATTGGCAAAACAGAGCAAGACATTATTTATAATTCACCTTCTATAATGTGCCAGCAAGAAGGATGCTCCAAAAAGCAGAAGCTCCAAAAACAAGCCCAAATGAAAAACTGCTAGATACTCTTTTAGACTTAAAATGGCAGTAAGTTATTGTTAGATATGATGGAAATAAGAAAATTTCAACCCTTTAAAGTAACTATAATAAAAAAATCTCAAACACTTAGCATACCTTTCTTCTAACACAAGATAGCATGACAATAGGGTGGCATCTTTTAGATGGGGTTATTCAAATATTTGTTCATTCACTTATTCAACAATCATGTGTCAAAGGTTTAGGATGTGCAAATTAAGAAGGCTGCCCAGGCTGATGGAGGCTCTACCATTTTATAGCTACACCTTCTAAAACATGTGGCCTCTAAAGACACCATGAAATATAAAAAGAAGACTGGAGAGCCACGAAAGAGATGTTACGGCCAGGCCTAGAAGTGAAAAACCTTATTTCTACCCACATCTTTAGTCAGAACTCAGCCACCTGGGCCCAGCGTAACAGTAAGGGAGGCTGGAGAATGCAGGAGAGCACATGGGTTTTCAGTAAACGCTAAACGTTTCTGTCATATCTAGACTGTAATGGGAAAGATAAGTTGATCAGGTAAATAAGGGCAAGGCTGCAACACATTTCGATTTCCAGGTTAAAGCGTCAGTATACTACCCTAGAGGCATCGGAGAGGCCCAAGGGGAAGGGCAACATTTAAAGTGTTGCTTTAGAAAATTTAAACTAATCCCAGTATGAAGGCTGGATTAAGAGGAGAAGGCATTAGAGCCAGGGAGACCAGTTAAGAGGATGTTGTAACGTCTTGCGTTTGGTAATAAGAGCTGCATTAGTGTGATAGAAAGAGACTGAAAAGTAGAGATGAACATTACATTTTTTTGTAGAAGATTAATTACATGGAATGTCAGGATTGGAAATCCAGATTTTGAAGTCAAGAGGTGATATATGAAACCAGGAGAGCCTGCCAAGGGAGGGAGGAGAGAGTCCACCCAGAGCTTTGCTGCCACTTGGCAAGTGGGGGCAGATGGAGAACAAGAAGTCAGCTCTCTCCAGGGAGGCAAGTGTTGAGAAGGCTCGATTTAGACTTGGGCATTCTATCTTTTTGAAAATTTCTTATGCGGTCTCAAGATGAAAAATAAAGGGACGGGGAATGAAAGTCAAGATTTTTATTTCTGTATATGTTTCAGGCTTTCCATAGTTTCCAATTTATCTCAAATGAAGATATATTATCTTCGTAATAAGATTACAAGGTAATGTTTTTAGTTTCAAAAGGAAGAAAAGAAAAATGTCAAATTAAAGGCAAATTTCTTTCTCCACCAACTCTAAAACCAATCGTTCCCTGAAAAATCATACTTATTTTAGTCCTATGACTCCCATCCTGCCACACATTTCCTGGGAAGCCAAACCCCATGGGAACTGGGTGTGATGGTTTTGTACAAGTGACATAGAACACACACACACCGACGTAAACACACATAGCATTGTCATAGACAATTCAGTGATTCTCTCTCTGTCAGTCTTTTTATTAAATTTATTGAGGTAACATTAGTTAATAACATTATATAAATTTCAGGCGTATAACATTATAATTTGATATTTGTATACTCTATTGCATGCTCACCACCAAAAGTTTAGTTTTCTTCTATTACCATTCTGCCAGTCTTTATCAAAATCATTCTCTGACTCATAAACGGATGTACTAAACTTACTAGTTGGAATAGAAAATATCACATTCACTGGATGGTATGAGAAATCTTCCCTTTTTGTCTCTCCAAACTCTCCCCTTCGCCCACCCACCTCCAATCTTTATTTAATAAAGCTACTCTTTAAATGCCAAGTATTGCAAAATGTGAGCTGCTGGGCACAAGACAAGTGTAACTCATTGAAAATACAGATGAATAAATGAAATTTTCCTCCTGCTATTTTTTTAAAAAGCTCAAAGTGTGTGCTGTACCAGCAGAGTTAAGAGCCTTGTCTTCATATACGGAGGATGACACCCTAATAAAAACAGTGTTTTGCCTTCATGTTTCACATTCTCAATCCATGGATGACTTTAACAGTCTCCTATATCAACACCCATGATAAACAGAAGATAAAAAAAAAGAAAGAAAGAATTCCATAGATATTAATTTTCTTTTTAGGCTTTGTAAAATGGATATACTCAAGAAACTGAGAAAGAAAAAAAAAAGAAGAAACAAAGAGAGGAAGAGAGAAAGAAAGAAAGAAAGAAAGAAAGAAAGAAAGAAAGAAAGAAAGAAAGAAAGAAAGAAAGAAAGATAGGTCAGAGCATCCCAGCACAGTGATTAGAAACACTGTTTTGGATTTAATCAAATTAAGCTGCAGACCTTGGCTCTGTCCCTCTTGAGTGAGTGACGGTGGGCAAGTCTCTGAGTTCTCTGTACCTCTGTTTCCTCATCTGTGAAATGCCAGCAATAAACCCCACAGTGGAAAGCTGCTGCAGCTGTTGAAAGAGATAAACTGTAAGTCCTGTGCCTCACACTCAGTGAGCCATCCACAGATGAGAAGCCCTCCTCAAAAAGCTACCTTATAGATGAGAGAGTGAGCCCAGAAGTTTCAGTGACAGGGCAGGGCTCAGCACAGGCACAGCCACCCTCATATGGTCTTGACCTCCTGAAGCTCCTGGCGCTTGCTGGGAGATAAACTCTCTCATGCTGCGAGGACCAAACACACTCAGGTTCCCTCAGCCTTGGACATTTGGGGTGGGGACGCAGACCGGGACACTGTCAGTAGAAACACAGCCAGACTTTACCAAGCCCTGGCAGAGAGGCAAGGGAGTAACACATGTCTAGAAATGCCATCACTGGTCCTATTGGTGGGTATGCCCGTGGATCCCTAGACTCGGGCTCTGGTATTTTGCAGACCCAGCCATTCTAAGATCATAGCTCAATAACCAGACTCTTCCTTCTGTCTCTGCTTATCGAAGGCTTCCACTGCTTAGAGGCTCTGCTAACTGCTTCTGCTTTGCTTCTTTGAACTCCCCAGAAGAGGCTGCTGGTATGGCAGGCCCCAAAGGCATCTTCTATGTATCTAAAGCACACTCATTATCTGAGAATTCCAATAATATGTCTCTTTCTTTTCTTTTCTTTTTCCTTTCTTCTCTTTTCTTTTCTCTTTCTTTCCTTTTCTCTTTTATTTTTATTTATTTTTTATTTTTATTTTTTGTGGTGGTGGTGTAGGGGCATGGTTAAAATGTTTCTGAAGCTATATTGAATGCCGATGGCAGTCAGAATATTCAGATCAATACCACAGAAATATAAAGGACCATAAAAGACTACTATGAACAATTATACAACAATAAATTGTACAACCTGAAAAAATTAGATTCCTAAAAGCACACGGCCTTCTAAGACTGAATCACAAAAGAAATAGAAAAACTAAATAAGGAGATTGAATCAGTAATCAAAAAACTTCTCAAGGAACAAAAGTCCAGGACCAGATTCCTTCACCGGCAAATTCTACCAAACATTTAAAGAATAATTAGCACTAATCCTTCTTAAACTCTTCCAAAATATAGAAGAGGAGGGAACACTTGCAAACTCATTTTGTAAGGCTTACCCTGACACAAAAACCAGACAAGGACGCTATAAGAAAAGAAAATTACAGGCCAATATCCCCTATGAATATAGATCTAAAAATCCTCAACAAATATTTGCAAACTGAATTCAACAGTACATAAAAGGATCACATTCTGAATGAGTTACACTTGTCTTGGACCCAGCAGCTCACACTTTGTAATACTTGAGATTTATTTCATAGGTGCTAGGATGTTTAACATCCACAAATCGATCAATGTGATACAATACATTAGTAAAATGAAGAACAAAAAATCATGTGATCACCTCGAGATATGCAGAAAAAGCATTTGACAAAATTTAACATCCTTTTATGATAAAAATTCTTAACAAGTGGGTAGATAGAGAACATACCTCAGCATAATAAAGGATGAACACACGGTCCAGAACTTGGAAAAAAGATAAGGCTAAGAAACCAGAGATTGACAAAATTAATGGGGTATAATCCATGCAGAGAGACAGAGAGAATTGATGGACAAAGATCTAGTCACAAGAAGTGCACAGTCTGCAGATGTGAGTCACAGGTGTCACTCCTTCGCCTGGATGCAACCTCTCCTTAAACAATCCTCTTCCTTTGACTCTGAATTCTTTGCTCACCAAGCAGTCCAATTGCCTATTTAAATTCGCAGGTGAAATTCCAACTGGAAAAGCGATGAGGGCACAAACCTTCTGATCCCTGGAAAGGGATAAATATTTGGGAAACACTGAAAAACGTTAACTGTGAAACAGCTTCAGAACCAGTACCCAGAAATCTCTATCTCCTCATTGCTGTTTCTTTTCATACTCCATCCAAAACTCCTACTGATTTCAAAACCAGCTCCTAGCTATGGGAAGCAATTCGTGAAGAGATGAAGAACAACAAAAAATCTGACTCTACGCTCCAAACTGTTCTCCTTTGAACACTTTGGGAATCTGATTTCCCCCATAACGTAATCTCATTACATCCACATTAAAAGTGTGGTTTCCATTCACTTTTCAAGAACTGTATAAAATAAACATTTCAGCAGACATGACGGTATATTCGCTTTGGCTTCCTGTTTTCTAGATAGAATTGCTTCATTGCCTTTTCGCAGTACGGCTTTCTAACCATAGTATCTTTCGTGGTACCACATTAGACAGACAGAGAGTCCGCAGATGTGAAGGATAATGTTTGGAAAATCGCTGCCTTGCAATGAGAAAGCAATGAGAAAGCAATATTAATTACCTTGCTCCTGGCATAAAAAATGACTGCAATGTCCCACACAATGAGAATGTCAAACTGTCTTTTTTAATCTGACACCTGCACTGAAAATGCTAGGAATCTATGACACTTGCAATTAAAGACCTAAGATTACCAAACACAAGTTCAGACAGGGCTAATTTGGAAATTATTGTCAAGACTCACTGAGAAACGGTCATAATTTGAGAGAGAAAAAAAGTCTAAAATAGCAAAAAGCCCCACAGAGGGACTATGCACATGGTTTCCCCATTTTGAAAATGACTGAAAGTCAAAGGCATTCACTTTATTTAGACTAAAAGTTACAATGATTAAAAACACGTGATTAAGAAGAATCCGTGGTATCAAGTAGTTTTCAGAAAGGAGATGCTATTTCTGTGAAGGAAAAGGAGAAAGATCTAAATACTGGACCTCCCATCTCGCCTATGTTTTGAAGAACAAAGAGTTCACTTCTGACTCACGTTAAAGTTGACTTTTTGCTTGACTCTCATGTTGACATTTTTTTCCCACCCAGAATAAAATTGAGACAGGAAATAGTAAAAGATAAAAGTGTCAGACTATGAGGAAAGCAGATTTATCCTAAGAATATACTCAAACTCTCAAGTAGCCTCAAGTATATCCCAAGTTATCCTTTAAGAAAGAAAGAAAAAGAAAGGAAGGAAGAAGGAAGAGAGAGAGAGAGAGAGAGAGAGAGAGAGAGAGAGAGAGAGAAAGAGAAAGAAAGAGAAAGAAAGAAAGAAAGAAAGAAAGAAAGAGAAAGAAAGAAAGAAAGAAAGAAAGAAAGAAAGAAAGAAAGAAAGAAAGAAAGAAAGAAAGAAAAAGGAAGAAAGAAAGAAAGAAAGAAAGAAAAAGAAAAACTCAGGGAAGTATTTTTTGTGTCTTACAAATTATAGAGAGACATTTTCTCCTCAGTACCTTACCTGGCCAAGTGAAAGCTCTGTGACCCATTTCAATGAGATAGTCTGTATCTATTTGAAATATTAGTATTCAGAATATAAATAGGTATTTTTGAACAAGATATAACTGATGTAAACCAAAGCTAAGGGAGTGAGAAGGAAGATTAGTATAAGAACATTACATGCAGCATAATGGCAAACTAAAACCTGCCTGAGATCAGGTAAAATTCTTAGAAAAAATAAATAAATAAAACGAACCCTGTGCATTAAATCATACAGTTGAGCTTTCAGTTCAGTAGCTCATGTTTGGACAATGGCAAGTTCAGGCCCATTGGGAAGGTGGATGTGGTGCTGAAGGAAGAGCTGGTGGAGGGGGGATTAGAACATGAAACCACTTGGCATCCGTTAACCAATGACAGCTCCATAAAGGCCTAGAAAAAACAAAACAAACAGGCTGAGCGGGGAGGCATGACAGGTGTGAGAGGCCAGCCTTGTTTTTTCAGAGTTTTACACACAAAATCCCAACACAGAAAGAAAGAACTGGACTCACCTGCCCTCCAGAGAGGCTTTCCCTTCACAGGAGGGAGCCCTGACTCCAGGTTCAGGGACACACGGAGGTTGGGGGCCTGGAGCCAGGCTGCCTACTTCTTCATGAAAAACCATTAAAACGAAATTGCTACTTGTTTTTGACATTCCTGCGACTACTTTAAAGACACAATCTCTCAGTTTCAATCCTCAGATTACCAGCTCAAATATCATAAACGTCGAGCGTGCCTGGGGTAGATTTATAAAGCAAGCAGTTAGTTTCTTGGGTGGCCTCAGCTGCCGCTATCTGAACTGTTTTCATGATGTTTTCACCTCTAAATGTGTTGGGGTCTGCATGTGACCCCAGAATATTGGTGGAAATCGGCCTGTGGCTGTGTGTGATACACGCGTCTATGATGCTGCTCTGGTCATGCGGTATTGACATCTACATCCTGTGCTGGCATGTGCCTCTCTCTGAAAATAAGAGTGGAGGGCCCATCTGGAGAAAGTGTCATGGTGGGGGTCAGTCATCAGGCGAGGGAGCCCATCTCTCAAATTTGAACCTGGAATTTAGAGGGAGAGCTTCAGTTAGGACAGGGAGAGGGGGTTCTGGTTTTCTGGGCCTCGTCTTGATAGATGAGTGTGCTCTCTGAAGACAAGACAAGAGATGAGACTCAAGAATCCTGACAGGGTGCCCCAGCTGGCACCAGGTCTTTGGAGCTGGAAAGCAGTTAGCTCAGCCTTTGAAGGCAGGGCTGTGTTAACGCTCACCTGGGCTATGCTTTATTTGCCATCTTTACTGTTTATTTGCTATGTGTGCTTTACCGTTTGGAACAGCGTGCAAAGGGCCCCAGCCTACTGTAGCCATATTAAAAGGAACACAGAGAAGGCAATGATGTCTAGGCTTGGGCAAGAACTTTCGAGTATGGACCACTGACCTCGGAAGCCAGGGACAGCAGCGGGGCTCCCGGAAGAGAAGCCCAGGGGAAGCCGAAACCTCAGCGCTGAGAGCCCAGCTGTCCCTGTCTGCACAGAGGTTCTCCTTTTGGGTCTAAGCGTTGATTCTGGATTTTGGATTTCGATTTTTGGTTCTGGATTTTGTCTTATGTGGGTCTGATATTCCAGGCTCTTTCTTCCTACCTCCAAACAAAACTTGCTCCTAAGAAAAAAAAAAGTCAGGTCTACTTAATCGGCAGACATATCCAAGGCTTACTGTGCTCCAGGCTCCAGGGAATGTTCTGGAGGCTATGACACTGCACTTGCCCGCCCTCAGGAGCCGAGCCTCCCACTGGGGAATGCCATCTCCCCCAGCTAGTTCCATTCTAAGCCTTATCTCTGGTTGTGAATGGAACTCACCATTACTGGAATATCTGATGTTACCAGCAGTTCCCGGCCAGTTTTCTGGATCCTCAGATCTCTGCAAAGCCAGGTTTGGGCAAAGATCCCAGCTGACTGCATTCTCTCTCATAGCTCTACAACACTGATCAAATCATGGTAGTTAGCACATCACAAAGTGATTTGATCTGTTTACCTGTGAGTAATTAACAGGCAGAAACTTGCTATGCTCCCAACAGCCAGACTCTTAACTTCACTAAATTAAATCTCATAACAACTGTTTTAACAATATCTTTAACAATATAAATTGACACAGAGTACCCTGACAACAGATTGAGGGTAAAAACTATATTAAAGTACAATGGCTTTCCTAGCCTTTGGTAAGATAAATATGCTAATAAAGCCTAATTCTGAAAGGAGCGGAGTTATAAAGTAATTGTTCTCAGCACTCCCTCTGAAAGTCAACACCCAGACAGGAAGGAAGCAAAAAGGCAGAATTTGAAAATAAAGAAAACACAAAGGTATCATCACTATAGATACGCATCAAAAACCAGGATGTTTCATCTTAGCATGAGGAAAGTCTAAACCTCCAAGCCTTCTGTTAAAGGGTGTCTACCTTTATCACACTCCAGTGCCATTTCAGCCTTAGGCGCAGTGCCCAGGCTATGTACATTTCAGTGCTTACAAAACACTGAGAAATTCAAAGAACAATTACCTGCCTTAAAAATACAAAAATAATACTACATAATTGAAATTTATTCAGGTTCAACTATTTATCTATTGTTTTTGTTGCTAACACACAACAAAGTACCATAGCTGGGTTGCTTAACCCATTTTCTGTTTTGAAAAAAAAAAAAGGGTAGCTGGCTGGTAGCATTAACTTAATTTCACATAAACACACTCTTTGAGGCTGAAGCAAATCTGAGTGGTTTTCAATGTGAAAATAAAATATTAAAACTGTTCTTGGAGTTATCTCTAAGCAGAACTTGTCCCTAATCCTAATGTAACAGAAATGTTTACATAAATCGGATTCATCAAATGAATCTTAGGCTAACACCTGTTGGAGAGCTGTGTTAACATCACATGTAGGAACGCTACGTTTTCTAGGATTTGACATTTTCAGTGATTGAGAATTACCATATTTTGTAAATGGAAATAGCACTAAAAACAGAATGCTAGAAATTGAACGATGTCATTTGTTTCCAAAAACTATCGATATACTGGAGCGATGCAAAAATAATAATAAAAGTGAGCTACTTCGTGGCAAACTTTGGGGGCGAGGTTAGGACAGTAATCTGCGAGTTATCTCGGGGTACACTCTGCAGCCTCAATGCCAACGGTGAATATTCTTGGGGCAAATGGGAAATGGGTAAACAGCAGAAATATGTTTTCGCACAGTTCCGGAGGCTAGAGTCCAAGATTCTAGCGTCAGCAGGGTTGGTTTCTTCTGAGACCTTTCTCCTTGGCTTGTAGATGGCCATCTTCTCCCTGCGTCTTCATACATTCTTCCTTGCATGTGTGTCTGTGTCCTAATCTTGTTTTAGAAGGATACCAGTCATATTGGATTAACCTACCCTATACTCTCATTTTACCTTACCTCTTTAAAGGTTCTATCTCCAAATAGCCACATTCTGAGATACTAGAAGTACTTGTAAATGTACGTCAGACCATGTTAAACTCTGTTAGTGATTTTCCATTTCACTCAGAGTAAAAGCCAAGGCCCAAAACTGACCTACAAAGCCCATAACATTCTGCTCCCTGCTCCCTCTCGGAGCTCATCTCCAGCCCACTCTCCCTAGCGCCAGTCACATGGGCCTCCTTGCTGTTTTTTCCTGCCTCAGTAAGTCTCTCTGCTGGGCATAGCCTTCCTCTAGATAGAGCAAGTCTAACTCCCTGACCTCCTTCAAGTCTTAGCTCAAATCTAACCTTCTCTAAAAGGCTTATCTGACCACCATATTTGAAACTGTTCCCATTCTTCTCTGGCCATTTCAAACCCCCCTTGCCGTGCTCTGCTGTTCCTTCCTTCCATGGCCCTTCGAGCTTTCTAACACATCCTCCATGTGGTATGTTTATTGCTGATGTGCCCCTACCTGCCCACTCCCTGCCCAAGGTAATCTCCACATCTTGTTCACAAATGTGCCCCCCTCACATAGACTATAAAGCCTGACACACAGTGGGCACTCAATAAGTGTTTGTTCAATGAATGAGTACAGGAGTCATTGAAAGTACAAAGTTCTTTTCAACATTTTCAAGAAAACATCAAAAAGTGGTGTTTAATGTAAGTTATGATGGAATTTTAAAACATTTGGGTGGGGGTGTTACTTCTAAAAGTTAGACGGCCTAGTGTCTTTGCATGTTCTGTTCTGGTGATTTCCTCTATCTGGTTCTTTCTATGAAACTTTTATAAATCCTAACAAACGAGAGTATCACCTTCTGGTTTCTAGATAACCATTTTTCCTTCTTCCGATTTTCCATCTAAATAACTCCAGGGTTCATTTCTTTTCCTTAGGACCAAGTATTTTCTGGACAATTTCCAAAAGAAAACAGCTGTCCGCAAGAATGTCTTTCTGAAGCTGGACAGCCTGGATTTGTACCCAGCTTCACTGTCCTCATGTGTACAATGTAATAGTGGCTATCCCTATGTGGTGTGTGAGGATGAAGGGAATCAATTAATGCAAATTCCCTAAAACAGTGTCTGGCATGTAAGAGAACTATCTGCACGTTAGCTATATTTCTTCTCAAGATTATCGTATCTTCTAGAGATTTGTTTGTTAGATATACATTATATTACTTTAACTTGGTTATAAATTGTATTAATCAACATAATAAAAATAAAGCAAAATAAAAATAAAAATTCTGCCTATCTGTATTGTAAAAAAAAAATCCATACAGGTTTTCACCAAATGTGGAATGAACTGACTTAAATATAGAATCAGTGACATGGTCAAAATTTACTTTGGGAAAATGCCAAAGGAAACTTCAATGTGAAGTTTTTAATATTTATTAAAACAAACAGGCAGTCCTTGTCTAGAACAGAAGAAACTCTTATGACTGAAAATAAAGGGAGACATGTTACTAATATGAAGATGCCATTGCCAGGGAAAATCAGAGACGTTTTGAACATAAGCCCTAACCTGCAAGTCACCTCCTAACTACAGACGCTGAGTTGCTTCCAAACTACTTTTCATATGAGTAACTCTATGCAGGCTGACTCAGGTGAGAGAGGAGTTGTTTAATAATGGTTAATGCTTCTGCAAAGCCATTCTAGGCAGATCATGTAGCAAGTAAAAATAAATCGGTCCCTTCGGGGAAAAAACAGTTTAACTATTCACTCAACATTAAAGTCTGAGGAGATTTGCTGAAAATTGGTAAAGCACAGGCTTTTGGGATATGAGGCCATCTCCTATGTAGGGGAGAGATTTACAACAGAATTTTAAAATTATAAGGGACTTAAGAAACGAGCATTTTGTAGTTGAGAAAAATTAATAAATTGAGAAGTGAAGTCCATAGCAAAAAGAAAAAAAAAAGATCTGCTCTCTATTGAGGCATCCTTATCATAATGTAAGGATAATAAAAGACTAAAAAATATACTAACCAACAATGTTAAAGAGTTGAGAGAGGGACTATATGCAGATGAGTGATTCAACAAATTTCTGTGAGGCAGAAAGCCAGTGGAGAAGTGATGAACGAACTGTGCAAGGCACAAGGCAGAGCCACACGGTGCTCACCGAGAGAAATCTAGTTAAAGGGTGGGAGAGGTAGCTTGCCCTACAGGGCTCCTCAGGGGCTTAGGAACTGGAACCTTCACAGTATGGCCAAAGCATGACTGAAACATGAAGCTGAAAACAAGTAGATCTTTAAAGATAAGTACATCAAGCAATCAATGTCCTCGGCCTACTACACAGAATGCTATTACCCAGGCTTTCCAAAGCCAAAGACTCAGAGATTTCTTTTTTGGAAAATTAGATAGCCACTTCACCCCCAAAAGACCTCCACATTCTGGCTTTTGGTAGATCCTTAGCACAACAGCTACTCCTCTGCCTTATAGTCCTAAAACAAAACTTTACCCAAATGTACAGAGCTCCCAATCCACTTTTAGAATCTTACTCTTAAATATGAATGAACAATCTTGGCAATAAAAAATATAAAAAAGAGAGTTCATGATAAACAGATAGAAAATGTGATCCTGGAAGGATGGGATAATATAGAAACTAGGAAAGAACAAAATAAACACAAAACCCTGGCATTCTCAAAGGCATTGAAAATTACTTTTTGTCTATAAAATGAAAGCAAGATGTTTTAATACTGGAAAAGGTATGAAACAAATACAAATTCTTACGAATTAATAATATGAAAGACAAAATGAAAAAATTGAAAGATGGAGTCAAGAAAATCTAAAAAGTGAAACTGATTGACAAAAGTGTGTGTGGTGTGTGTGTGTGTGTGTGTGTGTGTGTGTGTGTGTGTTTATGATGAGAGAGAGAACAAAGACAAATGGGATCAAATATCTGTGATAAATGGATCTAGGTAAAATGCATATGGGTGTTCTTACTAATCTTATTCTTACAACTTGTTTGTAAGTTTAAAATGTTTTTTAAAAGAGCACAAATTTATGCATAAAGTGCCCATATTCAGTATGTGTCATTGATTATAAGAACTAATGGATATGTTCTCCGCCTTTCTGTAGACATGTAGTCCTATTTGTCCAGTGGGGTTTGTCTAATGACAATGTCAGGTCAGTAATCTTTTATTCATTCTTTATCCAATAATTTATTCCTTATTCATATAAAATGCAAGAGAATGGTCTATCTATCTGGCACCAAATCTGTACTTTCCAGGGAAACTGTATTTGGAAATGCATTTAAATGAGTCCATGTAAAAGAAAAATAAATGAGAAAATAAATTTTAAAACAAAAATATTTTAAAAAGATAAAAAGAATCTATAAAAGCCTTACAACAAACAGCTAAAGAAGTCTCGGTATATTTAGTCCTAAAAGAGCTGTTCCCCCAAAAGAGAACAAAAATCAAACAGAACTTAGAATGTTTTGATACATTATGTACCAGAAGAAATGAAATTATAATTATAGATGTTTAGGGTAATATAATTGTGGCATAATATTTTTATCTTCAGTCAAGAAATTATTTTTCTTTTGTGAAGCCATCAAAAAAAAACTATCTTATACATAGAAGGACTCAGAAAATCTATCATCTTTGTACCTTTCTTAAATATTTATCCAAAGATACATTGCAACAGACTGAAAGGTAATTACAGTTTCAGTTCCAGCATCTGGGAGTTCTTGGATAAAAAAATTGGACATTTGTCATTAAAACCAATTAACTATTTTCTCTCAAAAAAAAATAATTGCAAATAAGTTAAGTGCAAATGAAATTTAGATTTTTCGTAGTTAAAGAAGATACATAATGTAAAACAATGTAAGATACAACAAGCTGGATTTTTATTAACAAAGTCTGGAAAGCCGATGATGAAGGAAATAGCAGAAAGGGAACTGTGAGCTAACTTCCTCATTTTGTGTTGGGGAAATCAGAAGATAATGCATAATCTTGACTTTGATAATTTATGAAAAATAAGTTGAAAAATACAGAAAAACTTAAGGTACGTGTAATGAAAAGAAACCATATCCGGTGATATGAACAGTTGCTGGCCTTAATGAATGAGACCGAGAGCCAGGAAAAACTCTCATGCTGATCAAGGATGCTGTTGCTAGAACCTCATGACTCCAGAAACGCAATGGTGCTTGAAGGACCTGGACATGTCAAGAGGCTGTTTAGAGCCTGTCACAAGCTTCATTGTAGCATCAAAAGTGAAGGAGCTTAAAATTTATGAGTAATGGTAGACCTCCAATAAATAACTCTTCTTCTTTTGAGGGTAATGCTCCTGGCTTGCCACTGGATCCTGGGGGAAACAACTGACCATGGGCCACCAGCTGACCGGGCATCTGATACTTTATATTCATGAACTGGGTGTTATCTGATCCACTTGGCCATTAAATTGGAAATTCCAAGAAGTGCTCAACCATTACAGAAAGGTGACATAGACAGGTCGATGCCTAACAGTTCCTGAAGGCATAAATAAGGCCCAGGAGCAAGTCTCTCACACAGCCAGCATGCTTACCTTGGCCGCACTGGCAGCCTCGCCATACTCATGGCCTCCTGACAAATTCTCAATGATCAACTGTCTAAGAGGAAAAATAATTCAAGCCGGATTTAGATGGCTCTGTACCATATGCCAGCACCAGCCCGAAGTGGACTGTTGCAGTCATTATAACTCCACTGGGAGTAGCCCTGAATGCGGGGAGGAGAAATCCCCGCAGTGGGCGGCTCTTTACCTGTAAGAGGAGATGTCCTGGGCTAAGGCCCTGCATTGATCCATGGAGTGGCTAACACTTGGCCGTATGGTCAGAAACAATGTCATGATTTAAAAAACCCACAACTATGTATGTATAAGTAGTCTGATTTTATTAAAAGATACATACACGAACATATACAGTTATATACAGTTATATACATATAGACATATAGTTTAATTTTATAATTAATAGATACATAATTGTAAAATTAAAACAATGTATGCCATAATGGTAACATTACAAATGGTTTTTATTTTCTTCCTTATATTTTCCTAGATTTTTTCCCACTGATTATGCATTACTTTTATAAACAGAAAAAAAGTTAAATATTATTTTAAAAAGAACTTCCTTATGGCTAGGCACCATGGAAACGCATTCAGCATGCTCTGCGGAGTTTATTTTGCTCTGTAGTCTATCTTCTGTAAGCAACATTATGGTGAGTCTGTGGACACGTGTGTTATGACCCTTTACGAGCCTGGTTTGGCATACTACATACCAAAGACACTGGAATCATGATCTTTGTAACTGACTCAGTCATATAAATAGAATGCAAAATGAGAGGCTTTCTGCTGATCTATAAGTATACAGGGCAGCGTGGTCACTGAAAGATCTAGGCTTTGGGGTGAGACTGGCTGGAGTTTGATTCCTGACACTACTGTTTGCTGGCCATATGACTTTGGACGGCACAACTGACCTCCAACTCTAGGTTTCTTCTTCTTGAAAAGCAGAGGATGCCAACCACCTTATGCTATCTTTATAATGTGATCAAAATAACTCAAAGTTATGAGTCGTATGAGAGCCCCATCTACCCGTAAGTACCAAGCTCACCGCTGGAACTCTACATCCATTCGATACACACACGATAAGGGAGAGTAGATGGTGGAGATGGAGCAAGAGGCTGGCTCAACTTCCCAGGTTTACTGTTTACTTTTCCCAGCAAGAAAGGGAGTCAAAGTCTCAATTCACCTTCTGCCCAACAGACTGTGACTGACTCGTGAGAACAGCTTGGGCCTGCTGAAAGAAAGGGGTAAGGATAATCTTTGTAAGCTCCTCCCTCCTCCCTTGGAACCCCGATTCCTCAGGTTATATCCAATTCTGGATGCGAACGACCCTCCAGTCGCTGTTAATGTTCCTACAGCCTGATGGGAAGCCACACGCAGGAAAGCAGTGCTTACAGGTTTGTAAGATCATGAAGCAAATCTACTCTAGTGAAAGCCAGCGCAGCCCTTCCCTTCCTCTCTGTTCTCTACTTTAGTCTGGGAAACACCTTAACTTGAGAAAGATAAACTCCAGCATGTTTCAGGTGGATGAAGCTTGGGAGCAATAAAAGAGATAGCCTTGAGGTTAGAAAAATATTTTATGAACTCCGTAGCCACAGAAAGCTCTACGGCTCATCTCTGTTCTCGCCCATGCCCTCCCACCATGTCCCGAGGAGGCTTGTGGGATCTGATGCTACAGGGGCACAGGAAGCGTACATCGAAGCCCACAACTATAGTCCTGAAGGGCGACTGACTGTGCACGTCTCTTCCCAGCTCTGCGGGTTCAGTGACGTCTGCTGATAGCCTGAAATCAGCCATGCTAGGAGAACTTCCTACCGAGAGGCCGCTACCCGCATGCTTTAGAGTTAGACAGGTTTGGACTCGTAGCCCGGATTCCCAATCCTATTAGGACCATGTGCTCTCATGAACCTTGACCCCTCGTCTAGGAAATCAGGGCAATAAATTCGTCTTGAAGGTGATCATCTCTCATCATAAACAAGTGACTAGCATAGTACTGGAGAAATAAGGACGTTTCAATTATTATTAAGCTCATGTTCCTTAAGGCCGGAGCCTTGCTGGAATTTTTCAGAGAGCTCTATTAGCTTTCCCTATGATTTTAGGCAACAAGAGAAAAGTGAGCAGGAAGGAATCAACCACAGCTCTTATCTCCAGAATAGAATTGCAGGAGGCTCAGCCATAAAGAAGGCTTGAAATGGCCAGTGGGCCACTGCCCTGAGGTGCTGTTCATTCAACAGTCCCTTCCTTGTTCCTATGTGATGTCCAAGTTTGCCACATCTGAAATTTCTCCAACCAACCAAACATGTTTTAGCCTTCAGAGCCAGTTGCAGTGACTGAAACGTGGACAAATTGTTTCATAACACGGGGTTATTAGTTAACCTTCAAAGTCTCTGAATTCTTCAGAAAACAACAACAAAAAAAGGTGTGTGTGTGTGTGTGTGTGTGTGTGTGTTTGAGAGAGACAGAGAGAAGGAGGAGGAGGATGAGGAGGAGGAGAAACAAAGAGGGAGGAGGAAAGGGAAGGAAGGAGGAGGAGGGAGGATGGAGAAGGGGAAGGAAGGAAGGAAGGAGGAGGGAAAGAACAAAAGAGGGAAAAAAAGTGCATATCTCTTTATTGTCGGTTTTCCTGTGTGATCTATTATGTCTGGGAATGACAGTCCTGCAGAAACATCTGGGACTCATCATCTGCCTTCTGCTACACCAGAGAAGAGATGATTTCTGGATATTAATCTAATATGGGGGCATTCTATAAGCCTACCAAAGGGAACAGCAGGCCTTTCTAATTTATTGTGCCAGATGAGAGAATTTAGAGATTTGAGGGAAAGTTTTCACTGCAATGTCAAGGTGGGAGTCCTCAGGCCTCTCCCCATCCAGATAAACACAAGCCTCCTCTGTTCAGGGAAGACAGGCTGTGAAAAAACAAGCTCACATTACTTGTTTTGTGCATACACTCGAAAGAATAGATACAATTTCAAGGACTTTTGAGACATTGGGCAGCTAGAGTAAGAACAAAGTCTCTTTATAACTAAGATTCTCTTCTGTAGATAGCAATGATTACTAATAGTTCGAAAAGAGTCACTTACAGGAAAGACTGACATCCAATTAATCTCTAGTGGAAACAAGTGGTTCAAGTAGAAAAATCACCGTCTGGAACTGACGGTGAATTTACTATCATGGTTGAATTTACTATCATCATTTAGAGTTCATTTTAATCTCAACAGGTCTTGAGAAAATTCCGGAATTATTTCTGTGATGCCTTGATTTCCTTTTATAAGAAAGGGAGCTGCAAGAAGTGGTCTTCCCTTTTTGATGACTTTTTAAAATGAAATATTTATAGGATTTTTAAAAAGCAATCATTTGCTTTTGGCCAAGAAATTCATTCGACTGTTATTTTAAATTAGGAAAAAAGGTCTCCAGCTTTGATGTGTTAAAAGTTCTAACTGTTTATTGGGGGCACGGGACCAAAAACTCTCATTTTATTGAAGCTTATGACACATACTCAGCTATTAACCTTTTTAACAGCAAAACTGGAACATTCCTTCTGAGTTCCAGAATTCGGTGAGAATCTAAACATTTTCCCCAATATTCTTTTATTACAGACAATTTCTGGTTCAGTGAAAGTGCACTGCATTACACGATATTCAAAACACTAGGGAGAAATAGTTTTTAAACTATTTATCATCCTATGGGGTTTTGATTTTCTGCTGACTGTTATAACTTGAGAATAAAGGGCCTCCTCACGCTAGGGGGGGAAAAGCTATTTATGAATAGTTTGTGATTTGGAGCAGCTGCTCTTCACTAGATATCATCCTTTTTTGATAACCATGTTTTCACAGAAATCTATCACTAATAAGTGGGTACACACAAAACAAACTGCAGCAGAGCTGTTACCTTGAAAGAAAGATGTCAGATAAAAAGCTCCTCCTCGTTTAAGTATCCTTGAGATTCTTCATTATAGGAGAATAATAAATCTGAAAACCTGTTGCATCTTGGGAATCTAATGTCACCAACAGAGAAGAATACTGTCAAGTAGTTTCTATGCAGCTTTCACTCTTGGCTAAAATGAAAAACATCTCATACGAGAGGTTGCATCCTCACACGAATTAGAAATGCTTTTATTCAACCCGGACAAACAGGATGAAAATATCTGGGCTGTGTTGTAAATGTTTCCTTATCAGGCTGGAGACCAAATCGTGCTTGCATTGTGCTTAGGTACTAGAGAGTGAGGAAGTGGGAA
The DNA here is from genome assembly GCF_000325575.1 of Pteropus alecto. Lineage (NCBI taxonomy): Eukaryota > Metazoa > Chordata > Mammalia > Chiroptera > Pteropodidae > Pteropus > Pteropus alecto. Next base: position 19,153,579 of record NW_006439192.1, on the reverse strand, counting down.
CAAGTTTGAATTTGAATATGCTGTTCCTGGCCATCCAGATGAAAAAGACATACAAGCAAAATAGTTACTTTCTCTCAAAATATTTATACCTGGAAATAACTAATTCAGTTTCCTGTGGTATACTTCTAGAGGTGCAAAATTAAAAAAAATCCTCTATCATAAAGCTGTTTTACTAAAACCGAATTAGGAGATATGTGGTACCTTACCTGC
>NW_006439192.1:19147442-19153341 GCF_000325575.1 Pteropus alecto | reverse complement strand
ACACCAGGATCCAAACCTCGAATGCAAGAGTAGAGAAATGGATACGGTTGCAAAGTGCCAAAATGAAAGTGACCTTTAAGTGTGTTAGAAAATAAATATTATGGTAACTGCCGGAGGAAGTGAAAGTGGACACCACAAATTATGAAGGGTAATTTGACAATATATTTTTAAAGCCTTAAACATCCAAATAGCTTTTGACCTAGGAATTCTAACTCCAGGAAACATTTAGATTCCTTTAAGGATGTTCATTCTAACCTAAAACTTCAGTCAGGAACATGTTTAAAGAAACGTCCAATGATGAGGAACAGAAGGAAAATGATTTAAAGAAAGAGCCGCTATGCAGCCGTTTAGAGTAATGTGGCAGGAGAATATTTAAGGACACGATAACTGTGGGAAAAATGTAGGTTGCAAAATAGTTTGAACTATATGGTCCCAATTTGACACTCAAAATGTCAAAAGGAAATACGGTATGTCGAAATAACACCTGCCTTGTTTGTATGTGCGAATCCACACGTGTGCCGAGCTCTCTCGGGCCATGACAGTGCAAGCTGAGAGGAGGGGTCAGTAATTCGAAGACAAAGCTAGAGATGGTTTAGGACAGATTTGTCTTGTAAGCTTATTCTAATTTTGCTCAAGCTGTTTTCCGAATACACAAATATGTTCTATCTCAAATACTTTTCAAATATCAGTTGTTCGGTTTAAAAAAATACTTATAATTCCCTAGGAATACTGATAGGAATGCCCCCCTAAGAATATACCAGTACCACGAGCACAGATTTCACTTAGAAGCTTCTTGAAAGAATGACCTCTATTTCATAGGCTCTTCATTTAGCTATTCAAACTTCAAAACAAAACAGAATAAAAGTCGTGCTGGTGACTGTTATGAATCTGTGACTTTGCCGAAGGTCACCCAACCCCAAATGCTTACATTCCCCCTTCCACCGTCATGCATGCACGCGTTCCTTCATGCATTTGTTCAGTCATTCAATAAACATCTATGCACAGAAAACACAAAGATGACTAAGGCAAAACTCATACTCAGGTTGTTATGAAATTATGTAGAAGATCATATTCACTGACATCCTCCTATTATGGGTTCTTCTATATTATGAATACTTTTGGAACAGAGAACTTTTCTGGATAGTTACTGGCTTTCCACCCAGATACAAGAGACAGGGCTGACGGACGGGGCATAGAAAAGTAGCTCAAGCCAAATTCACCTGCTTCCCATGTTTGCCAAGGGGCAGCCTTGGGTGTGGTTTTCTCTTTCCATCGAAGCATATTTAAAGGGTAAATATGACATTGAGTTTAAAAGCAGTGGTCCCAGGGGTCTGTGTTGGTGGAGACAATGTGCCAGGGTCAGCACATTGTTTGTATGTAGTAGAAACCTTAACACCTCCACATAATCATTAGAAAACCTAAGGACGAGATTTTCGGTTTAAATAGAATTCTGTAATTGTAAGAAGGAATTTTTAAAAAGATTTCTCGTCCTTGGAAAATGTGAGTGGTTGTATAGAATGTTCCAGCTTGGCGGTGACATAACTTCGTGTTTGGCTTTTTAGAACTATGTCTGAAGAGGCAGAAGAAAAAGTGAAAAATGTTCCCTGATTCATGAAGGTCATTTGAAGATATCACCGCCAAACTTCAAGCTACTTCTTCTTGAGGGGGCGGGGGTGGAGAAGACAAGGCAGGTGGTAAAGGAAACAGACTCAGTATAGCCATGCACCACTCTAGACTTAACTGAATCAGAATCTCGAATGAGAGGGTCTCCTTAGGCACAAGCGTGTATACTTTGAAGAAGTCTCCCCTGTACCTAATTCATGCCACTGCCCATCTGCTGATGAGAGCTATTGCTGTAGACATTCTAGATGGTGCACTAACAGTTCACAGGAAATAAGTTGTCCATTGGAAAGAAAAGATTTCACTCATAGACCAGGTGTTAAACATTTAGTAAATGGAAAACCAAGACCTCATGACATGCTGCTCATTAACTTATTTAGAAAAGATTTATGGAGGACCTAATAGGGGCCAGGCACTATGTAGGTTTTGTAGGTCCAATGAAGATCGAAAGAGTTTCAGTCCTGGTCACCACAGAGCTGACTGTCAAATAGGATAGAGTGAAATACAGATGTGGATGGCTGCCGACTCGCCACCCCGTCCACCTCTGGAACGAGAGGCTGAGCTGCTGGAAGTGCTGCTGTCAGTCAGGCCTCAGGTGAGCTCTCTTCAGGAACTGTCTGGACCGAAAGGACCACCTTGCCTGGGATGCCCAGAGGCAGCCTGCATCCAGTGACCTGGAGATGTGGGTGCAGAAAGGCCTGACTCCCTCACCCCATTGGCACTCCACTCCGCAGGATCGCCCTACGTTCTGAGCTTCCTCTGAGGCTCAGCCAAGGGCTGATGAGCCTGCACCACAACCAGGAAGAAAGAAAAGAGCTTGCCCTGCCCCCTTAAGCCACATTATTCTCTTAATGGACATCTACGATTTCACAAAATACCACCTCAGATAAGGTCACACAGAGACCATGACAAAAACGAGAAAAAGCAAGGCCTCTTCATAATTTTGTTTAAGGACAAAGACAAGGTCACTGTGCCACTTAAAAAAATATCAAAACCTCCCCCACCCTTTCTTGGCTAGAATGAGTGACTGATACTTCTTTTCCAGTTACAGCTCTGCCCTCATTCCATTCTGCCCTCCATAAGGATAAGATTTATTGAGAAACCCCATCATAGAAGTGCTCCCACTTTTCTTTTTCTAGATTGGATTAGCAGCATCTCATCTAGAGTGAACCTTGGATCTTCCCTGAATCACCTTACCAAAGCCCAAGTCTTGTACAAGATTCTTTCTAATGCTCTTTTGCTGACAGGCCCGTGGTTCTCCAAGGTGTGTTTCCTCCTTCTCTACAATAGACTCAATGCATGTAACCCCAGGTTTGATCCTGTGGCCTTTAGCTGAACAGCACTGACCCAGCCCAACCTCTGCTCAGTCAGGCCTGTTTCTTTCCCTTCTCCCTCCTCATGGGGACCGATCTCAAGGGCGTTTCTTTCTCAACTAATCTTCATCTCAGAATCTGCATCCCGGGGAACCTAGGCTGTGAGAGGAAATAACCCTCAACTCTGAGCAGTAAGTGCCAGAGTGAAGGAAACCCACGACAGAACCCCTTCTCCAGCAAGCCTAGCAAACGTCCTGCAATCTCAGTCAGTGAAACCTAAAGACTGAAAAGTATGTTACGATGGGGCAGGAGAGACGCCTCCAGTTCTGCTCACTAGTCTGTGAGATGATCTGGAGGCCACAAGGAGCCTGAGGAGAGGCTCTGGCCGGCGCACTGGAAGGCCAGTGAAGGGAGGTTAGCGTGGAGGGATAAGGGTGGGGACCAGGACAGGAGGGACCTTATATGCCCTAGTAAAGAGTTGGATCTAGTTTCCTCATTTTGACCATTAAAAGGATTTAAGCAAGGAGTAACATACTTAGACTTGTATTTTGGGTTCAGAATCAATTTTGGTATTTAACCATTTCAAAATCAAATGTAAAATATGCTAAGACCATGCCAACTTTACATTAATGACTACGGTATGTAACGCAGAACAAAATTATAGGTGTTTCTGAAGTCTTAAAAATACATTTGGGTTTTCCTCTACCCAAGTACAAGTGTATCACTTTGTGAATGATACTTTGTGAATGAAACCTACCAACAGAGCTGCAAAGTGGACTTGAGACAGTCTGAACATCAAGCAGGAAGAACTGTTCATCAGCACCTACCTGGAGGCCGCCACCCTGCCAGGCTCCAGGAGGTGACACGATGGGAAAGCCTTCCCAACTTCAAGGGCTTTATAATCCAACTGGGGGCACATAATACGTACATGGGAAAAGGAGGAATAGCAAAGAACGTAAGAGTGTTAAATTGACTGGCGGGGGATGGGCTAAGACAGAAGACTTCCTGTGTAAAGTTAGACTGAAGACAACACTTCAAGGTGAGGGTGTGGGTGGGGGCTCCTTCTGCAGACACAGGCATAAGCTAGTGCGACAGACTTCTAGTGTGTCATTTTTAATATTCTGTAGCAAAAGTGTTAGAAAACTTATGTGTAATGAATGTTAGCTACCCTTCCCCCCAATATACATTACAGCATTTATGATGATAAACATTGTCTAAAGAAAGATGAATTATATATTCTCGCTCTGTCTTGCAAATGTTTCTTTGTTGCTCCTGCTTTTAAACCTCTGTTATCAATTCCTGGAATATTCTTCAGGCCTCTCTGATCTTAGCTTCTTTGAGGGTCCAGTTTAAATCCTAACTGTGTTGTAAGAATACCTCTGCCACAACAGTACCACAATAGTGCACTGTCTCCCCTGAACCCCCACAATAGCACAATACTGGTTTTGCACCTTACCCAATGTGTGTCGTTTCTATGGGTCACATGTAATCATCATTATAAAGTAGGGATGGCAGAAATCCATCCCCATTTTTGTAACAGACCGTAAGGCTGAGCCTCAGAGGTCAGAGGAGCGAGGCTGGTTGCTCAGCCGCAGAGGTGGCGAGCAGATGGCACAGCCCAGAGCTCGGAGCTGCACCAGGCAGGTGCACCTTCCCATTCCATCATGAATGTTTGCACCTCAGTCACATTGCTACTTTTCCAGGTGTTGGGGTGACCGTCTCTTCTGAATCCTCAGAAGACAATGATCATGACTTTTACTTTGTGTGCCTAGAACTTCCCAGGAGGCCTAGCAGTTAGGAGGAAAGCACTGAACATTTGTTGCTTAAAATAACCATCGTATCAAATGAATATTCAAATGATATTACCATACATTCAAGTATATTGGTGTATAATCTTTCTATTGACTTCAGTTCCTCACTCAAATGATATATTATTAATTTCTGAACTTAGAAAAGCAGTATTCAGGGCATTATCAAATTTCAACTTCATTTATCTATCTAGCTTTGCAAAAACTTAATATAATAATGAGGTCCTAAATTTTAAAACTTCATCCTCTTTAATGGACTACCTTTTTGGGCTGATATTCTTTTAAAGCCATAATTTATTACAAACCACAACATGAACTGACAAGTGCTACATTTCAGGGCACGGTAGGAAGTACTTGAAGATTCTCACTTAGATTCTGAGGGGAAATAATTAGTTATGATGAATAGTTTAGAAAGAATGTTTATGTACTAATGTAAAGAATAAGGAGACCAAATCGAGCACCAGCTTATACTGGCTACGAATGATTCATCTGTCTCCCTACATGACAGCTTTTACTCTGTGCCTAAAGGAAGAAACAATCCCTACCTTTAATCTTGTTCCCCCGTCTCCCCCCCGCTTAATCCTACCATACATGAAGAAATTCTGGATTGCACTTCGAGACCAGGAGAATATCTTTGCACTGGAAAGCAGGAAGCACATCTACCTGCAACTTTAAAAAATTAATAAGCCTTTTTATACTCAAAAGAAATCTGCATGCTTCAGAGTGGGCTCCATCAGAGGCGAAGTGGCCAGAAAGCACTATGGAGAAAGGAAGGACTTAGCTAACCAGAGAGTATTAAAACAGGATGTACCCGTCACGATTTAGGACCTTCCTTCCGTTTATTGTATTCTTAGACATTTTACTTTTTCATGAAGAGTGTTCTGAGTTTGAAATAATATATGCGTATTATAAAAATAAAATTGGCACATCAGAAAACCAAAATTAAGAGGTGCATTTTCACAGAGGCAACACTTTCAAGCAGTGTGAATTTGGACGCCTCTCTTCCACTTACCTGCATGCAACACCACTTCTCTCAGTGGAAATTCGACTTTGCAGTCATTCAATTCACCCTGACCTTGACCCACAACCACATCCCAGGGCAGGACCCCAATCACCGTTTCTGAACCTTGGTACGACAAGAATAACATCATTCTAGCA
>NW_006439192.1:19140394-19147426 GCF_000325575.1 Pteropus alecto | reverse complement strand
AAAATAAGGTGAAATTATATTTAAACAACAATTTTTACTTTTGGTATTGTCAACCCAGGGCAAGGCTTTAATTTTTTTTTTTTTTTTTTAGCTAACCTGAGTGTTTTGGAGTCATAGCAAGTAGTTTGTTAAACTCCCTGGTTAAGCTTTTAGACTGGTCACATTACAGCTACAAAATGTGTTAGCCATAGCTGGAGACCCTGTTGTAGGAAGATATAAAAAAGATTATCAAGAAACCAGAATCGAGGACTTGTTTGAACAGTGTGTGACAGGGGGGCAGGGGGGAAAGAGAAATGAGAACATTAAAATGAAAAATTAGCTGTAATCAAAATCTCACAGAGAAGGAGCAGGAGGTTGGGGGGAAAAACTGACAGAAACAGAAGAAAAAACATGTGGCTAAGATGGGGGAGAGGACACGAAATCAAGAGAAAGTAAATTTTTTGTTATACTTTTATGGAATGTTTGCATAAACAATAGTCAGCTGTCTTGAGATTTAAGATATGGTTAAAAGGAAACATACTGTGACCAGAGTCATAAATAGTCTTTATGGGAGGAACCCGCACCACTTTGGGGAAGAATCCCCTGGCCGCAGCCCTGCAGAGCACGGCTTCCTTCCCACAGAGGACTGTGCACACCCCACTGAGCGAGGCCGCCCTGGCCTGCACACTCAAGGGCTTTTACCCCTCTTTACCTCCTCTCACACCCACGTTGAGGGGTGCCGAGTAGAAACAGTTCCTCTTGAGTCCCAGCTCAAGAGCAAACAGAGGAAGGGACTAAGGCTTCTCATTCAACTTTAACCTTTTAACAACATTTTGACATTTCAGAAGCTGTCCCCTAGTTACTGGTTTTCTTTTGTAATAAGGAAGATGCATTTTCAATAGTATACTATGTATAGTACCGGGTGGGTACAAGGCTAAGCACATTTCTAGAAGGCTATGTAGGTTAGAAGCCGGTGTGAGCAAAACACTCCACCTTTCTGAAACTCTGCTTGAAGCCATCACATCAGACCCATTTTTTTGCACAGCCGAGACTGCTGAAGATATACTGAAGATTTCAGAGCTCACAAGAGCTACTGAGAAACAGTGACAAGAGGAAGTGCCCCAGGAAATCCAGTAAATAGTACAAAAGTAGCATAACTTGTTTAGATGAGGGCATGGTCTTGGGCAGCAGTCTGAAGTCCTGACTTTGAGACAAAGCTGAGAGAGCACAGGGTTGGAAATGATAAATGTCATCCCGTAAGGGTTTAAGAGGACCTACTTTGCAAGGGCGTGGAAGTGGAAAGGGTGTTCAGAGAAGCCCTTGGGAAAGAAAAGCATTTGATCTGGACCTGAAAGTATGTTTAAAATTTAGATATGTCAAGATCGGAAGTGGGAATAAGGAAATAGGAGCTTACCACACATATGGTATATTACTGTGAAGCCAACGTATCATTTTCAAATACTGACAGTGTGACATAAGAAGGATACACATTAAATAATATTAATAGTGACCCCTTTCCTTCTGAATCTTAAAATTCTTTAGGATAAATCCCATTAGGACCAAATAAGTCTATTAATAAGTTTATGATCTTCACCATTCTGTCACATTTAGCAAGCCACCTACTTAGGATACGTTGAGAAAACTTTCCATTTTTTTTTCACTTCCATGTTTAACCATATTTATCTAATCAGTTTTATAAAATGCAATGGATGAAGTACTATACTACACATGGACAATTAAGTAAATGGATGGCGGGTGTTGAGAGCCGTTTTCTCACTGCTGGCGCAGGTTCCAGATAAGCAGCGGGAGGAGGCTAGAATGGTCTATGTAGTAATGGATTAGCGTCGGATATACCAGTATGAACTCACATGGAGCTTGCTAGTGACACAGATGTTACATATGGAAATATTTGTAGACATGTATATATGCACAGTGTAGTATACATACATGTATCTCCTTCCTCTATCAGCTGAGAGAGCCTAGAAGTGATGGCTCTCCAGTAGCAGAGGGCATACCAGTACCTAGATCCTCATAGAAAAGAAGCCAGAGCTCCTTAAAATAGTGGCTAATTCTACGACTGGGCAGGAAATATACAAAACGAGCCTAGAGCACCTTAAAGTGCCAGTGAGTTAGAAAGTGCTCATAAACCAGTGAACGAACAACCACAGTGATGAGGGTATTGCAAAGGGACGCAGGAGCCAACTGAAAGAGTAAAAGTGGAAAAATTTGAGGAATAACATAAAGCAGTAATGGACTGTAACGTAAAGCATAAAATAAACATCTGTGAGTCTATACTGATATATGAATAAATGATTGAATAAATACATAAATGGGGGAAGAAGAGACAAATCTCTCGTACAAAAGAATTTCAAATAATCTATTTAGATACTCTGCCCTTAAAGAAATGGAGCATAACTCCCAAATCCTAAGTGTGAGCTGTGCATAGTGACTTTCTTCCAAAGAGTACAGCATGGAAACAGAGAAAAAGAGTAACTTTATAGTGAAAAAGCGTGGTAAACGTTACCTTAAGCCAGGTGACTAAGGGTTAACATCAACAGTGCTAAGTCACATTGATAGTATTTACTTATGATAGGATGAGAAAGATACTTCACCTCTGTGATTCCCCATCTCAATAACACATATCCTCAGTCTAATCATGAGAAAAGCATAATATATGCAAATTGAAGAACACTGTACAAAATTCGTGACCAGTACTCCTCAAAACTGTCAAGGTCGTCAAAAACAAAGAAAGTCTAAGAAACTGTCTCAGACCAGAGGAGACTAAGGAGACATAATGACTAAATATAATGTGGTATTCTAGATGGAATCCCAAAATGTAAAAATGACAGCAGAGACACGCTGAAGAAATAGGAATGAAGAATTGCTTTAGTTAATAATAATGGATCGATATTGGTTGATTAACTGTGACCAATGTGTCATACAAATGTAAGATGTTAGTAATAGGGGAAACTGGGCATGGAGTACAGAAACTCTGTACTATTGTCGATAATTCCATTTTTCTAAAACTTATAAAATATTTGTTCTAAAAATGAAGTGGAAGTACTTTATTCCCAATAAGCTCTCTACAAAACATTCTGACTGCTGAAATCTTGAGGGAAGTTTAAGTATTGATAGTTCTACCAATTAGCTAGAGCAAAAGTCAATTGTAAAAGATAAACTCTATTATGCCCATTTGCCTGCCTTCTTATGGGGCCACCTGGAGCCCCTCGTCCACCTAATTAAGTCCCTTCTAAAGATGGAAGGAGACATGGGAGGGAAATGACAATGAAAATGGCATCAGGTTTCCCAGGTCATCGCTCTATCCTTGAGAATCTCGAAACCTTCCCAGTCTGAATAGCAATCCTCTGACATTCAGTGCAGACATCTTATGAACTGCCATCAAATAACATATGAAGGGAAAAGAGAGAGAGAAAAAAAAACCCTGCCTTTACTAATCCATTTAAGGTTTGTTAATTTGTTACACGTCTTGTCAACAATGACAAGCAATGTGAGGCTGTACTATGTAGGACAGACCTGCTGCTACTTTTACAATCTAATGGATGGCAATGGGGAAATGTTATGTTTGTGGAAAGTATTCAAGAATGAGACTTTAAATGCTAGAGCCATTGAGCTGTTATTACCTTTAATGGAGGTGCCTTTTAGGGTGAAAATATTACCCCCCCCTCCACAATACAGGATAAAGAATGGCAGGTGCTGGCTTGAAACACAAATATAAAAAGGTTCGAAATTAATTTCCCAACAAATTCTCAATGCATCATTAAAAGGGACGCATGCTGTATCTTCTCACATGACATCTTGTTTCACTGGCACTTATAGACTATACAAATACAGAGATCTTTCTTCTAATGCAATCTATCTATCTATCTACGTCTATCATTGTCATCTATCATCGTCATCTATCATCTATCTATCGTCTCTGAAAGTTGCCAGTGACTTCTCAGGCCTCTGATGAGTCGGCTGGTAGATTTCTATACGAGCGTTAGAGAACAAAAGGCTCTTAGTTCAAAGATGAGAGAAAATGAGATTGAGGGAAGGCAGTAAGCTGTGGAGGCAAAGAAGGTAAGGCAATATAAAATATGAAATTTAAAGTACTGGTAATCGATTGTAGTTATTTACATAATTACTATGCACATGGTATATTTATTATTTTCTTATATTATTACTATATATTAATATATAATGAATAAATAAATATATATACACATACATATATATAATTGAGACCAGGACTAAGGCCAAACATTAATAGACAAGACAGCATAACAACAAACAAACAGTAAAGAAACAAGCAAACAAAAATTACTAGTTTAATGTGGAGAAAAGAGTCAAGTAAAATAAACCCAAGGTGACAGAAAAGAAAAATAACGCACAGAAACCTACAACAAAGTAAGAGAAGGGACGTCAAGGAAGATGACCCGTGAGGAACACGTCTGGTGGGATTTGGGGGTTGCCTGGGTAAGCCATCTAAGTGGTCACCCAGACAAGCCCATGCTGGCTGGCTCAAGGTGCAGGATGCTCACTCCATATGAGCCACAGACACCAGCCCCTGACTCCCAGATCTGACTGAGGAGAGACTACGCTCTTCACTGAACATCGGTTCAATTTTGCCCTTTGAATTCCAAACTAACACCTCCGGCCTTTCACGTCTTCTCTAACGGGTTGTTATCTCCCTCTCACTCTTAACATCATACTTCTAATGCAGTTCTTTTGAGTCACCAAAAACCTTACCCAGACTATCTGGAGTGCAGCAGGTGCCTTGATTTTTCTTGAGATTCCTGCATGGTGCAATGTGTTCTGCGAATATTCGTCACACACATTTATTCCATGTGTCACATGATTAACTATTTGCTTTACAGGAAATGTCTGGAGCCACTAAGCCTAACGAGGGGGACTATCACTAAATCCAAGTATTCTCACAGTAGGGATAAGCTTTCACAGTTAGATAAATTATTAAAGTCAGGTGAATAACTTCTTTTTATTATTCAGTGGCTCTCAATTTCATAGCTGTGACGGTGTAGGGGGCTAATATTGAGTACTCTGCTTGGATTTTCTTTATGAAAGAAAAAAATTCCCACCACTCTAAACACTTAAAAATAAGTTGAAACCATACCGTTTCCTTTGGAAAGAAAAAGATTTTTATGAACTGTGACCATTCTCTCAAAGGAGTCAGTCCTGCCTTCCATCTTCTTATTAAGTCACCACTTTTCCTCCATGTGTCTAGATGACTGGATTGTTCTGAAAGACACATAGAATTTCCTTTTCTGTAGCACAGCAGCTTTTGGTCCTAGCATAAAATTCACAATATGCTTTCAGTATTCTTGGTCTTCCTAACTTCATTCTTGAACAATGAAGTGTCTGTGACAGTTTAAAATAGACAAACTTTTTTTAACTAAAATAAAACTTGTCCTTCAAAGGGGTCTCCTTGGGTTTTCCACGTGTATCTAAATGACACGGCCATTGTTCGAAACAGTTTTGGGAAGTCTGCTCGGGGTATTGCCTTTACAAGGAAGTCAGGCTCGACTTTATAGTTCCACATTGCTTTTGACTTAGAATTGCTGTTTCCTAGCTTAATCATCTGCTTGACAGCAGACCACTTTTGGTTTAAGATAATGGAGTTCATTCTCCCAGGACGAAGATTTGTCACCACTGAGGTGAGTCAAAAGAACATTTAATAGATTCTGAAGGCAATTAAACATGCAGGTGTTCCAAGCTTGTGTAAGTACCTTATTGGAAGATGTGAACAGCCTCTGAATGTTTACTGGAGAGTTTGTTTACTGGATCACGTATTTTTGGGAATAGGAGTTGTGCTAACAAAACAAAAAAACTAACCACATTGCTTTATAATTTCATATAGATAACTGAATTATATGCATCTCTGTCTCACTCTTTTAAATTCGAACAGCTAGCTGAAGATGTAATTGTTTTTCAACATTTCTGGAAAACGGTTTTGATCAGGAATTTTCATTTTTAGTTGTTTTAATACAATAGCTCCAATAACAAAGATTGTGCGATAACAATTTGTTATGAAATCATATTAATTGGGGAGAGAAATTAATTGATCTCGCCTAAAGTATTTTCTCTCACATACCAAAAAAAATCCACTTAGACATATAACCAAATGTTATTTAATATCTTAAAAAGTAACACAATCCAAAATGGATATTTCACACAACACTACATAAACAACATGAACACAATATTACCATATGGAGGGACTTTCAAATATAGACTTACAAAAATCCCTGTGCTTTTTTTTCTTTTAAGTTATTATACTAAGCATGACAAGTAATCATCATTTACAATATGGTACACTGACACGATAAAAACCATGTTACAAATGTGCTGTTATAAATCAGTAACATTAGGGAAGACATTTCATGAACTGTAATTATTTCATATGAAATACTATACAATATAAACAGAACATCCATCTTGGATGACCTTTACAGCAACCAGAGACCAAGTAATTTAAAATTTTTTTTTTCAGTGCAAACACATTTTATTCAAGGCAGTCTTGGCTGCAAAACTCCTTTCTAACATACAGTAAATCCCACTTGCACTTCTTAATTCATTTACCCTAATGCAATAGTCACATTCAGTCACTCAGAGAAAGATACCTGCAGAATTATGATCCCTTTAAACTTAACGTTGAAATTTAATTCTCTGCTAGAAAGTCATATCTATGTCAACTACTCTAAGGACCTTAATTTGTTGCTGTCAATACTTACAGGAAGGTGACCCTAGGGCAGCACTAGTGCTAACCCATCATATGTGCACAACACCACACACTGTTTTGCCCTTCCAATGTGGAAACCACGGCGGTGTATCGGTGTCTGGGTGGGGACTGGGAAGGAGGCAGGGAGGGCACTGGAGGACAGGAAGGCGAGGGCTGAGTGCGTACTTTGTGATGAATTTCCTGTAACTTCAGAGGACTGATAATGGAGATCTCAGATCTCAGATTTGGTACCTCTTTTTGGTGGGAGCAAGGGAACTGGGGCGCCCAGGTCAGCCTTTGGAGAGGGAGGTAGGAAG
>NW_006439192.1:19104198-19139703 GCF_000325575.1 Pteropus alecto | reverse complement strand
TTCTGTGACTGGCCTGTGGCAATGAAGAAGTTCCCCATCCAGGATCTTGTATCTCCAAATTTGAGAAAAGACTTAGAACTAGATCAGCAACCTCCGAAATCGATTCTTCAAAGTAGGGCTTGACATGTTGTACTGAATTTCTGTTGTGCTAAACAGCACTGTGAAGAGTACTTGATAAAGTTTTTAATTAAAATTTGTTTCAGCACCTTCCGCTACCAGGAGCAGTCATGTTCCTGAAAGATGGTATTTTAGCACAGGAATTAGAGAAGCCCAATATGACATTGTAAACAGGGGTGTATGTCTGTATCTGCTTCTGACCACAAGGGCATTTGAGTGGATCTGTTAATTCCCCACTTCACAAATCGGTACCAGTGAGGCATACTGAGGTGTAAATTCCAAACACCCTGAATTTTTTGAATGAAAATGGACAAAGGTGTAAAGTCGTATTTGTTTTCTTTGACTTTATTAGCACACATCAGAAAAATAGCATTGTATTGAGTGATTTCTCATGATGGTCTATCAAACAGATAGAAAACAGATCATTGATAGCTGCCACTGTGTTTCTCGGTAATCTTAAGTCACTCCTTCTGTTTATTCGTTTCAAGTATGGGTATTACAAATATGACCTGCTTGGTTAATTACTTGTGAATCTGAATGCTTTGGAAGCACTTTGAGATCCCAAAATGAATTTGCAAAGTCATTATAGGTTGTTGTTGATTTTTAATCAAGCTCCAAATACTGCCCAGGTTATAAATGATGAGACTTTTCAAAATATGATCACTACTGTATTGTGAGCAATATGCCTATAATTTGTTAAAAACTTTATTTTCAAGTACACTTTGTGGTGATAAGTGGTTTATCCTCGGTAGAATTTTACAAAGCTGTGCTAACCTAAAAAAGGAACAACACTTTCATTTTATTGGAGAGGTTTTTTTTTCCTCCCCAAGGTGACTGCAATATAATTTAAATTTACATTTTATAAATGCTGGTTGGGTTATGAAAAAGGGAGATTTGGGAACAGCTGGTGTTTAGATCATCGTTACTCCAGATTAACTTTCAATTTATGCTTCCTGAACTTGAGCTTCACGACATCAGAGAAGCAGTCATTTGTTATTTTTATCCAGTTCATCCCCTTTCAGTTCTTCTATTTGTTTTCCCTATTTGATGGCACCCCCTCCCCTTTTCGTATGCTCATTAAGGTCCCCTGAGATGTGCAAAATATATAAAAATGGAATATGAACTATTTAACAGAAGTCATGAATACACAGCACAGCTCTTTTCATTCAAATGAAGTTTGGGCTGGATATGGTAGCATATGCGAGTGAAGGCAGAGGACCAGAGTGCTTCAAGTTGGCAGTCCAAATTTCTTGTGTCTTCTGTAACTGAAAACCTAGAATTTAAATCAGATTTTTACAGAAGTAAATAGCTTGCTAAATTATGTTTACCAACTGGCTCTTCACCAGGGGGCAATTTCTAGCAGGAATTGGGGGCTGGGGAGACAAGAAATTTAAACTTCCTATCATTCATAACAAAATCAAGTGCGCTTCTGTGGGGAAGAAAGGAGAGACAGGTTTACATCTGAAAGTGAAATGATGCCGTAAAAGAAAACCATGGCAATGAAAAAGTCATGAGTCCACATAGGCAATCACTGACACACATACACAACGCCATGGCCCAATGATAAGTTTTAAACTCTGCTTTTCTGAACAATACACTTGGACGCACTGCTGCCGCTTCATCAAATTTATGGAGGTAGTTATATGTAAAAATAAAAATTACCATAAAGTAATATGCTGTATCATAATAATACATAAGTGTGCAAAATGCCGACAGATGGGTTGACCCTTTAAAGTTGAATGCTACACAGAGATTCAACCAGATTTCAGATTTGTAAACCTTTCAGTTGATAAACTAAGTGAAGACTAGATAAGCAGCCGTGTAACACAAAGCTATCATTTCATTGGAGGAAAAGAATGTTGGCAAAGCTTGGAGCAGCCTGAGAGTTTGGTCACTGAGAACCTCACCGTAGGCCATCTTAGGTCATGTCAGTAATGTGCTTCCTGCCACCATTCCTCCCCCATTCAGGAATCCCGAATGGATTCATACGGGGATATTTCTACAGGGAACGTCTGCTTAAGTTGTATCGTCTTTAAAGTCCATCATTTCTACGCTAATGGCTGCTGGTCTAAGGGAGTTCTTTTTTTAGATCATGTACCCCACAGCATCAGGCAAATAGTGTACACATTTTATTTAAATGTCTTCTGTAAACCTAGTTCTTGTGAAATATCGATAAATTCATATTTTAAAGCTGCTAACGGTAATGCTTTCCTTTCCTGGTCACACAGCACTTGATTATTATAATGGCTACTTTCAGAGGATCAACTAGAGGCTGATGTATTGTTTCAATGGTTATATTATTTATGAATTGATAGTATGATAAACGTCTGAGAGGTTTTTGGAAAAAAAAATGAATTTAGATATAAGAATTTAGTGACCGTATGGTATACAACTCCCCAAGGAAACAGACTCCGTATTAGTCTATTAGACACATTACCATTCCTTCTGGACGTATTTTTAAGCAATGAGACAAATAGTGCATTTCTGAGCAATCAAGGCATGCCTTAGAGGAAATAAGGCATGACACTGAAAGCCAATTGACTTAAGCATTTTAGTGGTGTGGGAGTTTACCAAGAAAGGTGCTTATGTTTCACTCTAAGCACAAAAAAGGAATCTATACTAAACTTGAAGAGTTCAGTTCCCAATGCAACTTCCAAATATCTGAAAAAGCATAAGGAAGCACCCAAAAGTTTCAAGAATCGGTCCAGCCACATATATGACTGCATTCTTTAAACAGACTGCTAGTGATCAAACTTAATACTGAAGCAGAAGTGTTTGACAAATTTTATGTCACTGATTTAAATCTGAGAAAATATTTTAGATTTATTTTTGGATATATATATATATATATTTATGGTTTATGGCTCCAAACATCACATGCCACTAAACTAAATAGAACTTTTTGTTAGACCATGTACCTGTGTCATATGCGACCCTTTTGCAAATAATTTTCCATTATCTACAGATTTATTCCATTGTTCTCATAAAATAAAACATGGGAACTTTGAAAAGTCTCTTTCCTAGAAGTTGAAGCTTGATTATGTAATTCCTTTGCTGCTGACCGGCTTCTTTGTATTCAACAAGTCATTGTAAACCAAAGCCAAATGTTAAACCATTTTGAAATAAGTTGGGCTAATAACCATACATCCACCTTAAAATGCCTCCTGAAATTGGTTACAAAGTATCTGTAAACATTACTCTGGCATAGTTCATGAATGCATAATTGTTATTCTGGTAAATTTTAGGGGAGTACAAGTTGGAATTATACCACACTTGCAGAATGAGCACATTCTGTTGTTAATTACATGGGTACATGTCTATTTCCGATCAAAAGTTATTTTGAAGTTTTTTTCTATAGATATCTTCCCAGGAATAAAAGGCCTGAAGTTCAACTCTCCCTAAATTTGCTCTTTCTTATAACCACTAAAAATTATCTCCCACAGCCTAATTTAGGCATTCTATTTAAAACTACATAAAATAGATTTATGTCCTTCCATTAGAAAGAATAACATCCTCAGGCCATACTCTTCATTTGTATCACAAAGAACATTTTGCTTTTAAACAAACTAATTATCATATCTATTATATTAAGATAGGATCGCCATAAGTATCCCAAAGAGGAAATGATCTTCCTTACATATCTGACTTAACACCTTTTAAAAGTCCACATTACCTCCCATCACTCAGTGCTGTGCCCCAGCCAGGCTGGGGACCCCCTTCCTTTTATTTCCACTCCAGATTCAAAGGCCTATATTCCTGTTTGTGATTATGGAAGGTTAAAAATCAGACAAGCATCTGTTACACCTAAAAACAAAATCCTGAAAAGAAACACTCCCAGTATTTCAATCATGACCCCTTCTGACACACTTCCATGGGCTCCTGCAAAGCTGCATCACGAAAACTCACAGTGAAAAATGACGGGTGCATAAACAATTCACACACAAAAGGCTGGGGTCCCTTCTCGTCAGTTTGGCATTAATTTCCCTCAAGGTGGGCCCTTGCACTTGACATTTTGTGGTGGCTTATTTTTTTATTTATTTTTTATTTTTTGGAAGTGTCAAGGATCAGTTCTGTGGCACCATCTGCCCACAGACTGGGAGCAACACGCATCTGTGGCATTTAAAACTGGAACTGGCAACTGCATGACATTGAAAATGCGTATTACACTTACAGTGTGTAGACTTCCCTGTGTGTGCTCAGTTACGATTAGTGAAGCAAAAGTGCACATATCACCCCTACTGCTATTCTGTTGCTACAGAGCCATAAATGTGAAAAGCAATACTCTGAAAGAAAGATTTTTGTGTTTTGCTCTAGCCTACTTAGCAGCACAGTTTAAGTAAACACAAAAACTGTGGTTGAGATGCTTGTCTTTCCAAAGATGTAAACATCAGTCCCAGTGTCGTAAACTTGGCTGTATCGAATGAGACAGGAGATCTGAGGCAGAACGACTATCACACACTAGTAACAGAAGCTTGCAAGCAGTTGGAAGGTTTCTGTAATTTCTCAGCTTCGTTTGTTGGGGGGTCCGTACTTGCTCGGAAGTTGAAGGCCGGGCCAGCTCCACCATGGGCCGGGCTCAAGGTAGGGTTCTGACGGCGGTTACTTTCAACGATGCTTGACGTGTTGGAAGCCAGGCTCTCCCGAGTGCTAAAAGAGTAAAAAGGTTTTGTTTTGTTTTGTTTCGAACATAAATAATTATATAGTGAGTTTCAGAGGAAGAGCAAATGATGTAGTTAATGGATTTCCTCTGTTGGTTCATAATGTCATATACATACCATCCCGTACTGATTATTCACATATGTTCCTCAAACATGGCTCCAGAAGTTTTCACAGACATGAATAATTAGCAGCATATTGTATAAAGGCTTTTATACAGCTAAGTGCACTTTAAATATCTTTCCCCTCCTTTCACATTCAAGGAAACTACTTCAAAATTTGATGTGATGGATACCTGTCGCATTAGTTTTAAAAAAGAATACTCATAAATATACTTATGTAATGATTTCATTTCTCTTTGGAAATTCACTGATATATTGCTTCTTAATAAATGCAATAACTGTACCGTAATGATTCTGTTTTCATCTTTGATTAGCAGATTTTGACTCTGGTGTTCTTCAAGCATGCCACTGGCTAATCTGCCACACTGGTGGGAACGAAATTCTTTTTAAACACCTTCATACCTGTGTTTCAAATTTTAACACTTTAGTTTAAAAACATTGTATTTTCAGATAAGGAATCTTACATGCTCCCATTCGTTTGTGAAGTTTACATTTATCCATACCCTTCCACCCACTTTGGTAGGAATATTTTATATTTTAAAGAATTCTTATAGGATAGAGGTGACTTAAAGACTTCAGTATTTTGATTTCTCTTAATTTTTCTTAGTTAGAAATACTGGAATCTGCTTTATTGGTCCAAGGGATTTAGAACATTCAACATTTCAAATGTGTAGGGCAATAGCAGAAATAAGATTACTTGGCCTGACTCATGGGAACTGAAGAGGTTTCATGTTCAAGGTCCTCAAAATGGTAATAAGAAACTTACTAGGTTAAAAAAGACTGAAGAAACCATAATGATGCTCAAAACCTCCACTCTATTGGATAGATTCAAGGTTTATACATTATTTGATGATAGCTGGTCCCCGTAACTGATTTAAGCCTGCTGAAGCTGGTCAACAGGTCAAAGTACTATAATGGACATCCTCGCTGCCTCTTATTACCATCCTAAACTGATGGCTATTTTATCTGAACCCTAGACCTTGGCAGCCCTTAATAACAGATTATTTCATCCTACTCGCCTTGTGGCATGGAGTCTGCTTTTCACCAAGGAGCCAAGAATGAACTGTTCAATAGAAAATTTGCTCAATGACTACCAAAAAGACAACTGGACCTTTCTTGATGGTAGAGGGTACCTCCAGTAGGTTAATACATTCAGAAAGAAGTCAATTTCTTCTATTACGCCTATGGTAAATTTGGGCATACCCAAAGAATACTCAACATGTCATCACTAAAAGGATGGAAAGTGCTAAACCTACTTACCTGCCTCACACCTTCCCTAAGAAAACTCATCAGTGGCTTGCCAGCACTACCCCTGAGGCACAGGGTCAGGCGGGGGACGGAAGAAAGGCAATCAACATGTAGAACTCCGGAGATTTCATGACACATTCTTTCAGTTTCATTCTTAGTCATGATAGTACCTTTTTATGGTATTTGACCTCCTCATCGCTAAAACCGGGAGAGTTATGTGATTTACCTATTCACAGAGTGACTGTGAAGAATAAATATGTGTCGATGAAGAATTTGTACACTAAAAAGCTAGACAAATATAAATTATTTGTTATACATCCGGCATGTAATGAATGAGGCAGCTACTCTGGGTTGGTTTGGGTATCTATACATTGCTGATGACATCTTTTCCAAGGGAAAATGCATCTGAAGGTCTAGAGGACCCATTTTTAAATCAGCTTTTAAGACATGGGCTTAAATTAACATTTATCAAGTACCTGCTGTGTGCCAGACACTGTGCCAGGCTGTAAACACATATCATTGCAATAGATCATCTAAGATGCCTCTTTTGACCACAGCCAACATGTTAATAGTGATAAATACATACAGTACTCCAGTTTCTCGGAAGGATATATTTCATTATTGCTCTAACAATGAGTATAGCATGTGACATTCATATGAAAAGCTTCGCATGTGATGAAAAAGCTAGTGGAGATGGAGTGTTAGCAGTAAAAATATTCCTCAAATTTAAAAGTTCTTATTTTTTAAATAAGAGTGCTAAGGGAGTGCAACCTTAAAATTAAGATTTCAGGATTTATAGGCAAAAGAAATGAACTTAGAAGCTCTGCTGCTCATCCTCCTGGTGCACATGTTTCCTGAGGCCCCACGCCTTCAGCAGCACATGTCACGCAGTATATTAGGCACACACTCTCCTGGCTGCCTCTGGTCCCTCAGATTTTCATATTATGTTTATCAACCAGTTTGGGGCCTCACATTTGGAATAGCAGGCTTTTCATGTCTAGGGCACAGCTTAACTTTCCACCTTTTTTCCTTCTCAATACCCTTTAGTTCTCAGCACAAGGGACTGAAGAATTTAGGAAATGTGGTTAAACATGACTTCTGAGTCAGCACTAAAAGCTGGAGTGTGATGATCACCTTTTTTGGTCTCCCTCTCTCTCTTTTTTTTTTTTCCCGGTGGGGTCTTAGTTGTTCAGTGAATTAGTTACTGAAAAGCACAAATAAATGGCCCACTTAAGATTCCTGTGCCTCACCAACAGTGTGGAGGTGTCAACATGATAATGCTATTTGGCTAAAATACTCCTCATGCTGAAGAGTAAAACTCCCTATAACTCAAATATTCTCCTGTGTAGACCATCCTCATGCATTAGAAAGGCAACTTAGTGAATTTATTGAGGTGTACAGAAATTACAGTTTAAAAATAGGTATAGAAAATAAGTTTGTCATCTAGCTTCTAACCAATGGAAATTAAATATGAAAGGCGTACAATACAGAATTGTTATGTATAACTGGATGAAATTTATGGGTGATCTATGTATTCCTACAGAGAAAATTCTACCCAGTAACTGGACAGACACATAGCTAATCTGTGAAGGTTGTCTCCTCAGAACGACCTTTCACCTTCTACCATGACAAAGCATTTAACCTTAAGTGTATTACTATAGATATACGAAAAAACTTATTTCAAGAAAGAACCCCATTCATAAATTCTATATTCTGTACTCTAAATTTAGAGAGAAAATACATTCTGTGGAGAGACTGGTTCAACTATTTCATGAATATCTCTGTTTCTTTGCCCCCTAACAGACAAAAAACTTTCGTATTATGTGGCGGTAGGTTTTTGAGTGAGAGATCATTAAGCTACTCTCAGCATCTCCTTAGCGACTATCTCTGGAGTACTACAGCTTTCCCTCTGTGGAGGTCCAGGGGCCAAGAGGCAATGTGACAGGTTGGAAACTGTTGTGTGAAAAACATTAGATGGGTAGAGACTATATAATAAGAAATAGTAGAACAATAGGTACAGGCAAATAAACCACACCTTCTATAAAGCGATGGTTTTGAACTTCTACCATCGATTATAGACCTTCAGTTATGCTTACATAGTATCCACTGTTAGGAATTCAAGAGGAGAAAAGAGAGTAGAAGAAAAAATAGACAGAAAAAGATATATAAAAATAACAGGTAAATAAGTTTAGATTTGATTTGGAATAGAAAAATATTTAGCAAAAATTATTTCTTAGAAAAGTCACTTAATAGGCCAGTAGTTTTCAGACCAAGTGCTATGTTCCCTGAGGTCTTGTAGAACTCCTCCAGGGACAGGCAGAGGAGATCTGGGACCCTGGTCTCTCATCGACTTTAAGCAGGGTACCAGCTCTGCTGTCTGTTTAGACACTGGACTTCCACAGGTGTTAACCTGGAAAAAGGTTACGTGACAATAATAATAATAATGATAGTAATAATAATTAATAATAATAAACTCGCCCTTTAAGAAATAATAAAGACCTAATATGGGACAAACAGATTAATGACTCCCAATTCTAATTTTGGGATGCTCTGTCCCAAAATTATGCAGAGATAGAGTGAAATGATCACAATAGAACTAATTTTAATTCTTAATAATAAAAATAAATATATGAAGTACATAATCATATCTGCATACTTGTTAAAATTATAAATATTGTAAAATCTGGGGAATCACAGCTAATGAGAAATGTCAATCTCTCAATAGTATTTCTGCATCTCAGAGTCACCAATCTGGAGTAGAACTTCAAAGGATAATTAGGTCCCGAGTTGCTCTTTGAGGAGAAGGAAGAGTTAAGGAGAAAAACAGCAAGTCGCATAGACTCTCTTTTGCTTTCTTAAGCCCTGAACCACTTCAGTGTGTTGGGCATGACCATCGGGCATTACATACTCTCAGCTGTCAACCCTTTGCCGAATTACCAGCACCTACTAAAAAGAAGGGACTATGATTAGGCTGTATCAGTGCTGCAGGAGAGAAAGAACAGTGCTGGCACATGCTTCGCGCTAACAGAGCACAGGGCCCCAGTCTTTCTGTGAGAGGAACAAGGTCCACTTCTCTGTAGACAGGTGAGTGGTGAGAAGAAGGTGTAAGAGCAAGGGGGTCGGGCCACACAGAAAGCCGGGACTAAAATGGTGACAAGCTTCTAGATCCACCGCAGAGGATTCGAGGTCTGCTTTTACAGTTGACCCTTCAACAACACAGGGGTTAGGTGCACTGACCCCACATGCAGCTGAAAACCTGCGTAACTTTTGACTCTCCCAAAACTTTACTACTAAGAGCCCGCCGTTGACCAAAGCCTTACTCGATAACATAAACATTCGATTAACACATTGTGTATGTTCTATGTATTACATACTGTATACTTAAAATAACGTCAGGTAGAGAAAAGAAAATGTCATTAAGAAAATCGTAAGGAAAAGAAAATATATTTACAGTATTTATGAAAAAAAAAATCTGCATATAATTGGACCTGAACAGTTCCAACCTGAGTTGTTCAAGAGTCAACTGTATATTCTCACTAGTGGGATCCCTGTCCTCGAGTCAATCAATTTATTCCCAGCCCTACCCTACCTCCCACTGGCTATTTGGTCTACTCGAAAAGTTACTATTTTTGCATGACTTAATAAAAAACCCTTCCTATATCAGTACGGTGGCAATATAAACACAGAAGAAAAAATACTGGGAAATGCTGGTCTTAGACTGGACTGATGCGAGTTAGAGGGAAGGAGCCAACCCACCAGTCCAGATTGGTGATCTCTACAGCTGCAGAAACTTTTGTTTCAATTCCTGAAAAAGAAGTCAGAAACAGGTTGTTAAAAATACAACTCACGCAACTCTTAACCCTCATTCACAGAACTGAGACTGTGAAGTCAGAAGCTTTTCAGTTATCTGCATAAAGCCCCAGACCCCGGTAGGTGTATGTGTGTGCAGAGACGCCTCTCCCTACCGTGGGGAGTTGAATCCACTGTCCACAGTGATGCTGCTGCTGTCCATACTGTCGAGGCGTGCCGAATGGGTGGTTCTCGGGTGGCTGCTGCTGTCAGTTTCTTTTGGGGCAAGGAGGGTGAGGTTCTTCTCAAATTTCCTCTGCAAGTCTCTTTCCTTCTCCCTCTCGAGGAGCCACTGCATGGTGCCTACGTCATCTCTGTTTTTCTCCTCCTCGGCGTTTTTGTTTGCCCCTTCCTCAGAGTCATCGTCATCAGAGACATTGTAATAGTCAAAAGAGGCTTCTTGGTTTCCCCCTGACTCCTGCTGACGCTGGAGAGCTGGCATGGCTTGTGCCGCTGACGTCCCCAGGGACGGCTCCAGTTTCTCGCATCGGCCTGGCAGTGTGTCGGCAGGTGTCTTCGGGTGAGATTTGAGGAGGGACAGGCTGGATTTATGATAGCTGTTTACAGACAAGGTGCTGTGAAGAGGTTTGAACAGTGTGTCTTTGCTGAATATCTCTTTCCTCTTGTCCAGGCTGCTGGGCTCGGCGCTGTGGTGCTGGATGAGGCGTCCATTGGCAATCCCTTCAGCTGCTGCACCCGCAGCAGCTGGGCCCCCACCTGGCCCTTTTGGTGACTCCTCCTTGTGCCCTACGGGTTCCCTAGAGGAATGCGGGGCCTGCCTATCGGACAGAGGCAGCTTTTTCACCCCTTCTGCCAGGGTCAGAGTGTCATGGTCCTCTTTATTCTTGCCCAGAGGGGATGGCGCTGTGAGCACCGTCTCACTGGAGGTGTTGCACTGGAAATAGTCATCCGTAGCTGTTTTTGTTGGACAAGAGTTGAGTTCACCATAGGATGGCAAACTCTCGGGGGGTTTGCCTGGCTCCAAGAGGCTACAAGCACTGGAAGGTTCCTTGCTGCCACTGACTATTTCTGGAATACACACCTCTTTATAGCCTGTGGACAAAATGTGAGCCCTTTGATGACTGGCCGTCTGTGTGGGCCTTAACGTACTGTCGTCAATGTAGGACTGGCTGGGGGTTTGGTCATCCTGGCTACAGCCTTCAGCCAGGTCATCAGGCGTCCCCAGAGAGGAAGCACCCAGAGGGCCTTTGGAGTTGTCCATGGACCTGGATCTCTCCTTGGCTTTGTTAGACCTCTCATTCCTGGACCGTCGGTCCTGGGTATGGCTGTGGCTTCGGTGTACTTTTGAGTGGGAGCTCCCCCTGGAAGGTTCGGGAAAAGGCATCTCAGTTCTCCTTTTGGCCAGTTCCCCCGACACATCCCATTCTGGCGTCATAGGGAAATGAGGCTCGATCACGTTCGTGTTGCTATGCATGATGAAATTCTCCCCTTTGTGTTCAATGATGAAGCAGCCCTCCCTGGGGGCCCTGGTGAGAGGGTCGCAAAAGTCGTACTCTCTGTCACCCAGGATATCCAGATGGGAACCATCTGATGGGTCTCCTTTTGACACCCGTGTCTTGCTGTGTGATCGAGACTTCCCGTGGGACTTTCGATGAGTCCTGCTCTTTTTACTTCTTCCGCTGTGACGGGCAGAGGACCCGGCTTTACTCCTGTGTGCTTTTTCTTCTTCCAGCTTCTTCATTAGTGCAGTGTGCCTCATGACATTTTCCACGGTCAAGTCTGGATTAATACGCCTAATGATTTCCATTTCCACTTCCCGAGGGATAGTAGTTGGCGTGTCCTCGTCTCGCAGGGGCCACTCTTCAGGAGGAAACTGGGCAGAGAAATTGGCTAGCTGTTTGGTCTTGTCTTTTTTAAAACTTAGCCGGAATAACTTGAGCCCAAATTTTTTAGACTGCTTTTCACTATCTTTAGGCTTCGAGAGAGTTTCTGTCTTATAAGAAAAATTTACAGTACTTTTACTCTTTTCAGTGGGTGGCACCTGGCAGAGGGAAGGAGGGCAATAAGGGTCTTTGCAGTCCCTGGCAGGTTTCCTCTGCAGAGTTGATGCATGCATGCTGTGCATGTCTTCTCTGCAGCAGTGGCAAGAGTCGCAGTGGTTTCTGGGCAATGTCCTTTCCCTGACGCAGCCTGAGGCAGAGGGCGTTATGGTTCCGGGTTGCGGAGAGGTACACTGAGACCTGTCAGGTATCCTCTCGTCCAAATGGTACCATTTACTGTTAGTTCTTATGAGAGAAGGAGTTATGAAATAAGTCTGTGGGGTCACGATGAAATAGCCATCTGGAGTGGGGTAGATTTTCCTCTCCCGTACCAGCGTGTTCAGCGTGTGCCGTAAAATTTCTTGGCTTGGAGTGGGAACACCTAAAACCAAGAGGACACATCATGAGAATGAAGAAGAAACATGCTGATTCCTGATTTTTCAGAATCTGCTATGGACTGAATGTCTGTGTGCCTCCAAGATTCATATGTTCAAGCCTCAATCCCCAATATGATGGTAGTAGGAGCTGAGGCCTTTGGGAGGTGATTAAGTTTAGATGAGACATTCTAAGAAGACACCAGAGCCCTCTCTCTCTGCAAGGTGAAGGTACATCTGTCTATAAACCAGTAAGAGGTTCCTCACCAGACACCAAAACTGCAGGTGCCTTGATCTTGGACTTCGAGTCTCCGGAACTGGGAGAAATAAATGTCTCTTGTTGAAGCCACCCAATCTATGATTTTTTTTTTTTTTTACAGCAGCTCAAACTGACTAAGACAGAATCCTATTAATTAAGCTTCAAAATATTATCGTTCGCAAGATAAACAGGATTCGAAGGCGTTCCTTAAGTTTAGTGTGAATCCTAGTTTTCTCTGATGATGCTTATGAATATTACTATTGATAGAATGGGAATATATAAGAGCTGGGAAGAGAGAAATGGATAGATGGAGTTAGGTTGTTACTATTGTTACAAACATTTACTGAACTGAATCATTGAAGACAATATTTTTAAATGAGGGGGAAAATAAAAAATGTTTTACATGACAGCGATTTACAAAAAAAAAAGACTTTTTCAATAAAAGCAACTAGGGAATAGGGTTGAAATAGTCATCTTGGTATTGAAAAACAAATCTAAAATATATAGAGGCTACCATATATACTTGAACTACTCTATACACTCATTTTTTAAGATTGTTTACTTAATAAACTTAATTTTATAAATTATAAAAAAGGGCAAGTGGACCTGACCACTGTTTATGATGTACTTTCCAATTCTGAAATCATGACCTTCAATTTTTAAAGTGATTATAGCTCTGGTGAAATTTAGTTAGATCTTTCTCCTTCTTGGTATAAGTCGGCAGGATGGAGGTGGCTTTTCTAATTTATAACCAGAGAGCCCTAATAAATACGCTAGTGAAAGCTCAGATGCTCTACATCTGTCTGGTCACCGAGTCCAAAACTGCCATATTTGCTAGGATATAAATTCCAGAAGGAAATCACAGATACTCCTTTGAAGAGTAACTGATATTGTTTTCAAAGGGTTTTATGTACATGTTTATGCCTTGTCTACCCCGAGAGACAGAATCAGGAGTATATCCACTTAAGAGAGTATAAATTCTCCAGGCTGTAGCACGTTTACTTTACTTCTTGGGTATTCTCCATTCCTCAGTGCCAGGCATATTCAGGGTGATATAAGACTGACCTGAATGATCTACTGTCATGCATCGCTTAACTAGGTGGATATATTCTAAGAAATGCAGTATTAGGTGATTTCATCATTATGTGAACATCACAGAGTGCACTTACACAAACCTAGGCGGTATACCCTACTACACACCTAGGCTATATGGTATAGCCTACTGCTCATAGACTACAAAACTGTACAGCATGTTACTGTACTGAATACTATAGGCAACTGTAATACAATGGTAAGTATTATGTATCTAAGCACATACAAACATAGAAAAGATACAGTAAAAATGCAGTATAAAAGATTAAAAAAAAAAATGGCATACCTGTATAGGGCACTTACCATGAATGAAGCTTGCAGGACTGGCAAGCTTTCTCTGGGTGAGTCAGTGAGTGAGTGGTGAGTGAATATGAAGGCCTAAGACAGTCCTATACACTGCTGTAGGCTCTCTACACACTGTCCCACAAGCCCTCCCCTTGCCTCCTTCTGACAGGGTCAGAAATAGGACATCGAAGTTGCCGATGCTGCTGTATCAACAGGAATGTGGGCTGGACCAACTGGAAATAACAAGGAGAAACTGGCTGGGTAAGACACAGATCACCATATCAGTGACTGTCAGGACTGTGTGAAAGGTGGCCTAAGGATCAGTAGGAATAAGAAATCAAGATGCAGAGATAAAAGAACACAGGGGATTGTCATGGCAATGTGGTTTTTGCCATTGCAGGTTTGAGCAGTGTCAAATTAAGGAAGTCTGTGGTATTCATAATAAAAGAGGGTGTTTAACATGGAGAGGGTACGGAACTGAGGACTCGGTATTTTGACTTTGGAAATTTGTTTTTGGTTCCATTGACCTTATCTGGCACAAAGGACTCTCTCTGGTATTGAAATGAGGAAAGAAATAAAACTTATCAATGCTTTACATCATTACAACCTGAAAACACTTCCAAAGTACAGGAACAGGCTGCCTCCACACCACAACAGAAAGCTTCTACTAACGTAGCAGTGGTACTTAAAACTTGTTAAGATAGTTCCTGTGGACCTGTGTCCTTGTGCAGGATTTGAGATGCTCAACAAGGAATTCACAGCAATGTACTCTGAACACCATCAGGCTGGATCTGGGAGGAGTGTGGCACCTTCTGAATATGTAGTGCGGGAGGGGCAGGCCCCTCTATGCTGAAACAGGTCAGTGGCTGACTAGGATGTAATCTGTGCATTAAAAATTGAGGTGTTAACAGGGAGAATCTATTGCCAAGCCCCACAGATATTGCTACTGTCAGAGAAAAAAAAATTCCTCCTAAACCACATATCCTTCCACTTCTTACAGGAAATTCAGCTCCGTTATAATCTTATGAAACCACTGTCTTATATATGGTCTGTCGTTGACAGAAATGTCATATGTGCTGCATGACTAATTTGGAAATAGGTCAGGTTGAATCATACTGCCAATATCCAATCGTGTCTGACCCACAAAAATGACAATTTCAGTAGAGACTGAAAGCTTGGGCTCCAGGGCCAGACTGCTGGATTGAAATCCATCACTATTTTTTGCTGTTATTGGTTGAATTATGCTCCCTGACCCTGGACCTCTTGCTATTCTAATATGTTGAAGTCCTAACCCCCAGTACTGCAGAATGTAACCTTATTTGGAGATAAGGTGTTTATAGAGATAATCGAGTTAAAATGAGATCATTAGGTGGACCCTAATCCAATATGACTGGTATCCATCTTAAAAGGGGAAATTTGGACATAGAGACATGTCTGGAACAGATTTGTCACTCACAGCCTTCAGAAGAAAAAAAAAAAAAACAACTCTACTGATACACTGATTTTGAACTTGTAGCCTCCAGGACTGTAAGACAATACATTTCCATTGTTTAAGCCACCTGTGCTTTGTTATGGCTGCTCTAGAAAATGAATACAGTGGTATCACCTTAGGCAACTTACTTAACCTCTCTGACTCTCTATTCATTATCATCAAAATGTGCATCATAATAATACCTGCCCTTGTTGGGTTATTAAATAAGTTTAATGTATGTATGACAGTGCCTGACACGTAGCAAACACTCAATAAATATTAGCTACTAGTAGTCTCAACTTTAGGTCAGGACTCATGGAAACCCAGATTACCTTCAAAGAACATTGTGTTGCAACCTAGAACAGCTGGGTAAGTTGAGAAGTTTAGGTTCCCCCATTCTTCCAGTACTATGGAGGTGAGATATGAGAGCATTAGAAATGGCCTGGAGTTCTCAAGGGGAGAAAGCCCATGAATGTGACGAACATACCCGTTTGTGTCACCATCTTCAGAAGGCATCCTTAGTGACCAAAGCAGAAGAGTTAACACTGACTCCGAATATATAGTGCTTAATGTAATTATTTAATTTTTGGCCTGCATGGTTTCCTTTTAGTCTAAGGCTCTACTCTTGAGAAACATTTTAGTTTTATGCAAATGATTTCAAGGCTGGGATAATAGCAAATATTTTTCTTAAATTTTATGACAGTTTTTGCACAAAATAAATACAAATTACAACTGAATTAATGATATAACACAAACCATATCTATACAATTCTTGAGAGCCATCATAAAGCAAATATCAGTGACTTTCAGTTAAAGTCACTTACACATGAGAAAAACAACTTACTAGAGCTGCTAAGCTCCACTAACAGCCAGGGCCTTCTGCTGAACACCTCCAGGAGGCACCATTCACACAGAATACAGCTCCTGAAGTGAAATACTATTCACACATGAATGATGCACTGGAGATGTGCAGCCCAGCAACCTAGATTACAAACCCGTATTTAAAATTGAGTGTACCTTACATGGCAGCATACTTTCAATCAGTGTTATAACGAAAAGCAGTTTTTCAAAAAATGGTACAGCTCATTTATATAAATTCACGATTGGGTTTACTATACTGCTATAATAAAGGAAAACTGAGGTGTAATTCATAAAAATCGCTATTACTATAAAACCAAAATTTAACCATATTATAGATCTTGCTGATTGTAGGCCTTCCAAGCGATGATCTTCAAAACTATATAGAATCATGACTACAATGTAATCATTCCATAAGAATCATTAAGCTCTCTGACCATTCCAAATGAAGGAATGAGAAAGTTTCCATAGAGAATTTACATCTAAAATTTTGATGTCTTAGATTTGCAAGTATATCAATCAAATGTTTAATTTGAAAAAATAAACTAGAAACATTCCCTGTTCAATCGATTTTCCATACTTCTACCAATGTATTTTCAAAGCTTTAACTGAAAGTCATTGATACTGATGATTATTATTTTATTAGTAAGTCCTAGTATAATGACTGACATTTTTAATTGTCTATGAAATCTAGGGTTTCACTAGAAATTTGTAGAGATCACCAGAAAGAAATATGGTTGTGATGGATATTTTTAACATTTACATGTTCCATCGCTTCTAGATTCTACTCCCAAAGTTTATCATGAATTTGGATTTTGAGAGCTTAAAGAACAAAAATAAGCTTTACATCCAAACAGGGCTTGAAACTTGACCCTCTCTCTTACCTTACTACTAAAAGGAAAAAGGTTTGCCTGGCAGTTAACAAAACAAGACAAACAATCAGACAATCAAGAACAATCAGAGATAATAAAATGTTACAAAACTTAAGATATTTTATAGGTAGCAAGGGTGGGTTCATGTTAGAGTTTTTAAACAGTATGTATAATTTCACACATATTAATTAGAAAACTGAAAGAGGAGGAAAACTCATTGGGAGAGAAATATAAAGTTCTTTTGGGGCAAAAGGAGAAGTGGGAAGACTCGATATGGGAGATTCCTATTTAGTTTAGAAGTATTCTTTCTGCCCTCTTCCCATGGGTGGGGTGCATTCCTCCACACCCTGACTTTGAGTTTGGCCAGGTTCACTTTGGCCAATGGTACGTTAGTAGGTATGGTCTGACCAAAGGGCTCTTGTGCCTCTGCCATCCCAATGAACAGAACAGGACTCTGCTTGCTCCCTTTTACAAAGAGGATGGGGTACAGAAGGATGGGGGTACAGGTGGAGCAGAGCCACCAGGCTAGGACCAGTCTGGATCAGCTGACTCCTGGAGAATCCAAACACATGAGCTACATAAATGTTTACTATTGTATGCCACTGATACTCTGTAATTGTTTGTTATCCAGCATTTTTGTAGCCAATTGCTTGTATTTACTAAGCTCTCTTCTTAGTTGGATGAAAAGTATGTGAAGCATTTGTTTTTAACATAAGCTCTATCTCAATCTAGGTATAGGCTGAGTCCAAACCAAGCTGGTGGACTGGTGGCTCAATAATGTGTTTGACTTGCATGTCACTGGCATACATGTGTTAAAATGTACATGCACACAATTGCCAATATCTAAGGCAATCCAGATATTTCATATAAAAGTGAATTTCTAGTCCATGGCCGTGCTACCCTGAACAAGCCTGATCTCATCTGATCTCAGAAGCTAAGCAGGGTCGGGCTTGGTTAGTACTTGGAGGAGAGACCACCTAGGAAGACCAGGTTCTATAGGCATAAAAAATAAATAAATAAATAAGGGACTGTAAATCGACAAGGTCCTTGCAATCTGTGAGGTCAACCAAGGGTTGCCTCGCCTTAAAAAAAAAGGGGAATTTCTAGATTCCCTTAAAAGATTAGAAGATTTGGCAACTCTGGCAGGGTCCTACATTTTGGGGGGAGGGGGAATGGAATACTACCCTGGAGTTGAGTAGTGGGCTGCCTCTCTTGAGATGGGGCATGCATTCATTAGCTTATCACCATTCCTAACATCTAGCACTGGAGGCATCAAACACCATTCACACAAGCAGCTGGGCTATTGTCTTCTTTTTATAACAGTTAAGAGAAAGTGAAACATTTTATTTTATTTTGTTCTTTTAAAATGAAATCGTAACTAATGTATCAAATATGATAGTCTTAAAATTCATCAGGCCATGACATAAGCATGCAAGATATGTTTATTTTTAATATTATTCTGTCTGTAGTTTAATCCCTTAGGACTAAAAATTTCAGTTGTTTCTGACTCACTTCTATGAAATCATGATGTTTATGTATTTAAAGAATGTTTGTGTGGCAAAGGTTGAATGGAATCTTGGCAAAATCGTTTTACCAGAATTCCTTGTAGATTCTGATTTAATTTCTTTTTCTCGGTACCAATTAAAAAAGTATTAAAGCTGAAGAAGGCAAATTATTTTTGAAGAAACACAGGTGCCTTAATTTTTTAATTACAGAACTAAGAAAAGTTTCCGTTCAATTTTGGCAAAGATTTTTTTTCTGTGAGATTTAAACACGAGAAGAGCTGTCCTTTTATATTTTATAGCCCAGGAGCAGTCTAAGCACACCATCCTTTGGGAAGGTGCTACATTCTCTTTCTATTACCTGGGAAACATGTGGTCAGGTGCTCCATCAGTGCTTCTTGGGTGACAGGTTTTCGTGCCGAGTTCATTGCTGAGATGGCCAAGCACAGGATTTCCCCGAGTGGAATAAACTGAGATTGACTGATGGGAGACATACTGATTGGTGATACATCACCTGCAGAAAGACAATTTTCAAGTGAGTGGTTCATTAAAAGACCCAGCCGTTTTTCATACACACACCTTCGCACGTACACGTCCCTCCCATGACTCTCACCTACTCCCTGTTATTGTGAATACAGTCAAATCCAAACACTGACATTTGTTCACGAAACCACAGCCCATTCTGATCAGGTAGAAAGAATGCCACAGAACCGTGGAAGCTCCAGTTGTCTCAACAAATAAAACTTGCCTTTAAAACCTGAGTGCTCACTTCAATAGATTTACTACTGAAAGGCTTGCAATGAGACTTTGAAAAATGATCTCTGTTTTTATTCACGTGGAGCTGATTTATTTATTAACTGCCATTTACATCTTGACAAATGCATTTGTGGTAACTCGAAGATTCATTCATTCAGATGGTGAGCTCCCTTTACAGGTCAAGCATCTGCTGGGGGCTTGGGAACATGAATAAGGCCCCCTCCTCAAAACATCTCTGCCCTCAAGGAGCTTCTACTCAAGTGGAGGAGACAGACACATAGACCAAAGTTCAGAGTGCACGAGAGAAGGCTGAACACCAACTCTGGAGCAGAGAGGGGAGGATGGGGTTGAAGGTGGGGCTTAGAAAAAAGCAAGTGAGAGAAGGTTTTATCAAGGATGTAAAGCCTGAATCCAGTGCTGAAGCAGGAGTGTGTCTGGT
This sequence comes from Pteropus alecto, assembly GCF_000325575.1. Taxonomy (NCBI): domain Eukaryota; kingdom Metazoa; phylum Chordata; class Mammalia; order Chiroptera; family Pteropodidae; genus Pteropus; species Pteropus alecto. Next base: position 19,119,803 of record NW_006439192.1, on the reverse strand, counting down.
GGCTCGGATGCAGGAATAATGTAGAAGGTGGCAGGATCTACAAGCAGGCATTTCTAGGGAGTATGAGAGAAGGCCCACAAGTATGTAGAGACATCCAGAGGGAAGAGCTGAGAGTTCAAGGCCTTCATCCTATGAGGGACAGTGAGCCACTGAAGGAATTTAAGGAATGACAAAGTCAGATGTGAATTCAGAAACATGACTCTGGTGGCCAAGTGGAGAATGAACTGGGGGAGCAAGAGACGACAGATTACATCCATAAGGGCTGGTGGCTTCCTGCACACGGTGACATCTAAAAGAGCGGATGGAGGCAGGAGAGGCTAAAGACCCAGCAGCGAGGGGACTGACTGTGGTGGCTCTTGAGGAAATGTCAACATGCAATGCAAATATCCGTCTTCATTCCTATGATCTTTACATCTAAGTTATGCTGCAAGGATTCCTAGAACTCCCTGGAAAGATTTCTGGGGTGCGGTGTCCCCAGCAGAGGGGTGAGGCTAGGAGAGTAGGAAAGTCCTCTCTGGACACGTGGGTGCCCCCTGTTTCATAGTCTGAGCTTCCGTAAGGTTTCAGTTGAGAAAACGCCCTATAGAAAGGGTGAAAATTATCAGCAGAGTAGAATATCTGTGAGCTTGTAAGCGTATTTCCCAAATGTACTTCCATAATCTCTCCTCTTTTGTTTCCTAATGTGACTTTTCTCTTGTAAGAAGCTACCATAGCTAGCCAGATCTGAGACTGTGGCATTAAGTAGCACCCTCCCTGGAAGGCATCTGGGTACACAGGACAGTTAAAGCTGTGCCCAGTCACAACCCCTAGTTTGACTGGAGTCCAGAGTCCTTTTGGGAAAGAACTTGAACCCTGCTTTGATAGACTGAATGGGAAATGGTTTGATGGATGAAATCAGGCAACAGGGCCTAGGAATGAAAACCATGAGGTAAGGGGATAAGTCTGACGTGTACCAAACGAAGCAGCAGGACTCCAGTGCCTAAGACCTGACCTTCCCTACAAAGCCCAGCTCAGCTTAGTGCTCTCCTGCATCTCTTGGGGCTCCAATTCGCTCCACTGTGGCTCCATTCCCTGCAAAATGGGTATAAGAAGGGTAACATATTTCCCCCAAAACCAGAGAGAGTGAGGAATACTCAAAGAACAAGAAAAGGTCAGCAGACATAAAAATAAGCAGAAACCGGGAACTGACCTAACTTAGAACTTCTGGGGCTATGGGATATAAGTCTCATAAAGAGAAGGCCTGTGAGAGATTCTTGCAAATATCTGGTGGGGTAGTGGTGGGTAAAAGCTACAACATGGAATTTTAGGCCGTTATTGTGAATGTGAGTTTCATTCACTGGCTGGTGAAACTCAATTCATACAGGTGACTCAAAAAATGACAGAATTATGTGGGCTGGGACCGCCTCAGTGGGTAAGTGTGCTATTGTCTAAAAGGTGACTATTTAAATCTTAAAAAAAAAAAAAAAAACCTGTTGCATCCTTAAGTTCAAACACATATTATCCTAAAGCCTAATGTGTAAAGGACGAGCTCGTGGTGGTGGGTGAGATGAGTACAGGTGAGGGTTTGGAGCTGCATCCGCTCAGTTCTTTCCTCTCCGACGGGAGGGGGCCTGTAGCTCAGCCGCGGTGACACTAAAGATCTCTTGTGTGAGTCCTTCTCTCTCCCTCCAGCTTCTACAGGAGAGGATGAGGATATTGAGGCCAGGTTTCTTGATGAGTTGCTAGGTTAGCAATGTGGACCTCCAAGTCACCTGGAATGATTTTGTAAATCAGATGACAAAGAAGGTGAGGTCAGCTGGCAAAGGGGGACATCAAAGCAGCCCCAGTGCCTTTGGATCTGTGGTCACTACCTTCTAAAACTTGCCTATCATAATTAAGGACTTCTCAGAAGATCAAAACTACAAAATTACTAAATATGATTTTTTTTTAAATGCAAGTCTATTTTCTGATTTTGTATAGGTTACAGAGAACTCGATCTCTCTGTGAAAAACAAATGACTACTAGCAAAATTAACTTTGTTTAGGTCATGTTTGTCCTTATGCTTTTAGCTGAAATTGTTTAGTTTAACTGCCATCTTCTAAGCTAATTTCTTTTCATTCACTGCAGCCAAATATAAGAGGCAGTATGCTTTAAGAGTCTGAATTGCATTTGCTTTGGAAAAGCTCAGTTCCACTATAATAATAAATATGTGCAATAACTTTTAACTCAGGATATAAGATAAAATGGAATTTGGATGCTCTAAATGACTATCTCCACGTCATCTCGTTTTTATGCTGCACTAAGATAAATTATTTTCCACTCCCTCCCCACTCCCAGCCCAACTGGCAATCCTGTTTACTCTAAGTCCAAATGCTTCTTGGATCTATTCCCTCCATTCCATCTCTACTCCAAACCACTGCCACCTCTCACCTAGCCCACCATAATGGCTAGATGACTCGCAGTTTTCCTTCCTGCCCTGACACTCCCTGACCCACAGAGCAGTCAGGCCTTCTTAGAAAAGCCTAAAACGTGTCGCTTCCCCACATAAAATCCTAGTGACTGCCTACTGCTTCTAGAAGGATCCAAACTCCTCATCAGGCCTCTAACGGCCTGCGGGGTCTGTCCCCCCACCACTGGGACCATTCCCCCACCACTCACCACCAGGTGTCGAAGAATTGCCTGGTGGTGTGGAAAAACCACACGCATTGGAATTGGTGCCAGACTCATCCCAAGTTACTGTCTTCACTCTCTGAGTGTGTGCACGTGTGTTTGTGTGTACTGGTGTACTGTCTGTCTCACCACGAGAATATATGCCCGTGACAGAAAGGAGCATGAATGCCACATTCTCAGTGCCTAGAATAATGCAGGGCTTACCCCAGACACCCAATAAATATTTGTTGAATGAATGAATATTTATAACTTTATAAGCCAAGGAATTTCTCAGGGTATTTAAAGGATTGTGATTTTATTCATATATTTTACTAAATAATCGCAAAACAGAAAATTTAAGAAGAGACAAAATATACTTGACTTATATGCAATTTCTAAGACTCCCTCTATTAATTTCATAAATAATAATTCCCCAAACTCCCCAGTTACCATAGAAAAATAATTATATATTAAGTGAGGGTTAGGGCATGCATCTAAGATCTGTACTAAAGAAATCATAGGTACCTCTCAAACAATATAACACATTATTCAAGTTTACCATGATTTTCTGTGGATCTTACAGCAGACCTGCTTAAAGAATCATTGTTAAAATATGCTACTATAAAATTCTTCCAACTGGACCACATTTATAGCCAAAGAAAACAAGGTAATATAAATACTGCTGAAATATTGTTAGTCACTATAATCCATAGAAGCTACCACATTTTGCAGAAACTATGAATTGCTACTTGTCTATAATTTATAGAATAAATTTTTCTATTGTCAGAATTAGTTCTGAACATATTCATAAAGGCAATACATCTAAAAGCTCATCGCTACTTTGTAGGCTAACAAATTCTTTCTAAACTATGATAATTCTGTCCTATTGTTCTAAAAAGAAGGGGTAAATAGGTTTTATTTCAGCTGTATTTTCTTACAAACATCCATTTAAGTATAGTCCTCAACGAACGTTTGTTAAATCCAGAATGATTCAGATAAAACCAAGCATAATGCCTTGGACAAATTACACATTCAATAAGTTTCTGGTAAGTGAATTTAAAATATGAGAAGATATGAAAATATTATAATTGTAAGTAAACTTCTTTGATTTTGAGCATTTAACATTAAGTTTAAAATACTTTAGTGAATACCTGGACTGGTTTCATTTAAGGTACTAGTCAGCTGAGAAGAACGAGGACAAAAATAAATTTGCCCGGTGGTGATGAGTGGAGTGGAGGATGAAGGCTCTTCACTTGAGGCGGGAAAGAGCATGTACAGAGCATGAAGCAGCAATGCTAAGCCTGGGGGAACTGGGGCATATTTTGGTACCACTAGAGCAGGCTAGGCTGGTGGTGAGATGGAGAGAAAAGTAGAAGCCAGATGCTGGTTGACCAGAAGGCTTACTCTTGAGGCTTACGGGGAACCACTGCAGGTGTTTATACAGAGGAATTATATAACATAGTTGTTACAAAATCAATCTTGTGCAACTGTGGAGAACAAACCCTTGACTACTACAATCGCCCAGGTAATTGACAAGGAGGGTCTGGACAACGGCAGAAATCAAGCAGTGCTGACTTTCTGTCTTTTATTGTCTACAGTTAGTTGCTTCCATCTCAGAAATATCTTTATCACGCACGCACATTTTTACTATTTAAACTCCTCTACCTATTCTCTTTTCCAACTTTTGGCCAGTTACTTCAGCTGCAATTATTTCAAAAAACACACTCTCACATAATTTTCTTTCGAGAAATATATGAGTGCCAATAATATGCTCAATACCTTTAGGCACTCAAGTTCCAAAATTATTCCTGTCTTGGTTCTATTCGTAGGGGTGAAAAACCACAAACCATACTGTAATAAAGCTCTGTCCTTTATGAATGCCATTTTCTTTTTCCATCAGTCATTAATTTAGGTTCTTTGTACTTGCCAACCTTTGCAAATGAGGGAGGACGACACAAGTCCTAAGATGTGACCCTCATGACAACTTACATGCATCCCTTCCCAGATGATATCCGTAGCTTTCTAAAAGATACCTACTAGAAATGAAAACATGAATCTATTCTCTTCCATTGAAAGTACCCATCTTCATACAAATCAGAAAAGGGAAGCCATAATTTTTCTCGATGAACTATATCATAATAAACTACAACCTCAAAAGAACCCCATCTTCTATCTTACACTTCTTTAAACAATCTGTTTTTTTAAGCATCAGAATTCTGTTTGAATTATTCTGTTTTCCTGTTTATTTTTAAATACTATTTTTTATTGTAAATGTCAGTCTACTCTGTCCTCTGATTGAACAGTGACCTTTGACCCTGATGAAGTCCAAGAAGCAAAGCAATCTCCCTGTACTTACAAATGCAGTTCTGAAACTGTACTGATTTATAACTGAAAAATTCCCCACATAAAAAGGCACTCAGGAGATATTTTAATAAATGCCCAGTCTCTTAAAACAAAACACAATTACCACTCTGCCTCTGGTTCCCCATCCTGTAAGATGAGAGTTTCAATGAAATGATTTCAAAGATTCCTTCAGACTCTTAAATTCTAAGATGCTATATCAATGAAGCAGAATTCTGGCATAAAAGCACCACACAGTAATCATGTCTAGCTCTATTTACATCTTGCCAGATAAACTATTTTAATGCTCATCCAATCTGAGACAGCAGCCTTTAATTTTAAAAAGAATAGCAAGATATATTGGCTATTAATTTTTCCCCTTGTAACAAAGGCTTCATAATTTACTCTTTCTAATTCAAAGTCTTGCTCAGCTTTGCTCCTTGGGACTAAAGTGACCTGTTCTGGTCCTCTGAACTGCCAAAATTAACACTGAAGTTAAAATTATAGATGCCAATAAAATTACTACATGCAGTAGATACTGGGACTCATAAATGGTCCAACATGTCTGTAAAATGTACAGTGGGCACAGCGACAACACAACTCTATTCCTTTCAACAAACCAGTCATAAAACTACTAATGTGCCAAGCTTTATCTTAAATACCCTTGGGCCTGGGGAAACCCTAAGTTCTCCGAGGTTAAGTAAACAACTCGAATGCAAAGCATCAGACAAACCTTGCGTTTTACAATTTAGTTCGATTTATTAACCCCAATTTTATGTATAAATGTTGTTCAGTTCTTTTCACAGATGGTCTATTTCAGTGTTTTTTAAAAAGCTGTTCTGAAAAACCCCACATTCTTCCTTCCATGTGGTCTGAGAAAGATCTCAGACCACAATACCCTAACGGGAGGGAAGAGCATACAGCACCCACTAACTCACAGGCTGCTACATTGTAAGCAACTCTCCTGTGAAACCAGATTACCATACTTGACTTCCAAATGTTTGTATTTGAAATTTAAAAGAAAACTGGCACTTTTACTGGTTTATGGTATGTTTAGTTTAAATGTCACTGATTTCAGAAATTTAAGGCTAAGCCCTCATTGCAATAGTCAATGGAAGGAAAGTTGACATAAAAAGGAATTTTAGAACATTTAGAAATTCTATAACAGCTCTTCTAAAGTTTGCTAATGCTTTATTTCAACACTTGATGGGTCTCTTAAAGAAGGTCCAGTTCCTAAGCTATTATTTGAATAAACTGTTCTAATTCAAAATAGAACGTAAGAGGCTCTCATTAATAATATTAAAGTTAATGATGTCTGTTAGCTATGACTTACTAAGAAATTTCTAATGAGTAGGGATAAGCAAGAATGGCATGGTGGTATATGGTGTGCATGCACACAAACATGTGTATGCGTGCGCAACACATACACACACACACACACACACACACACACACACGGCTTGTGTCCACCACATCATCTGACTCTTTCTGCTTATCAGTCTGCCTAATGCAGAGAGATGTCTAATACAACCAAGTGAAATGATAAATCAATCGGTTGATTGGTTTACAAAAGAAACTCATCATCTTCCCCATCCACAAGTTTTCATTAGTCTGATAGCTATTTCTCTTGTTACTGAGATTGGACCACTGATAAACAACTGTCATAAGATAAGCAGAGACAGACAAGCCAGAAAAAGTAGAAGATCAGGTGAAGAAAGGCAGCCAACAGACGTGATGGGTGATACCTTCTTAGCCGGGGAGCCAACTCCACCATCACCAGAATGATGACTGGCATCTTCTCTAATCATAAACATCAAACACTTTTGGATCATTTTGCTATTGCAATAGATTTTTTGTGGAAAAGTTAGGTTGGAAATATGAGCCATCAGGCCAATTATACGTTTCGAACCTTTGCTAAGGCTGCGCAAGTGTGGTGTGTGTTAGGCACTATGGAATAAAACCTAACAGAGTGCTAGTCAGCAGACACTCAGGTTTGTTGAATAAACAGGTACTACACACATAGGCAAAGCAAGGTAAGACCCTGCTAAATGCCAAGACGCTTTCCATCACCATCTGCCACCCTGCTCTCTAGTCCCGCATCCAGGGCTAAGTTAAAGCCATTTACCACCGGGGGTAAAATCATAATGAAACACCAGTCCTAGCTGACAACAATTAAGATTCCTCAGATGTCATGCCATTCTGCAAGGCAACTGGCTAACAAGAGTTCCTATGTGATATAGTGTCTTCCTTTACTTTATTAAAAGTGCATCACATAGAATGAAATCTAAATTCCTATTTTACTTCTCTTTCATCTCCATTCTACATCAGAACCTAGCCTAACACCAGAGACATATTAGACGCTCCAGTTTCCATCGATGGTATTTTTCAAACATAGGTAAATAAATCTACCATCTCCAGAGTCATTCTCATCCCCTCTTCATAAGTTAGAATCACCACAGCTGTTTCTCAAAACTATGTTCTTTGCTTCATCAGTCTAGGTGTCACAGCTATACTGTGACTTATTTCTGTAAAATACAATAGTAATAGAACAAAAAGGCCTAATTAAATATAGTCTAAATATATATATCTATATATATATATATAGATATATATATGTACATACACACACACATATGTGTGTGTGTATGTACATATATATATCTATATATATATATATAGATATATATATGTACATACACACACACATATGTGTGTGTGTATGTACATATATATATCTATATATATATATATAGATATATATATGTACATACACACACACATATGTGTGTGTGTATGTACATATATATATCTATATATATATATATAGATATATATATGTACATACACACACACATATGTGTGTGTGTATGTACATATATATATCTATATATATATATATAGATATATATATGTACATACACACACACATATGTGTGTGTGTATGTACATATATATATCTATATATATATATATAGATATATATATGTACATACACACACACATATGTGTGTGTGTATGTACATATATATATCTATATATATATATATAGATATATATATGTACATACACACACACATATGTGTGTGTGTATGTACATATATATATCTATATATATATATATAGATATATATATGTACATACACACACACATATGTGTGTGTGTATGTACATATATATATCTATATATATATATATAGATATATATATGTACATACACACACACATATGTGTGTGTGTATGTACATATATATATCTATATATATATATATAGATATATATATGTACATACACACACACATATGTGTGTGTGTATGTACATATATATATCTATATATATATATATAGATATATATATGTACATACACACACACATATGTGTGTGTGTATGTACATATATATATCTATATATATATATATAGATATATATATGTACATACACACACACATATGTGTGTGTGTATGTACATATATATATCTATATATATATATATAGATATATATATGTACATACACACACACATATGTGTGTGTGTATGTACATATATATATCTATATATATATATATAGATATATATATGTACATACACACACACATATGTGTGTGTGTATGTACATATATATATCTATATATATATATATAGATATATATATGTACATACACACACACATATGTGTGTGTGTATGTACATATATATATCTATATATATATATATAGATATATATATGTACATACACACACACATATGTGTGTGTGTATGTACATATATATATCTATATATATATATATAGATATATATATGTACATACACACACACATATGTGTGTGTGTATGTACATATATATATCTATATATATATATATAGATATATATATGTACATACACACACACATATGTGTGTGTGTATGTACATATATATATCTATATATATATATATAGATATATATATGTACATACACACACACATATGTGTGTGTGTATGTACATATATATATCTATATATATATATATAGATATATATATGTACATACACACACACATATGTGTGTGTGTATGTACATATATATATCTATATATATATATATAGATATATATATGTACATACACACACACATATGTGTGTGTGTATGTACATATATATATCTATATATATATATATAGATATATATATGTACATACACACACACATATGTGTGTGTGTATGTACATATATATATCTATATATATATATATAGATATATATATGTACATACACACACACATATGTGTGTGTGTATGTACATATATATATCTATATATATATATATAGATATATATATGTACATACACACACACATATGTGTGTGTGTATGTACATATATATATCTATATATATATATATAGATATATATATGTACATACACACACACATATGTGTGTGTGTATGTACATATATATATCTATATATATATATATAGATATATATATGTACATACACACACACATATGTGTGTGTGTATGTACATATATATATCTATATATATATATATAGATATATATATGTACATACACACACACATATGTGTGTGTGTATGTACATATATATATCTATATATATATATATAGATATATATATGTACATACACACACACATATGTGTGTGTGTATGTACATATATATATCTATATATATATATATAGATATATATATGTACATACACACACACATATGTGTGTGTGTATGTACATATATATATCTATATATATATATATAGATATATATATGTACATACACACACACATATGTGTGTATGTACACACACGTTGCTGGTTCCCAAATTACAATAAAATTATACTGAATGACAGCTACCGTCCCCCCAACAAGTGAACATCCCTACCACCCCTCCAAACTGCCATGGAGGTTGTTACAAAAAAAAACTACATAACTGCATATAGGGATGAAAGAGCACAGAGGGCAGAACAGATACACAGAGAAAACTCGAGAAAACTCGCAACTCACTACCGAGAAGTAACTTTTCTCTCCAAGGTTCAGCATTACAAGACAGTGGTAGAGGCTGTGAACTCTGCAGTTAAAACCTTAGGTTCAGAGCCCAGTTCTGCTCCTCGTTTGTTGTGTGAATTGCGGCAAGCTATTTAATTTTTGACTCTAAATTTCTTCTCTTAATAAGTGCACATAGTGATGTTTACTTTATAGAACTATTGAGAGGATTAAATGAGATAATGGATGTGAGTGCTTACACTGCCCCCGAAACCTAGCAAGTATTTAATAAACAGTAGTTAGTATTAAAATTATCTTCTCCATGCCTATCTGAATTTATTCAATTTACTCTTTTACGGTGTTTGAATTTCTACCAAGAAATCATTTGGTCCTAAAAATAAATCTTTTTTAAAAAACAGATATCTGTGGGAAGGCTAAGAGGGCAATAGTCTTTCTTATTCTAGTATGAAATAATCATATTATTCACCTCTTGATTCTTAGCTGTGAGCGTGCACACTGAATGAATGGAATATTTTGATTGGGAGGCAGAAAAGTTAAGATACACACACACACATATAGACATAGCATTTGGGATGTATTACTGGGCAAGAAGAGAATAATGGTCTTAAAGCAAATAGGAAACATGCATTACATAGGGACTTTGGAGAGAGAAAGTTACTAGAAGATGAGAAACAATACGAACTGAGTTACAAGAATATAAAAAGAAAGTTGGCCTCTTTTAAAATTTTGGCTGGGCCCATCTTTTACATAAAAAAAAAAAAGGGAAACCTAGCACTTGAGTACTCAGTACTAAGGATTAGTGGTGCACTAGGAGTTAGATAGTTTCGCATGGGACCTGGGGTGCTAATAGCTATTCTAATTCTCTTTTCTAAGAAAAATACCTTGTAGGATTCAAAAAAAACAAAAAAACAAAAAAAGCTTCTACACAAGCTTTCACTATTTCGCGTACTCCTTACTCAAAGATGGTGTGTCCGGTATTACCCTTCCCAGGTAAGTAAACCACAAGCGACGTCCACAGCCAAGGGCCTCACCTTGACAAGAACAACCCTCTACAAGCCGTGCCAGGTACTGCCCGGACTGTAACTCAAGGTAAGGACAGTCACCATTTCTACAGTATGTGCATAACCCCTGAGGTCTACCCTAGCAATTTACCTCATGAAAATTCTTAAAATGAACAAAACAGATCATTCTCACTCTTTATGACAAATTAACACTTTTTAAACTGCCTCTCTTCTTAATCAACTATTTACTGAATGGTTTCCAGGTGTAGAGAACTGCTCGGAGATGTAGAAAAAGGCATAAATCTTGATCCTTGCCTCCGATGAGCTTATAATTTAGGTGGGAAACAGGATATAAATGTGTGAAAACATAAGCAATTGTAACATATTCGAATTACTGTTTAAAACACCCTGAGAAGAGATAAAACAAGGAAGTACAGGAATGACTAGCTAATTAATTATATCACAGGAATTTATTACATATAATTTATATTAATATATAATATATAAACTATACATATATACACACACACTCACACGTACACACAAAGAGAGAGAAATTAATTCTACAATAGGACTAAAAAATAACCTCCAGTTGGAAGTAATTGGGAGAAATTTTGAATAGGGTCTTTAAGGATGAGTAGAACTGATGGACTCAGGGACATTATACAATTTTATTCTCAACATACTATGCTTGTATTTTTCACGACCAAACATCCTTTAACACTGACTCAACCTCTTCAACTTTGCTTCGAAGACGCAAAGTGCTGTGCCTGAAGAAGAGAGATCTTTGACAATGAAGAAAGGACACATGCTTTCTGCCTGTCCGTGAAAGGGTGAGTTATGGGGATGGATATGAGAGCCAAGAGAAGAAGAGGTGTTCGAGGGGCCTATCCAATATATAGTTTGCATTATTTTTAAATGTTCTCATTATTATCACAAATTACATAAGGGATTTAACAGTCTCAGAAATATCTTCAATAAAAAAGTGCTAAAACTATAAATTTGACGAGGTGGTAAAACCATGCTTTTAGATTTGCCAAGTTTCACTTTGGAAGCACAGCGCGTAATGTACTTTCGAGAATCAAACTTTAGCATCTACTATTTAAAACAAAACAACAAAACAAAACAGCTTTTGTGTGAAAAGCCCATGGATGTTGTAAGAAAACAGCTCTGCTGTAATCTGACTCCTCAAGTAGACTACGATGAAATACTCTTAACTTCCCTAGTGGTTAAAGAGCAGCCTCCACACGATGGTAGTAGTGCTGGAGACAGTCCTGAGCAGATAAATCAGGCTTTCTTGGATTTTAGTGCCTTGTGTGTAGGTTAACGGGCCAAATAACATGCCACCTTTCAGGGACTGGATTAGTAGAGAAAGAAAAAATTCAAATAATATTTACTGAATGCCTCCGTGAGAGGAGTGAGATATTAAAACTGGTGGAAATCTGAAGCAGTTTAATTATTTCCACTCGCAAATCCTACAGCTGTCTGACTTTCAGTTCTGAGGTGACGGCTCTGGGATGAATCATGCTGGAGAGGTCGCATCTGGAGGGCAGCCTACAGGGGGCACTTCGACTGCTCAAGCTTGAGGCTGTGGGGGATTAACAGCAAGACCGCTTTTCAGAGGACAGGGCACCCTCATCAAAGGGGCTGTAGACATTTTACCATATTTCTTTGCACACAACAAGTCTTGAAAGAAAAGCAGGGGCAACCTACCTGACCCTTTCTGGACTGGCTCCATCTCCCAGGTAGCTTTGATGCTAAAGCCTGGTGCATGCTAGGGGTTTGCATCCAGGCACAAGAAGGAGCCAGTAACAGAAACGGACGTCCTAGAATCTGAAATAAGAAGAAAGAGTAAACTTCCGAGTAACAATATCCGGAATGAGCATTTCAGATTGGCTACTGAGGGCCCATGGAACACAACAGGAATCTGGTACTTTACCTTCGTAGATCTACTTTTAAAAAATGAGTTCCAGAACTCTCAGCTCTTCTTACAATTCAGGGCTTGAGATACAGGTGCAAGTTCAGTTCAAAAGCTGGCGAAAAAAGCACCTTAAAAAGGCTTTGTGAATGTACTTTGCTGGTAACGATTTTAGGGAAAAAAAAAATCCTCTTTACCATTCTTTTCTCCTATTTGCATGGAACGGCTGGAATCTTGTCCCATGCCTATTCCATATATCACAGCCACTTGCACTGAGCCCACATCCCACTGCAGTGCCTCGGGAATCTGCAGTGTCACTCCTCTTCTGCCTTGTTCTCTGCAAAGTGAAGTCATAGGGACGGATCAGCCAACCTGACTTCTCACTACCCTGCCCAGAATCCTTTGTGAACTGAAATGAGTCATCGCTCCAAGAAAAGCTACAGCCTCTGGTACGTGTGCAGGCTCCTTTGTCTGTGCGCTGCAGAGATGCTGGGCCGGGAATGGACCCCAGGCCCAGGGCCGCAAGGGGTACATCCTCCTCTCCAAGGGGCCCAGGTCTCCTCACATGCATTAGCACCAACTATTATTTTTTAATCATTAAAACAGGAAAAAGGGCACATACCTCCGGATGCTTGAAAAAAAAGCACACCCATTAAAACTGATCTAGCGTCATATACTCACCAGTCCGTAATTATAAACCTTATATATTCTTTTTTTTTTAAGGCTGGCTTTTCATTGTAACGAAGGACGGATCTCCCTCCTGTGTGTAACAGGAGGTTCTACTGTACACTGGATCAAAGTTTAGCTGCAGTGAGCTATTTGCCATAAATTCCGGTTGCGGTGCAAGTCCTTGCAAGCCTGGGTCTCATCATAACCGACACACAGCTGTCAGGCTTGCAGCAAAGGCAGCCTGCAGCCTGCCGTCAGCCAGTGCAGCTTCTGCTGCTGCTGAGAAAGGCGGCGTTGGGAATGAGGTCACTATGTCAGGAACTCGTTCTCAGCGTGAGGTTCTCCTGAGCTCACAACACAACTGAAATCTACGGAGTGGTATGATTCATAGGATTTTTTACATCGCTGCTTCATCTGCCTTTTAAAAAAAAAAAAAATTCTATGTCTTAGATCAGTAAGGCAAAAAAAAAAAAATCAATTACATATCTGTGTAAAAATGTCCTTTCACTGCACTGTTTGTACCACGTCACACTCGTTATTAGCACCACATATACACGTGTACATACTGTACTTATACACACAGCCACACAGAGGAACTTATTTCGGTACAATCATAAAGGAAAAGGATTTATCTCTAGGGTACAAGAAAGAACACATAAACATTTCAAGAAGAAAAAGGGTGGGAGTTGGGAGAGAGGAAAGAAAGATAGAAATATCAGCAATTACATTAAAATCAGAAAAAAAAATGGAGTCTGAGAGGAAAAGAATATTTCAGAAAGAAATGAGTTCTATTGTATCAGTAATAACACTGCCCAAACTCTCCCAAATAAACTAATACTAAAGCAAGCAGGCACCTCTCACTACCTCCACTAAGGAACCAAGCAGACACTGTTAAGTTAACCCACACAAAGAAACTAAGCAGATTTGGTAGCAGAGGATGTTTGTACAGTTCTCCCACATCCTCATGAATATAGTAGCTAAGTTACAATGAATACAAAGTGCAGGGCACAACCAGAGATGGGAAGGGCAAAAATGCAATGGATCTTCCCTAGGCTAAAATCTCACCATAGTCACATCCTCTCTTAACTCCTGTCACTTAGCCTGTCTTCAGGAATCTCCTCCCACAGAGCTCTGGTCTCCTCCGAGCCAGTGCACATCCTCTGGTGAACCCTACACAGTGATTCCCGTTCTACCCTCGGAAAGCCAAAAAAATATACAACCCTCTCCTGCCTGATAACTTACCCAATATTTACAAACAGTAACCAGTCCTTAACGTCTCAAATCATCTCGCCTGTAGTTGTGCACAGTTTGGGACACTTAGTAAGCATGCATACCCTATGTTCATTCATCAATTGATTGATACATTTGGTCTCAATGTTAAATAAATCTTCTTCGGCTCCTGCAACCATCTGACACTTTTCAAAGCCTCTGCCCTCATGGTTTCCATCGTTTGCTCCTACTGTGGCATATCAATTTATCTCTTCAAATGTTGTATGAAGAACCAAATGTATCCTAGCTGTGTTCTCCCCAGGGCAGTATCACTTTCCTGGTTCTGAACTCTATATTCACACGGTCTAAGACTGTGGTAGGGGTTTTTTTTCACTTTCTGTATTTTTAATGGCCTCAAATGTTTTCCCATAATGTGCCAAGGTCAATTCTGCACATGGGCTAAAACATCTATATTTTTCAAGTAAATGTGGCTGAGACCATACAAATTTAGGAGGGACTGCCATCACATAGCATGCTGCATCACAGTAGGAAATCAAAAGCCAGAAGTGGCAGGCAGAATAACAGTCTCCCAAAGATGTCCCTACATTAATTCTCAAAACCTATAAATACTACAGTACACGGCAAAGGGGAAACTAAGGTTGCAACTGGAATTAAGGTTGCTAATCAACTGACTTTAAAAGAGAAAGATTATTTGGATAGGCCCAATGGAATCATGTGGGTTCTTAAAAGTAGACGAGGGAATCAGAAGGGGAAGTCAAGGCAATGAGATGTAAGAAGGACTCAACTGACTGTTGTCGCTGGCTTTGAAGAAGGAGGGAGGGGG
>NW_006439192.1:19082166-19104150 GCF_000325575.1 Pteropus alecto | reverse complement strand
AATGGGTTCTCTCTCTCCCCAAGTCCCCAGAAAGGAACATAAGAGAACAGTAGGTTTTTGATTATTGTGTCACACTGTCAATCTCCCGAGAACTTCTTCATATGAATTGCTATTAAATCAAGTCTCACTTGTGCAACTTAGAAAAAACAAAAACAAAAATAAAACAAAAAAAAACCTCATCACTTATGCCTCACATGTTTTATGAGAAATGGTTTGTTCTCGATTTTCCCTTCCAATGTATTATTTCCTCTCATGTGATGGGCCACTTAGGTTCTCGGCCATGCTGTAGACGGAAGGTGTGGCCCGGCCCCAGGGCCTCCGACCGTGGCAGCTCAGCTTCACTCAGCTCTCTTTGAGTTTGGTTGTGTCATTATTTATAAATTCACCCAAATCCACCTAATTCAACCCATTCCTATCAGGCACAGTCTAATGGTTATAAGGTCAGAAAGTGTGCCTGAGAAACATCTGCACCACAAGAATGCAGTGATGTAACTATATAACTAATGGGTTAAAAATTAAGATCTAACTAGAGATATTTTTAGCTCCGGCAATTCAAAAGCCTCTGGGGAAGCTTTAGGTCATTGGACCACCTCTTGATAGGTACAAACTCAAGTTTCTTCTATAATATAGAAAAGGTTAAGTAAGTAGATAAAGGGGGGAAAAAAAAAAATACTCAAAGACAAGGGATAGAAAAATACAAAGAAAAATGTATTCAAATTTTCTAATATCCAAACATGTATTTTTCCATCTATTTATGAGCCTACTATGCCCACATACAGAAACTCATCTAAACTTTACAAGGACCCAATAAGTTAAGTACTGTTATTATTTCCATTAAAAAAAAAAAAAAAGTTTAACTGCCTTCCTCAGGCTCTCACAGCTAGTAAGTGACAGTGGCAGGATTTCAGTCTGCCGCAGGAGGCTCCAGAGTCTGTTTTTAATCACCACACATCCTGCCTCTCAACTCTGATAAAATAACCACTTGAAACAAAAAGAAAAATTTGTTAAATTTATGGCTTAATTTTTAAATCTAAATTGAAGCTCATTCACTTTGTTAGCACATAATCCAAATGAGGTTAAGTTCACAGGCTGGGTCCCATTAGCAGCAGAGTTTGCCCAGTTCTACAACCCCCGATGGGCTGCCCTCCAGCCTCACGCCACAGACTACTATTAAATGACCATGCAAATTAGTGTAATTGATCAGTCAAAACCATACCCATAAGTTCATGTTGCAAGTCCTACCAATAGCAAGATGAGTTTTATGATGGAGGGCCATTAGCCTCCACTCAGAAATAAAGGTGAGAAAGACACTCTGATGTTTTAGATATCAGTCTTTGTTGGAGAGATAAACTCAAAAATCAACTATAGACATAATTAGAAGTCATCCTCCTCTTCCTGGTGCCTCTTGTCCCTTTTAGTATTAGCGTCCGGGTTATAGTAAAGACTTACAAACTTTGAATATTTCAAAGGTGATTTGCTCAATTGATGACGTGTGGGTAGAGTTTGTGCTTGGCACTCAACTGGTTCCTTGGCAAAAGATTAAATAGTATTTACATAGTGGCATAGTCACACAGGTTCTTTAGAAAATGCTTTGATGACTAATGTTGTAGCACAGTCTTGGAGTTACTTTACTTGATAAAGCGGGGGGCAATAAATACCCTTATATCAGTTAAAAGTGTCAGGTGCCTAACTGCAAATGTTTAAGACACTGGAGATCATGCAGTGTACGTACACTGGAGATCATGCAGTGTACGTACACTGGAGATCATGCAGTGTACGTACACTGGTATAGAAACTTTTCCACGAAGCAATGACATGGTCTAGACTCTCATGAAGCTTATAATGCATTTGAGGAGATAAGATATTAACACACAAAAAGCGCAAAGAATACAAGACAGTGTTTGTCAAAAGGGAGAACAGGTAATGTGCACCCCCGAGAATTCAGGAGGAAGAACCTGGGCTGAAGCAGTGAAGAATGGCTTCAAGGGAAAGACAAACTTCTCCTAGAATCTGGAGAGGTGAGAGAAAAGAGAAAAGGCATACCATGAGTAAAACATGAGCGTCATGAAGAGAGGAATTTCTCTGTGTTTACAGATGTGTTCCTGATAAGTACCTAGCCAATGGCAGGCACTAAATAAATATGTGCTGAATGACTGAATGAATGAATGGAGTGAGTGAGTGAGTGAGTGAATGGCCTGAAGAGAGGAAGCATGAACCAAGGCATAAAGGTGTTGATGGGAGGGAGGTGGGGGAACAGGAGGTGGGCCTGCCTCGGGCCGAAGGTTCGTATTGGGGAATGGAGAGAGAGGAGGCAAGAAGGGTGGCCTAAGATGAGATTAAGAACAGTCTTTAATAGATAAGAAAATAACCTACCTTATATTTGCAATGAATTTCATTTGCCATTTATCACAGCCATTAGTTAAGTCTCCTCCCTAAGAAGCATTACCCTACATGAACTTCACATTCTCCAAAGACAAGTATTTATAAGCTTATGGCAGCTCATTAGAGGTATGTTGACCGGTCAATGAACGTTTCTTCCCCCGGGGACTTCTCTGCTGCCCATCACTACACAGAAGTCTGTGATGCCAAGACTCTATCCCCTTTGCAAAAAGGGAGCAAAAGGGGAGGAAAAAAATCCTACTCTGTAACAATATTATAATAAACCTACCCTAATTCAATGTAGTTCAAGTCAACAAACATTTATTAAATATAACACTCTTCTTGTTGCTTAAGTCAGAATAACAATGAAGAAGTTATAGCGTCTATCCTCACAGTTTTACATCAACATCTGAGTCATCCTCTTTTGGAAAGAGGAAGAGAGTACCATGAGAACAAAGAAAGATGACTACTTCTGTTAGAGAGATAGCAAGGAAGCATGGCAGGAATTGGGCAGCACTTTAGGAAAGCAGCAGCAGTTGAGAGGGGCCCCAAACATATGTAAGTAAAGGGGTGGGGGTAGAGAAAAGTTGGAGATGTCTTTCCAGGCAGCAAAAAGATAATGTAGGTTGAAGAGTACAAGATGTTCTGGAGAATGTCTGCTGGTCCACCTGGCTTGGCCAGCAAGTACAGAATATGTGAAGGAGAAGGGTAGAGATTAAGCCAAAGAGTAAGTCAGGCTGAGAAAAGATTTTGAAATTGTAAGAGAAAGGCACTCAGGGTTTTTACAAGGGAGTGATGCTACTAAGGCTGTAAACTTAGGTTACTCTGGCAACAGGGTATAGGATGCATCCAAAGAGAGAAGATAATTGTTGAGACAAAGGAAGAGGCTATTGTGAAAAACTGAACAAGAGGCACAGAGTACTTAAACAAGGAACAGAGAGGAGCACCGAGATATAAGATTCTGTTCTGTTTCACAAAGGGACTGTCCAAAATTTCCAGCACGAAATCTTAGGATACTATCAGAAATGCACTTACAGAAGTATCATGTACAGCTAACACTCCTTGCTCATCACCTACCCAAAAGGCTGTGCTATGATGAGAGTCTGACATTTGGAGTAGTGCTCAGGGTAGAAGAGTAAGTAGTTCGAATTGAAAAATGAAGGGAAGAGGAGAAGAAATCCTCTGAACAGAATCCGTGGGCACAAAATAACAGATCAGACTTTCCTGGCTGCATGAAAGCTGATAAAAAGGTGCAAATTAAAAATTCAACAGAAGTGGTTTCAAAAGCAGAAAGTTTCAGAGTTTTCAAGGTCTTTATAATCCAAAATTTACTGAGTTAAGTGCATTTTTGTTATGGTAGAAGAAATAATTTCAATGCAAGTTGGATTATATGCAACATGTATACACTAGGAAACTAAGTAAGTAAAGACCAAATATCCTTGGTAGAAGTACTAGAGAGCACCAATACCAACACGCAGTGAAGAACAGCGCTGTTCTGTGTTACTTACTAAAATTCTCAAAAGTCTTTGGATCAGATCAATTGTCATAGGATTAGGAACATAGAATAATGACATTTTAGAGCAGCAGAAGACACTGAAAGTCATCTTAGGGTCCAAGTAGGGTCCAAAGATAATCTTAGGGTCCAAGTAGGGGAAGCCGACTTGCCCAAAGTTACAAAGAGCCAGTCACAAAGCCAGAACTGACATCCAGATCTCCTGATTCTCGGTGCAGACATCTTTCCATCACTCCACAATACCTGGTAAAATTTACTAAAAGACAATTAAACTCTAAGCCTTCTCAGATGCACTTCAGATAAGATATAAACTAAGTAAGCAGATGTCCAATTTTCCATACTACACTATAGTATAAATTATTTTTCTGCCCTCACTTTTTCTAATCAATGTCCAAAGAAGATAAGGAAGGAAAAGATGAAAGTAAAGTGAGAAAAACTGAGAGCCTGTGAGTTTGCAGTTAAAAAGAGAGATTTTAAATTTGCTGTTTTGATATAAAACAGTAGGAAGACTATGAGAAAGCATGGGGAAATGAGATGTTACCTTTCTATGTTATAATTTTATTACATTAGCATTTGGATTTGTGAACAGGTCATGTCTAACTTCCTGGGTGAAAACACAGCTGAGTACATCTCAGATATTTCTACTTAGTATTTTCCACTGCAGAAGACAGTGATGGTCTGCCCAAGGAAGCCCACAATAAGCCAGCAAAAACACAAAAGATTCTGCTCTGAGGGCCTCTTGAAATTCACACAAGCTATGCATTATACTCTGTAAGACATTGCTTTTTGTCTTAACAGCAAAATTTTAAAAAATTGCTTCCACTGAACATCATTCAACGTTACTTTCCAAATTTTACAAGTGTACTAGTGCTCGAGATAGACCATCCACATTTATCCTGAGGTCACATAAACCCGCAGCGTAGGGCCCTAGTCCCTGGAGGCAAATATACCCCCAATTGGAGAAGCAACTACTACATCTGAAAACACACCTGAAAGTGGTATTTCCCAATTAGTTTTCAAAGTTATCATCGGTATTTCTGTAGCTTTAAAGATACACCATTACTGAGTCCTAAAAGCTCTTTTGGCTGGAATTAGTTAGAAGGTCAAAGAGCAGAGAAACTGAATTACTTTATCACCGGCTTATTTAATTATGGACAAGTTAGCCTCTGTATGGGTTGCATTCCTCCTCTGTAAGATGAAATCAGGAAAAAAATATGAAAGTTGCAAAGGCTGCCATATTTTTTAAAAGGAGGCATATCTATAGAACTAACCTCTGACCTCAAGGTGCTTCCAATTAACTAAGGAATGAAAAGTAAACACACATGAAAAGAAGGTATCACGATACTTCCCCAAAAACTATGAATAAGAGGAGAAAACTTGCTGCAAACTAAGTCCAGACGGAGTGCAAAGTAAAGAAATACTGGTCAAAGCTTTCCAGCACAATGCTGACCGTGGCATGCTGGAGCTGCCTTTGTATTTCTTACAGGCCCCAGCAGCACCCCATTAGAAGGGGTAAGCCTCTATTCAGTCCAGCCCACGCTTCGGGGAAGTGGAGGGACCTCCAATGTGCTGCTCCCCTGGCATTTCAGTGCACTCCGGACCCTTAATGTCTAGTCTGTCTCTATTCTCACTGACTAGAATGTGAACAGGATTCACTAGACTGTATTTTCAGTACTCCAAATAGTGGTTGAAGACAGTGCTTTGGCACCTAAAACAGTCAAATAATTATTGGCTAAAAAAAAATATGACTTGGACTTCGATATCCTCTACCTATTTATTATCACAAACTTCTTCTATCTGTCCACTAACCTCTTTTGCTGACATTAGGCCATTCCGCTGTGGCATCTCCACACATCATCTCATAGGAGCTAGAGCATACCTGTTTATTGAGAAAGTGTTTATAAAACTAGGGGGAAAAAATCATAACATCCTGATGTTAAAAAATATAAATCAGTCATATTCTCTTTTGTCTCTATATAAAACTGAAAGAAACAAATAAACAAGACAAACAAGGGCTCATGAACACAGACAACAGTTTAGAGGTTACTAGAGGAGAAAGAGGTGGGGGAAATAGATAAGGGTAAAAGGAGTCAAATATATAGTGATGGAAGGAAATTTGACCTTGGGTGGTGAACGCACAATGCAATATACAAATGATGTATTATTGAATTGTACACTTGAAAGTTATGTAAACTTATTAACCAATGTCACCCCAATAAATTAAATTTAAAAATTAAATTAAATTAAATGAATGGGATCACAGTGATTAGACAACCATCTATATTTGCTTTGTCCAATACAGTTGCTACTAGCTACATGGAGCTATTTAACTTGAAGTCAATTTACATTAAATCAAATGAAAATTTTAGTCCCTCTATTTCAAATGCTCAATAATAACTATACAGGCTAATATTCACTACATTTGGCGCAGCATATATAGAACGTTTCTATCACCTCAGAAAGTTCGATTAAACTGTACTGATCTAGTTAAGCAATAAGCAATCACAAGAACATTAGGTATCATTCACTTTTACAATAAAGCCTATAATTTTAAAAACATACTTTTTTTTTAGAAATTGACATATACGAAATCAGGGCTTTCCTTGATGTACAAAATCCGTGAGTTTTAACACATGTGTAGATTTGTATAACCACCATCACAATCGGGGTAGAGTCCGATATAGAACATTTCCATCGCCCCAAAAAACTCCTTCAGGATGCTCCTTACGTACCCCTAATCCCTGGAAACAACTGATATGTTCCTTGTCCCTTTCGTTTTCTCTTTTCCAGACTGTCATGTGAATGGAATCACATGGTACGTAACTCTCTGAGGCTGGCTCCTTTCACCGAGCACAGTGCTACGGAAACTCCTAATGTTCTTGCATGGACTAGAGGCGAGTGCTGACTCATATGGTAAGGGTGGAGTTACCTTTAGAAGGGACCACCAAACTGTTTTCCAGATTGGCTGTACAATTTTGCAATCTAACCAGCAATGTCGTTCTAGGAGCTTTTTTTGTTTATTTTTGGGGTGTCTCTACACAGTCAATCATGTTGTCTGCAAAGAGACAGTTTTATTATAATTTGTATTTCAGTTCTTTTTTTAAGGAATTTTATTTTAGAAATTCCAGTATGATGTTGAATGGGAATAGTAAAAGTGGACATCCTTGCCTTGTTCCCAATCTTAAGAAGGTATTTAGTCTTTAAGTACAATGTTAGCTGCAGAGTTTTTTAGACGTTCTTTATCCTAGGTTAAAGAAGTTGCCTTCTATGTCTCGATTAAGAGCTTTTATCGTAAATGTATGTTGAATTTTATCAATTGCTTTTTCTGAATCAATTGTTATTATCGTGTGATTTTTCTTTTTTAGTTTGTTAATATGGTGAATTACATTGATTTTCAAATGCTGAATTAGCTTTGAGTTTCAGGGTTTACCCCTACTTGGTCATGGTTTATTCTTTTTACATATTGCTGAATTCAATTTGCTAATATTTTACGGAGGATTTTTACATCTATGTTTATGAGGAAAATTGGTCTGCAGTTTTATTGTTCTATCTGTCTGGTTTTGGCATAAAGATAATGCTGGTTTCATAAAATGGGTTGAGAAGTGTTGCATCCTTTTCTATTTTCTAGAAAGGTTCTATTAAATTGGTGTTATTTTTTCCATAAATGTATGGTAGAATTTTTCAGTGAAACTACTTGGAACTGGAGTTTTTGGTTTGGGTTTCTTGGGGTAAAACTTTAACTATAAATTAAATGTATTTAAAAGATATAGGGCTATTCAGGTAATTTATTTCTTTTTGAGTGAGTTTCGATAGGATGTTCTTTCTAAGATTTGGTCTATTTCACCTAAATTGTTGAATTTATGTGCAGAGAGCTGTTTGTGGTGTTCACTTATTATAATGTCTGTGGAGTCTGTAATGATATAGCGTTTCACTCCTAATATTGATCATTTGTATCTTCTTATTTCCTTGTCAATTTAGCTAGAGATTTATCTATTTTATTGTTATTTTTAAAGAACCAGTTTTTGACTTCATTGGTTTTCTACATTAATTTTGTTTTCAAATTCGTTGATATCTGCTCTTTATTATTTTTCCTTCTGCTTGTTTTGGGCTTATTTTGCTCTTTTTTTTCCAGTTCTTTTAGGTGAAAGCTTACACTATTCATTTTGGATCTTTTTTCTTTTCTAACATGAGCATTTGATCTATATATTTTCCACTAAGCCCTGCTTTGTCTGATTTGTATGAATTGTGATATGTTGTATTTTCACTTTAGTTCACCTCAAAATACTTTCCCTGAGACTTCCTCTTTGATCCATGGATTACTTAGAAGCACATTATTTAATTTCCTAGTATTTGGGGATTTATCGGTTATCTTTCTGTTGTTGATTTCTAGTTAAGTTCCTTTATGGTAAAATAACATATTTTGGATTATTTAAATTCTTTAACTGTGTTTAGGTTTGTCTTATGTCTCAGGATATCAACTATCTTTGTGAATGTTCTCTGAGGATTTGAAAGGAATGTATATCTGCTTATTTTAAGGAGGAATATTTTATAAAAGGTTGATTAACTCTCATTGGTTAGTAGTATTGTTCAGTTTTTCTATATCCATGTGGTTTTCTAGCTACTTGTTCCATCAATTATTAAGAGAGCCATGTTGCTGAAGTCCCCAACTAAACTCACCCATTACTCCTTTCAGTTCTATTTTGCCTCATATACTTTGAAGCTTTGTTGTTAGGTGCATACACTTTTAATATGCTCTTTAAAAGCTTTTTTTGGTAAGAATACTTAACATGAGGTCTATGCTCTTAACAGATTTTTAAGTGTACAATACAGTATTGTTATCTACAGGCACAATGTTGTGTATCAGATCTCTAGAACTTATTCATCTTTGTATAACTGAAATTTTATACACGTTGATTAGCAATTCCCATTCTCCCCTCCCAATCACCATTCTCTTCTCTGCCTCTGTAAGTCTGACCTCTTAGCTACCTCATATAAGTGGAATCCTGCAGTATATTCCTCCTTCTGTGTCTGGCTTATTTCACTTACATAATATCTGTAACGTTCATCCATATTGTTGCATATTGCAGGATTTCTTTCTTTTTTTTAAGGCTGAATATATTCCATTGTATGTATATACCACATTTTCTTTATCCATTCATGTGTCCACAGACACTTAGGTCGTTTCCACATCTTGCTTATTGTGAACAGCGCTGTAAAGAACATGGAACTGCGGATAGCTCTTTTAAGATCCTGCTTTTAATTCTTTTGGATAAATACCCAGAAGTGGGCTTTCTGGATCATACAGTAGTTCCATTTTTAATTTTTTTGAGGAAACTTCATACCGTTTCCCATAGTGGCTGTGCCACTTTGCATTCCCATCAACAGTCCACGAGAGTCCCAATTTCTCCACATCCTCGCCAACACTTATCTTTTTTGTTTTTTTGACAATAGCTATCCTAACAGGTATATGGTGATATCTTATTGTGGTTTAGATTTGCATTTCCCTAATGATTAGTGATGTTGAGCATCTTCTCACATACTTGTTAGCCATTTTTATATCTCCTTTGGGGAAACGTCTATTCACGTCAGCCCTTTTTTAATCAGGTCATTAGTTTTGGGAGCTTTGTTTTTTTTGTTTTGTTTTGTTTTGCTATTGAGGTATAAGAATTCCTTATATATTTTGGAAATTAACCCATTTTCAGACATATGGTTTACATATATTTTCTCTCATTCCACAGGCTGTCTTTTTACTCTGTTGATTGTTTCCTTTCCTGTGGAGTTTTTTAGTTGATGCAGTTTTACTTGCCTAATTTCGCTTTTGTTGCCTGTGATTTTGGTGTCATATCCAATAAAAATCACTGAAATCATTGCCAAGACCAATGTCATGAAGCTTTTCCCTTATGTGTTCTTCTAAGAGTTTTATAGTTTGGGGTGGGGAGTATCTTATGCTTAGTCTTCAATTCCATTATTAGTTGATTTTTGTGTATGGTTTACGAGCTACATCACTTTAAATGTCATCTTGGTGAACTTACCTGTTTATTTTTATGCACTGTTCCTGTTTACCCTTGGTAACTTTCCTTGCTCTGAAGTCTACTTTTTTCTGACATTGATATAGCTGCTCAAGTTTTCGTTTGATTAATGTTAGCATGGTACATCTTTTTACCTTTTGTTTTTATCCTACTCATATCACTATATTTAAAATGTATTACTTATAGACAACATATCCTTTTGTCATTTTTTAAAAATCCATTCTGACAATCTGCTATTTATTTGGCATGTTAAGATGACTTATATTTAAATGTAGTTATTTATATGTTGGGATTTAGACCTATCATTTTTTATTTGTTTTATATCTGTTTTCCTTTCCTATTTTTGCTTGGATTGTTTGAATAGTTTTAGTATTCTATTTTTATTGATTGATTTTTTTAGTATATTCCTTTGTACAGTATTTTTAGTTGTTGCTTTAAGCATTTCAGTATACATACTTAACTTTTCACAGTCTACTTAGAATTAATAGTTAACTACTTCAAGTGATAAAACTCACCACCATATTGGTCCCTTTACCCTCCTCTATATTATAGTTGTCATATGTATTACATTTATATACACTGAAAACTCCATCGACGTAAAATTTGTTTTCCATCATTATTTATATTTTAAAGAATTTGAAAAGAATGGTTAATTGTATTTATCCACCTATTTACCATTCTTGATTTTCTTTCATTCCTGATCTTCCAGGTTTTTCTCCGGTTATCATGTTCTACCCATCAGCATTTCTTTCAGAGCAGACCTTCTGGCACTGAATTTTTTGTTTTCTTTTATCCGAAAATGTCATTATTTCACCTTCTCATCTGAAAGATATGCTTACTGGATACTTTAAAAATATTGTTCCACTTCATACTAGCTTTTGTAGTTTCTAATGAAAAATCTGTAGTAATTCAAGTTGTTTTTCTACTATGTATCTTTTCCCAAATTTAGTAGGTTTCAGTCATTATTTCTTCAAACGTTTTTTCAAATCTCACCAGAGCTTTGATGACACAAATGTTAGACCTTTTTGGTATTGTCCCACACATCCTGAGTTTCTGTTTTTTGGTTTTGTTTTGTTTTGTTCCGATCTTTCATTCTCTGTTGTTGAGAATGGATAATTTTTATTGATCTAACTTCAAGACCACTGACTCTTCTATTCTCTCCATTCTGTTATCGAGCACATCCATAAATTGTTAATTTTGTTTATCATATATTTCAGTTCTAAAGTCCCCATGTGGTTCTCCCTTTTATCTTCCATTCCTCTCCACTCTAACTTTTCATTCTTTTCAAGTGTGTTTAATCATACTTCTTGAATCATAAGTTATAAATCTTTGTCTAATAATTCCAACACGTAACACCTCAGCATTGACAATTGTTGATTGTTCTTTCTCATACAAATTGAGATTATCTTGATTCTTCATCTGTTGAGTAATTTTGAGTAATGTCAATTATTATGTTATGAGATTCTGAGTCTTTAAATCCTAAGGGTAATGCTGATTTTTGTTTTCTTTTAACAGTTTTAAAGGCGATTAACGATTAAGTTCAGGCTGCAATTTCCAAACCACCTTCCATGAGGTGTGAATTGATTTTCAGTGTGTTCAAAATGCTATCTGGATCTGTCCCATGTGTGCACCATTCAGTGATTAATCTGAGACCTTTGTGGTGGTCTAGTTTGGATTTCAGGTCTCAAAGAGGTTGGAATGAGATCCACACATGCACAGCTCAACAGTGAACTCAGGGGTTCATATGATATTTGATGTCATAGTTCTCTTGAGCACCCTCTCTGTGATCGCAACACTTTATAGTTCCCTGGGCCCTCCTTTCTTGATCCTTCTACTAGAAGGCTTAAGCTTTGGTTTCTTTGCTCAGCCACATACCTCTAACAACTGTGTCTCAATCTGGTGATAGTGGTGGGAGGACAAAGAGAAAGAAAAAAAGTAATGGGAATTCGCTTGATGCTCTTGGGAGCGCAGTTCCTTTCATCAGAGAGAAGGCTTCCCCTACTTTCAGAGTTTTAGATGACTGCCCAAACCTAACTGCTACCGTACCTCTGAAGGACTGAGTATGGGTTGGATGGGAGAGAATGGAAAAAGAAGAAAGAGAACAGTGACTTCCCTGACTCACTGTGAATGTAGGAGTCCTCTTTCCTGCTCCTCAGGCTGGGAAGTGGAGAATTCTCTTAAAGATCTTTCTGTCCACACCAGTGTGTCCTAATGGGTTTAAGGCTACCTCTGCATCTATGCCAGGTGATACCAGAGAGAGGAAAAACAGGAAACTCACCCAGCTTGGTGATGCTGTGAATTCCAGTCTCTTTCCTCACTCTGCCTGCTACTGTCTACATTTCAGAGTCCTCAGATAGCTGCTCCATGCCTTCTATAGGGGTTCAGTGGGAGAGACAGGGTGGAGTGTGCTTATTCCGCTTTCTTCAGAAGTGGAATCTTCTTTTTATTGCAATTACTTTTAATTGTTTAAATAGTCATAATAATCAATAAATAATCACTATTGATAATATAAATAAATATGTTAACTTTGGTCTTTGGCTTCCTTTTATAAAAATTTGCTTTTATTTTAGGGCATATTTAATTAAGATTTGTAAAAAGTTTTTTATTCGTTTCAAAAAGATACCATTTCAGTTCACTATTTCCCACACACTAAACATCTCTCCCTGTTCCACCTCTAATAGTGGTAGACACATGGTTAACTAAAATTTATTCCTTTTGTTGTGGTCCTGGCCTCTCTGGAATAATATCTTCTTTAGAGTTACTAATGAGAAGCTAAAGTGACCGACATGAGTGTTACTCTCTCATTTCCCAAGTCTACCTTCTGGCACAAGGACTAATGAGCTTTGTCATCGATGTTAGATGGACCAAGAGAAATAGGGCACCCACAGTACCACAAACCAGATTATTAGCATCAAGTGTAATTATTGTGTTCATTGCTTCCTTTTTTGACCCTCTCTCTTTTATCTACACTACACCTAGAGAAGTAATGAGTGCTTCAAAGACCCCCACCTTAGGCTTGGCCAAGGCCATTACAACTGAGAGGAGAACCCAAGTGTGGCCTGAGGTTTTTACTCAACTATGTTTAATCCTCCTACTTTTACTTCAAACTGTTGGCATTTGTGGTCCCCAGAGGCGCGTCATTCAAATTTGTTCAGTATATGAAAATAACTAGGTTGTGTACACTATCATCTCAAAAAAATTCCACCAAAAGCAAAACTCTCCAACATTACATCTCAACAATTATGCTCCCATCCATAAATAACTTGACCCAAAAAACTCTAATGCTCTTCTCATTGAGGGGGTGGGGGGGATATTATCTAATGGTTACATCAGAAAGAGCTCTGTAGAGACAATGTTTATATCACATATATCATTCAGTATGGAGTAGTTAGGGAGGTTTAGTCATAGGACAGCAAATACCTGTTGAGCAGAAATCTTTAGTAGATAGCATGACAGGTGGGCAAAGTATATTTATATAATGCTACTCTATTACAGAGTGAAATCTAGGTCACACCTGCGACAGAAGCAGGTTTGTTACAGAAGGTTTACGTGTGATAGACAAACTTACCTACTTAGCCCAAATGGGACTTTTAATTCTGGCTACTGGCAGTACCACCCTCCCTTCTGCATGACTCCCCATGACATCTGAGGGGTACACTGAGGCAAGGGTCTAGTGGGAGAGTGATGAGACCTGGGTCCGGGAATGGGGCCCCAGGAGCCTCCCCTCAGAGAGTGACAAGCTGTGCTCAGTCTGCTCTGCACAGTGGGGCGCCCTGAGGAGCTCCCCCACCTACCTGAAAACACACAGCTTTCACTGTCCTCCCTGTGGCTGGGGAACCATTTAAACTGAGTTATGGTGTGGACATCTCCAACAGGTAATTAGAAGGCAAAGGCCAAAGAAGCTGTCTGAAATATACTGAACACCACGGTTTACTAAAACGGCGAGAAATTATAAAGTGAGTAAAATTTGATTTCTACCCCAAACTCAGTACAGAAAATTCAGCTGAAACCACACACACACACACACACACACACACACACACACGCACGCACACGCACACGCAGTTAGAGAGAGAACAAGATAGCTGACAAGGTGGTATAAAGTATTTTCTCATGTTTGAGCAAAGAACAACATCGTATAGTCCATACTGAGAAGGAGAAGGGCGGCTGATCAGCTCCTTTATACTTTGGTTCGTTTAGATCTATCGTCTTAGATCAATAGCTTCCTCAACACAAGATACATAAAATTAAGATCTGAAAACTGCAAACCCCGCAAATTATGAAATCAGAGTTAATGTACCAGGAATATGTACAAATCAAACTAATTTTAAAAAGTAAATGTTTCTGAATAGTAAGCTGTTAATATAAAACAATTCTAAATTTATAAAATTTATCAATAAAAGTTATCTATAAGCTCCTTTATAATAAAAGAATCATGGTGCATTGTTTTCTTCCACATTTTAACTTTTATCCTTTTCCTTGCTGACAAATCACTGCCATACCAAGGTTTTAAACTTTACCATCTTTTTTTCTTTTTCTTTTTTTGCTAATGTCTCTTTTTGAGTAACACATACATAAAGGAGACTCTACTCTTAATGATCTGTTCAGATTAGTAAATTTTTCTGTTAACTTAAAAAAATCAGTACGTCTACCACGCTCATATTTTAAAATAATAGAATCGATTTTCACAGGAATAGCAAGCTGTCTTTTTTTTTAAAGTTCCACACCCCATAAAACGCTTATTTTAAGACCAAACAACTGATGAAGAAAGACATTATATCCATGGAGATACTATATACTACTACTTTATGCTTGAATCTAACATTCTTGCCTACGTAGCTCAAAGTCATATGTACTTAATCCTGTTAGTATTTAAAATTTCACCATCTTGTGTTATACTAGTCACCTTTTATCCCTTCTGCTCTCATTCGCTCCCCAACTCAAGCTAGTCTCAAGAAAGAAAGAAAAAACTCCCTGGCAACAAAGATCCTTTTGATAAATCGGCTTTGGGGCACAAAGTGGTCCAGCAAAAGTATTAGTCTTTTCAGCACTGGGTTTGTAGCAGTAGAAGTGGCAGGATTTCTGTCTCCCGAGCTGTCCTAGGCTGGTCACCTGGGAGCTGGGAAGATGACAGCTGAACCAGTACTTTCCAAGTCTGGTTACATATGTGCTTGCACGGGCAATTATTTCAACAGGTCCACAATGAAAAGAAGGAAAAAATCAGGGCAGCATAGAAAATTTTTCATAAATATAACTTTACTTGATTAAAAAACTGTCTTTTATTATGCTCTTGTTTGTGTGTGTGTGCATGTGTGCGTGTGTGTGTGCAGGAAATGTCCTCGTCGTTTTTAATGTTAACAGTGCTCTCTTTTATGGTGATAACAGATACTATTTTTTTAAAGTCCTTTCTTGCCAGAACTAAGAGCTAGTGATCTTATGTTAGTCCATACAAATTTTATTGAAATGTTTTGGTGTGTGAAGTCCCAGTGTCCAAGAAGCCTTGGATCTGATTTCAGACAGGCAGGAGGAAGGGCAGAGGTGTTTACAGTCCTAACACACATCCTGTAACCATCCACACCATTTGTGATGTCCAGGGGTTTGAAAGCCACGTGTTACTGATCCTGATAGCTTCCTGATTAATGAAACACATCATTTCCAGCTATTTAATCAGTGTGTATCAATCAACTTATTTATCTAAATCACTTCATTGTTTTTCCTTAAGCTTTGTCTTCTTCATTTTAACTTCTGCTATTAAAAAATTGGACTTTCATGTTTCCATTTCCAAGACTGACATTACTAAGTCACTGGCTTGTTAATTTTAATGTTCTATACTTTTTCAGCACTTCATATTACACGATCCAAAGCTGACAATCTTTTTAATCCAAAACAGGGTCCTAACTACTTTCCTGCTTCGTATCACCATTTTTGCCATATCTTACAATCCAACTATGTCTGATTTCAGGAAACTAAAACAAAACAAACAAAACAATTAGAGCACAAGGCAATCAACAAATTGCCTAGGTTAGAGACACCTTGGGTCCCAAACATCCAACTGTCAGGTACGGACAACCCCTTTGGGTGGCCGGTGTATGTTCCTGCATCTTTCCCACCCATCCTTCATTCGTCTTTACTTTTCTGTTAATGCCGCCGAAAGCATTTTCACTGTGTGCACACTCCCCTCATTATTTTTAACTACGTTCCTCTCACTTCTAATGCCTACCCAGTACCTCAGAAAATTTCTCCCTTCCCTCCTCCTATTCATAACAATATCTATACTTCCCAGAGTACCGATCTGTACCAAGCATTATCAAAGGAGCTTTACATATGCCATTTCACATAATTGTCACAAGAACTTTTGAAATAGATACTATTATTGCTATTTTATGGATGAAATCCAGGAGAGTTAGGTAACCTGCCCAAGGTCACAGTTAATAAACAGCTTTAATGACAGAGAATCATAATAACTATGGTATTCATATAGTTGTATCGAGGGAAAAATTTCGAAGCAAAATTTAACAAGGCAAAGAACAATTTTCTTGATTTAATTGCTCTCAAAAGTACTTAGAAGACTAAGTCACAATATCCACATTAGTCCTAGATCATTCTCTCTAACTATAAATTTATTTATGCACTAAGGTTGAAGATGGATAAAAACTATTTTTAATTCTGTTTCTATTTTTAGTGTTTAGCATCTTCTTCTATTTTCTGCGGTCATTTGTAGTACTTTTATTTCATGAGTGTGAATTGTGTGGTTTGGCCCTAGTACGTAGCCACCACTGAGTACAGCTTCTGCAGAAAGTGGGTTTTTGTTACTGGGAGGGTGCAGGGTGATAAAACAGTAAGGTCTCCCGCTGACTAGGGAGACCCATCAGCCTATCAGTCAAATGCAAAAGAGGTGAATCTTTCCAGCTTTGGCTTTTCAGTTCCAAACACTAAATTTACAAATTTCTTTGGGGAAGCCAGTCATATGTAAATTATTAAAAGAAAATCTAGATTCTAAATTCACATCTCGTGTCTGAGTTTCCTGTGCTTGCTTCTAGAAAGGAGTGCTCACATGGGCTCCAACCTTGACTCCTCTTTCTTCTCCACCTACATCACCAGCAGTGACTCACAACCACTAGCCCAGTTGTAACCTTCGTCTACATATAGCTAATGAAGGACAAACCACCCTCTCAAGTCCTAAAATCTCCCCTGACTTCCAGACCCACTCCTCTTCCTTCTCTCCTGACAGACAACTCTATCTAGATGTCCCCAGTACCTCAAACTCAATATAACTAAAACTGAATTTGTTAGCTTTCCCATAAATCCTGCTACATCTTTTATCTCTGAGCTTGGATTACACACTGCCATCGATGCAGACATGTGACTGATGAATGTCAGATGCCTGTCTCTTCTTTGCTGACCATCTCCCAGCCCCATAATCTAAAGAGCCAATAAAGCCAGTCTACTCACTGTCTGGGTGTATCTAAATCCGTTCCCTTTAGTCTGCTTTGCTGTTGGCCAGATCTCTGCCTCTCTGGTTTTCACCTGGACCACTAGAGAACCTCCTGCTGGTTTCTCCCACCCATCCTAAGCATGACTGCCAGAATATGCTTCCTGTTTGATGCTCCTATATTGATGTAATATCGTTGGTTTCACTCCTTGAAAATAGGGGTATAAGCAATATCAAATGCTCTAAATATGTTCACATCAATCACATCCCTATTTTCAAGCAGATAAAACCAAGAATTTTACATAAATACAAGTGATAAAAATTTCCTATTAAACTTACTAAAGTTGAAGAACAAATCTGTTTTCTCCTATTCCAGCAGGAAAGATATCCCATAAAAGCTAAAAGAATTTGGTCATTGTAGCAATTAAATGCAAACAGGAGATAAAGAGTTCTAATATTTATTGAGCACCTACTAACTGGCAGGTACTATATGTCAGGTACTTTATATAGGTTACCTTAATTAATACACACCTGTGATGTAGGGATAATCTGCACTTAAAGAGCTAAGACTAAGTAATGTGTTCTACATCTCTCAGTAAGTAACTGGTACAACCAGGATTCAAATGTGGTTCTGTCCAGTACCCTGAACCTACACCCTTGTCACCATCCTACATCCCCTCTCTCACGTGAAAACGTGGAAGCCACAGAAGAATGAGTGGCTAAAAGATTAATATATATGTGTTATAATTATTTTAATTTAAATCGAACTATAATATTTCTTTTTATATGTAAATTTCATATTTCAAGACTATAAGACTTTTAGGTTAAATGAAAGAAGAACTGGGTAAAGATGAGAAACTCTATTTGATGATAAGAAAATTCACTGGCAACATATCTAAGATTTCATAGACCGCTTCCATTTCCTGTGTCTGAGGTCGGGAGTAACTTTTTCACATAAAAACCCAGCATTTTTTTAACAACTAAATTAGATACATGTATCAGTACCTAGTTTATACTTAGCACTGGGCTAGGTACCACAAGGACCAAAAGAAAACAAAGATATGATACCATCTTACAAGTAAACTATCAACTCGGGGGTGCCGAGATGAAGATATGATATCGATAAAGGCAGCATTTGCTATTCCAGCATTATATATTACATACAGCCTCACCATCTATTCAATATAAGCAATAACAGCTCCAACTACAAAAAGATTTGACATATTTAAACCACACGAATGTGTAAATTATATCATAAGAAAGGAGAGTCCATGCCATAAAAATCTGAAAAAGTCCTACCTAAACATTCATTTGAAAATTAATTAGTAACCCATCTGAATAACCGAAGAGACTTACAAAGTTTATTCTCTAAAACAGATACTTTCCTTTGCATATTTTCTAGTGCTATTAACTCAACTACAAAGCCTTTTCTTTATGAATGGAAGAGAAGTACATTTCACATTAGTCCTTATTTCAATTATTAAATTCTGAATTAGTAAGGTTTTCTTTTTTATCACATTAGAAATAATATGACATTTTTAAATGGATGAACTCAACATGTAACATTGAATTCCCTGTTACAAAAAGTTGTGCCATTTACAAAAATTATTTTAATGGCACTTTATTAATGAAGTTAATCATTATACAAATATAACTCTTTGATGTCATAATAAAGTCCATGAGAACAGAGACCACATTTTTCTCAGTTGTAACAATTACTCCCTGCTCTTCATATTTCCATGTGAAGGAACTTCCCTCGAATAAAGACCCAGGTGTGCACATCGGTCCCCTCACTCTTACGCTTGAGAGGAGCGACCTTTGTGAATGCTGAATATGACAGAAGGATCAACTTAAGGAGGGTAAAGTGACCGAAAGTTACACTGGAGGAACACAGAACAATTAAGGTTTTGTCTTATTCCAAAGCCTTAATACTTTTGATAGTCTACCTTTCAGACCCGTAATTTTATTCTCCTTCTTTTAAAGTTTTGCTTTTCCTGCAAAAACTTTTGCCTCTACTGCTCAAGAAACCCTATTTTATGTGTGGTGGGCTTGTGATTTGTTTGTAAAGAGTAAATTTTTAAAGAAAGTATTTTTTTTTAATTTCTCGAATCCCTCAAGTTATCTAAAAGCGTATTTTTTGCTCTAGATTTCTCCAAAGGGCATATTTTTGAAAACTTTACAAACCATCAGTATTATCAATTGCATGTTATTTTTGAGCAAAGCTACTACTTCATTTGATAATGTTAGTGATGAAAGAGAAGAGCTGCAATACTGTATCTGCCATTAATCTCTGAGCGCCAGGCTTCACCTCAGTCAGAAGTCATTTATTGTGGAACCTGTCACAGGATATAATGACTCTTGCTAGTTGGAACTTGTGATTCCTCCTCTTCAAGAAGGCTTTTGCACTAGCAAAAAGCTTGTGAAACAGTAAATTAAACAGAAAGTTTCTTTACTTTTCATTTTACTTAGTCTTTAACATGTTAATGTGTCACATGTTAAATGCTCCGAAATGATTTCATAATGAAGATTTTACAAGATCATGATCTGCTCCACAGGGACATATTAAATCACGTAAATAAAAGAGATCTGAAATTTTGCTACTTGATTAAAAGAAACAAGTTAGCATATAGTTACCCAAAATAAAGATGCCTTCCTACAAGGATTAATAAATACGATTTCTAAATTTTAAAGTAAGGATTTGTTATAGCCTGCAAGAAAACAAATGTAACAAATCCTGCCAGTAACAAGTAGATTATATTACAGAGTATCCGATCTTATGAAAACTGAATCATTAATGAACCTGAAAACTGTTGAAATTAGCAAGGCATGCCTGAGATTTGAAACTAAGCAATTTCTCCCCAGAGAAATGAAGGTAACAGAATATACAATTTTTCATGGAGAAAAAGTGTCTGTTTTACCAACAGGTGGATTTTTCTTTGCATTCTTCACAGGGTCACTGCCCTCTGCTTTGTTTTAGACAAAGGATGCCAGCTTACTCCCAGGGCCTCCCCATTCATGGAGTAACTGCAGGTTGTGGGCTCTGACATTTACGTCACTAGACAGAATCAACATGGTGGTGAAAAGTCACAACCCAAGATCCTATTTGTGCCACAAGTATTCTGAACCGATTATTTAAAACCAAGACACGTGATCATATTTATTTATCCTCGGTAAGGTCTTTCTTTACAAAGACTTATAAACAGAAACCATATAGATGAATAGATGAGTACATTTAAAGCAGGCTTTAAATTCTTTAAATGAATAAAGGAAGTGTGCTTTGCTGCAGGACCAGGTACGGACTCATGCTGCATGGCCTTGTATTTTGTGAATTGTGATGGTTGGGCTGGTCAATCATCCAGTTTCAACCACATGCCTGTGGTCTGACCTCAAATAAAGCAAGGTTAGCTGGTAGAGTTCACTGGACTATGCAGCAGCAGCAGAAACCATTCCTTATTGTTCAAGGTGTTTTTATTCTTTGTTTATCCATTTAAAGGCTTATAAATTTTTATGAACTCTTTGTGAGGTAAATACAACAGGGTGGCAATATGACAGCTCGACAAGCTCTGTCTAAAAGCTAGTTCACAAGGTTTCCATTTGTGACAGGATGAACCAGGTCATCCACTCGACTTCGCCCCTAGTCATCCATACAGCATCTGGAGATGCTGTCCTAACCTTTCCAGGGCACTAGGTTACTGTTTATGAATGTGATGAAACGTTCTCTAACCACCCGAAAAAAAACCCTGGAGAGAATCCAAGTCACTGTATCACAGAGGACCAGAGTTAGGGCTTAGGGTTGAGCTCATGTGTCTCTGTCACATCAGCACCTTGATATATTTGTTTCACAAACCACCCACCAACATTTTTAGATCTTTGCATCGGTAAATACAGCTTCTCTTTAGAGCTTTAAGTTTCAACTGTCAAACCATTATTTGGCAGATAATTTTGGAGCAGTCAAATATTACATTCAATTAATGAAAAACTATCTAAGATCAATATTAGGATCTAAACCGGCCAACTTCAAGGAATCTA
Source organism: Pteropus alecto (assembly GCF_000325575.1). Taxonomy (NCBI): domain Eukaryota; kingdom Metazoa; phylum Chordata; class Mammalia; order Chiroptera; family Pteropodidae; genus Pteropus; species Pteropus alecto. The sequence goes on along the minus strand of NW_006439192.1, from coordinate 19,082,768 downwards.
AAATGAACTAAACCTCCTGACCGAACAAATCCGATACTCTTTACAACCCCCTTCATAGCTATTAAAAGACTTATCATAAATAAAAGACTTTAAAAAGTAATCAATGCCAAAATATTCTGTAGAAATGAACAAGTTTGCTTACCCAACATAAATGCACTTTAATATATCATTTATCCATCAATAGCTATTGTCACTGGTGCCAGCAATCAAAAGAAATGTTGACTCTAAGCAGAATGACTAATATGGTGGGTTATCTCTTTTTTTTTTAGAATACGCTTGAGATTCTATATGCAACATACACACGTGTTAAGTTATCTCTAATATACACATGCACGTATAGAAGAATGAATAAAAGCAGCTATAAAACTTCTTAATATGTTTTAGTCAGTAATTAACGCAAAGAGGAATGAAAACACTCTAGACTGCAGTCTTTTGGAGGCAGGAGCTCATAATCCCCAAAGATTCAGAAGCATTACCTCATTGCAGCCTTGAGACAAGCTGAGCATTCACTCTAGGTCTTACCCAGCATCCTCTGGTTCACACAAAGACAACAGAGGCGTGACCAATCACATTGTGGCTAGCAGGCACTGTTTCAAAGCCCT
>NW_006439192.1:19036934-19081975 GCF_000325575.1 Pteropus alecto | reverse complement strand
TCGTCATGGCAACACATCCCAGCTGCTTACCGAGGCTTGTTATATTACTTTTCCTTTTCACCACTCACTTAGCTAATTAAAAATTTAGGACCATGTTTTGCATGTTGGATGCAAACTGAAACAATGCAGGGTCCTTTTTCTCTTTTCTTTCTGTTTTTTCAATGGGGCTTTAAAAAATGCTGGGAAAAGCGATTTGAAGGACACTCCCATGAAGTCCCAATATAACCAATCAATAGAGAGACTGCATGTAGCTACAGCCAGATGGAATTTGTCGCTAAACCTAATCTGCAGCAAAGCAAAACCAAACCATGAACATCGCTAAAGATGTTCTTCCTGTTTTGAAATATATAAGCCAATCAGCATAGATGATTTATGCTGAAATATTCGCATTATTCCTGGTCAAAATGTTCCCTAAATATTTTTATTTAACATAATTCTGATTTAAAGCAGCTTTACCCATAATTCCACAATGCAAGCAGAGTAAATAAATAAATAACTAAATAAAGCACAGAGAAAAAGATCCTATAAAAACTGCCAATATAGCAAGTGCTAAAAGAGGTGACAGAGAAAAGCATGTCTGTGAACCTGCCATATGTTTTAGATTTGACCACCAAAATGGACCACTGCTGGGCAGGACGGAAGCAGCAGCTCTGCAGTTGAAAATCCTCAGAAAGGAAATGCCAGCCTTTGTTTACCAAAGCACAGAGAAATCAATTAAATCTCTCAAACGATTTCAGAGATGATGGCTGCCTCACATATATCATCCTTTAAAAAAATTCCCATTATAACCCTAGTTGTACCTATAACTGGAGTTGAAACCAGAGGCATTTTTAGGATTTTAAGGTAAAAATTTCTCTCTTTTTTTCAGCTTTCCACCTAACCTATTTCACAGAATAGGAAGAAATTAAAATTTGAAATTATATTCATTGTGAATAAGCAGAGAAAACAGACATCAAAGTGGTTTTAAAAATTCAAGTGTTACAGTTTATGGGAAAAGTCTGTACTAATTTCAATTAAATAACAACAATATATCAAAAACGGGTTTGGAGAAGCAGCCTGGCTTCTGCTTACCCCAGGTAGATCTACTAATTTTTCTGTCTGAAGTCATCTAGGACTGCCTGACTTGTAGAGGTCAGTCCTCAAGCACAGTGCACTATATAATCACACCAGCAGGCCATATTCCCTCCAGAACTTCCCATATATCTGAATTTTCAGGTCTACTACCAAATACCACTGAAAAGAAGTCCCACCCTGTGAGACAATGTGAAGTAGAAACGTCAAAGAAGCATACAGAATTCTGATTTGCCTGTGCGGGAAATGGGATGAATGCTGGCCTGCAAAAGTGAAGGAGAGATGACCAGCAAAGCTATTCGGGGTATAAAAGGTAAATGGTGTTGACTCTCTCCCCATCTTCTCACTTTAAGTCACTAAATAGATGGAACATCTATGGTGAAGCTCTCGGTTAAACATAATAGACTCTAAACAGTACCTCCTGACTCCCACTGAAATGACAGTAAGAGGAGGAAAAAAGAAGAGAAGGAGAGAAAAGATGAAAGCAGATGAACCGTCAAATAATTCTAGAAGCTGGAGAAACAGATGGATGAGAGGGAGCTGAATTAAGAGAGTGAAGAAATTTTAAATATACATACAAGGGGAAAAGCAAAGCACGGATGGTGGTGTGGGTGTAGTAATTCTGAAACAATGTTGTGTGTATGGTGAGATTGAGAAAATTAGTAAATATATTGTGGGAGAAGGAATATACAAATGTGTTTCGAGAAAAGGAGGTAGAACGCTGTGGTATCGGTAACTCCTAATTTCCTAGCTTTGTCTACTCAAAATCTCTAGGAGCTATGCGACCCCAGCAGCAATGAGCCCACACAGAATTCATGATCTTGGGTTCTAAATGCTACTCCCCATTAAAAAAAAAAAAAAAAAGAATTCCTTAAAGAAATTACTGATTCCAGATCTGATGCAGAAAAAGTGTAAGTGAACAAGGAACATCTTTTTGTGCCAAAAAGCAAGAAAAGACTCAAAACCTGACGGGGACACCTGAAAGACTCAGGTTAACCAGAATGAAGGTGTTTCCATGGCCAAACAAGGAACGAGGTGAGTGCCCAATAGCACGTATGCAAAACACCAAACACATTGACTAAAAAAAAATTCATGCATGCACTGTGTCACAAAACAACAACAAAATACAAGGTGTGCAGAAGGATCATGCTTTTTTTCCCCACAAATGAATGCCAATTCATAACTTCAGAAGAAATTACAGAATTAGAATTTACATTTGTCACCACCATTGTAATAAAAAATGATTTAAGCAAGAATTATTGATGTATGATAAAACCATAGGGTAAAAGATTGTTGGGGAACAAACTATTCATACGGTCTCGAAATATCAACAAGTAGATTACTTTTTTAATTACCAAAAGAAAAAGACGAAAAAGACAATGGTACACCATCAAAACGAGATGACCAAACTTAGCATCTCCAAAGAGTCAAAGAGCCACTGGGTGCCTCCCAATGTTATGTACTAACAAGAACACAACATAATCTATGGAGCCCCCAAAAATGTTTAAGCTAAATCTAATCATGAAGAAATACCCAGACAAACTTCAAATTGAGAAATATTCTGCAAAACCATCAGCAAGTAATATTTAAGAAAGTTAATATCATGAGACCAAAGGGAACTAGAAAACTGTTCCAATTTAAAGGAGAGTGAAGACATGCAACATGCGATGCTCGACTGGAGCCTGGAACTTACAAATTAGAGTTAAAAAAACACGGCATTGTTGGGATAACAGGAAAAAAATTAAATATGAACTGTACACTAGATAATAGCATTATATCAATGTTCAACTAGCTGAATTTGGTAATTCTAATTTCATTATGTAAAAGAATATCCTTGTTCTTGAGAAATGTACCCCCGAAGGTGAAGCGTCATGATTTGCACCTACTCTCAAATGGTGCAGAAGATACCTGGATGGATGGATGGATGGATGGAACAAATGTGGCAAAATGTTAACAATTAGTAAGTCTACGTGAAGCATATACTGGTATTCATTTCATTTACTGCATAACTTTTATGCTACAAGAAATAAATTAAAAGCTGGAGAGGGGTGAGAAATCTAGAAAGTCCCTCGAACACAGGTATTGTTAAAGGCGAGATATGGAACAGACTGAAAGAGGACTATTGTTTGAAATAAGTCAGACAGAGAAAGACAAGTACCATATGATCTCACTTATATGTGAAATCTAAAGAACAAAATAACCAAAAAAGAAAGAAAAAAAAACCAAAACAAAAAAGAAACAGACTCATAGATACAGAAAACAAACTGATGGTTGCCAGATGGGAGGGGGTTGGAGAGCTGGGTGAAAAGGTGAAGAGATTAAGAAGTACAAATTGGCAGTTACAAAATAGTCACAGGGATGTAAAGTACAGCATAGGGAAAATAGTCAATAATATTGTAATAACTATATATAGTGCCAGGTGGGTACTAGATTAATCAGGGGGATCACCTCATAAATTACATAAATGTCATACCACTATGCTGTACACCTGAAACTAATATAAAATAATATTGAATGTCGACTGTAATAAAAAATAATAGAAACAAATTTGGGTAATTTTCTATAAGGAAAAAAATGATGTAAAGGACAAAAAAAAAAAAAAACTTTATGAGAAGAATTTAGGCACTCAGTCCCACTCCTCTATCTAATATAGCTACCTCTCAACCTAGGCAGACAACAGAAATTTTACTTTCCAGAAAAGTGAAACAAGATAGCTTTTTAATTTGGGGAGCTCAAGCATACCTGAAGGAGGTGATACGGTACTAAATAAAACGGGATTATGTAAAAAGTGTCATAGCTCACTTAGCTTCTAGAATGCTGGCAGCCACTCTGGACACTGGCAGCCTCTTCCAGGGAAACTGGCTGCTGGAGAAGGCCCACTGCGGCCCCTCCAGATCGCTCCGTGGGAAGGCCCAACGAGGACAAGCGCTATCCCCCACAGAGCCTCCCAACAACACGTTAGCGCCTCTAGAGATCAAAACAAAACACAGACTAGAAAAGGAACTCTAAAGAAACGGAGACAAGGCACAGAGCAGAAGAACCAAGCCCTTAAAATTGGTATTCCCAGGAAGTCCGTGGAGACGTGGCCCAGCACAAAATGAAGTAACCAGGACTATAAAGACATAGAGCCTAGAAAACAGTGGTTCCAACATAGGAGTGATAAGGAAAAAACACTCAGATAACAGCTGTTAGCTGGCCAAGAAGAATGAGAGGGGGAGGGCAGGGTGCTCCCAAAGGAAATTCCCCAAGAAAATAGGGGAATGGATCGATTATTTGAAATATTAGAGCTCTTGGAAAAAATAAATAATGGTGGGTATATGGCACACCTGATGGAGCATCTGAAGAAAAAAAATTAAAGATATATAAAAATCTATAAAATTAAAAAAATAAGACAATCATTAACTCCAGGCAAAACAAATGGTACGTAAGAAAGTTAATGGACTCATGATACAATATATGGTCCTCTAAAAACCAAAAGTTATATAGTCATCATCATATCAACACTGATTATTGATTTATCTTTAAATTCTTATATAACTGCATTGAGAGGATAAGGGGAGGGGAAGTGACTAGATAAGGAAAGTTAAATTTACATTTAACTTTCTACTTAACTTTCTACTTAACTACTCCCTACTGGGAGAGCAAAAGATAAAATCCAAAATTAATAAATCAAGATACAGCATTACAAGCACATTATTTAGAAAATGAATAAATACCAAAGAAACAACTGAAAGTGACTGCCCCTGGGAAGTGGGATTCAGAAACGATGGGGGATGGAGGGCGACAGCTGATTGATACTTTTCATTATATTAGATAGAAGAGTGTGTGTGTGTGTACAGGTGTGTACTTACTATAATAGTTGCATTATTTAATTAATAACTATTAATAATAGTTGCATTATTTGACTTTTTAAACCATATACATAATTACCTTTGTAAAAGTAAAAATTGAAAATTAAATTATAAAAACAAAACTATAACGAAAAGTGCAAGCTGGGGTGGGGCAGCAATCACTCATTAGTCAGTCATACCTTTAGAATAAGTATCTTCTGTGGGCCCAGTGCTTACTAGCTTGTGACTTTGAGCAAGTCCTGGCAAGGTGCAATCAATAGGCAATTACAGTGTAAGACCACAAAGGGGTAAAGGCCTGTGGGGTCAGGAGATACGTTCGAGTGCCCCACTTCCTCTCAGCATCCCTGCAGGAAAGATCAGCATTTCCAAAGTAAACTTCAGAAAACACTAGTCCCAGAAAACACTTATTAAAAAAAAAAAAGTTTGTGGTCATATCAGTCTGGGAAACTACAAGTTATACCCCCTTTGGGAGAGTTACCGCTCACATTAGTATATTTATGGCTCTAAGCTTCCTAAAATAAGGAAAATGGTTTAACTTTGTTTAATCCAGTCTTTCCCAAACGAATTTGACCATAGAACTCTTTTTTATTCAAGAGGCCCAAAACTGTCACAAAACTAGCCCTCCATTCACAGGTTCTGGCAACTAACTATTGCCATAGATTTTGAAACTGTCAAGATGAAGAAACTCATTTTCTGGTCCTCCTAGTTCAGTCTTTTAAGTTCCCTTTTCGTATACCCCAATTATTTAGACACTTTTAAAAGTTTCCAAATTTTTAAAGCAGCCAAAATATTATTTAAGAGAAACTCCCCTAACTAAATTACTTTTTTGTACGGGACTCTGTATTGATGAGATCCGTATATACTTTTGAAAATGATCATATAATTGATTTCAAATAATTCAGAACCAAGAAAAAGCTCCAATAAAAATTTTTAGAACAAAGGCAAAATCAGCAATTGATTCTTTATTCTTGTATTTAGAAGAAGGATACTATGAATCATGGGTAATTTGTGAAATGGGACGTGTTACAGCTTTTAAAGTATATATCATGAACCTGTATCTTAAGACCTCTGTAAAAACACCTTAAAAAAGAAAAAGGAGCACGTGGGGTTCTGCAGTTTTCCTGTTTTGACACAGGCATGACTTGGATTATTTTACATTCACTTGCTTCTCTTGCCTTTTGAGAAATCTCATAAATATATTCTTTCAGTACTGAAATTTTCTGAGAAAAAGGCTGGAAATCCAGTGCTGTTTATCTCACAGAACACAAAACTGCTTTAAAAAAAAAAAAAAGGGTTAGAGGAGAAGCCTTGGACAGTGAAAACAGTCAATGCCCTACTTTTTAAAAATTGGACAAAAGACTATCTTCCTCTAAATCAGTGATGAAAACTCTGTGACGAGACAGCAGTGATTTCTGTTTCAACAGTCTTTCTCCTCCTCCCTCACCCATCACCCCAGGTCCCTTCTCCACACTGAAGGAAAAGTGACTTTCTAAAGCACCTCAGTATGGTCGTGTCACTCTTGAGAAAAGCCTTTCAACTCCTCCCCTTTGCTCTTCTTCTTAAAACTAAAAACTCTTTAACGGGGATGGTAAAGTGCTTTATGCTATGCCGCCAGCTAACATCTGTTTGGAGCCATCCTCTCCTCCCATCCTGTGCTCCCGCAGGACTTTGAGCTCTTGACATCAGTCTTCTCTGGTCTTTCCACAGGCTGCCGGTTTACTCATCTGGGTTCCCGAGGCACTGGAAGCTCCTCGGGTTACTAGGTCTTACTCAGTATCATGACCCCAACCATCTCGCTGCCTGCCCTTCCATCTCCCCAGTGATCTTTTACAAACTCGGACTAAGGAGGCCCCTTGCCCGCTGAGGACGGCTCGTGATTTCCTGTGGCACTCAGTCCTCTCTCCATCCTGCCTCCATGGGCCCCTCGCAAGTGCCAGCCACACTGGCCCTCCCAAGACTTTCTGTGTCCTGCCTAGGACAGGTTTCCTTCTTCTATGTTTCATAACAGCCTGTTTAGTTTCTTTCACATTCGATTCCATCTCTCCCTCTCCCACTAAACTGTGAGTCCATGAAGGGCCTTTGCTCATCAGCAGATAGCCTCAAATAAATGCCCAGCACATAGACCACTGCCTGGTCTGTAAGGAGTCACCATAAAAGTGTGCTGAGTATATGGAGTGAATTCATTTTTAAACGTCTTAATCTACCTGGAGAAATAAAAACTAAAAGAATTTCGGCTTTAGCTATCCTTTCTATGAAATAGCAATGTGATTTAATAGGTGTAATGCAGTGAGCACATTAATCAAATATAATAAAAATGCTGCACAATGGTGAAAAGAGCATGCCTAAAATGAAAATTTTATGATTTTTAATTCAAGTTATAAACTATCATTGGGAGACCTTAAAGCCCTCAGAGGTACACTATGTGAGAAAAGTGGGGAGAGGTGACATGGCCAGAGGTGGAACATAAATGCTGAATAAAATGAAAGCTCAAAGTGTAAAGTATAATTTGGCTAAGTTTCTAAGAACCTCAGCCTGAAACAACAAGAACTCAATAAAGAAATATGACTCAAAAATATAAAAATCTGAAATGTATTGATATTAAAATTAAGAAAGTATAACAAATCATAAATCTGAAATATTAGGACTATAATGGCAGTTTCTTAAAATTAAAGAGAAAAGAATACAGAAGTAAAATGATAGCTTTGAATTCCCATCCTTAAAAAATTAATATTGTGATTCTTTTAAAACTTGCCTATTTGAGCATTTGTCTAGTAATGTGGCTCCCGAGTTCTTATGACTTGAGATCATTTCTGAGCTCTCTTCTCTCCTCATCATTACATTTCTCCTTCTTCCCTGGTGCCTGATCTTTAGGTCTGGCTGGTGGCTGTGATCACTACTTCGCCCCAACTATGACACTAATAACTTCAATTTCCTCATTAGGACACTCAAAAAATTAAACTCTAATGCTACTACGGCGTTAAGCTTTAGTTGGCAGAAACTACGTTACTTTTCTCCTGATCTCTGAGAATTAGCACCTTACTTCTTCGATGGATAAACTGGGAGTGAGGAGAAGAAAAGATCTAAGATTCACTGAGCACCACCAAAGTACCAGGGACAGAAGTTCAGATGTTCTCCCATTTAATCCTAACAGCGACCCAGCAAGTTACATCTCATTATCTCAGTTTTAAGAATGAAGCATTAATATGTCAATAGCTTGTCCAGAGGCCACACAGTCCCTAGAGAAACAACCCGAGAGCACCTGGCTCCCTGCCTAATGATTATCCTCCAAACTATGTGGTAAACTGACTAATGTGGAGCTAAATTGGAAAATACACAACCTGCTGATTTTGAAATGTTACATATCTAGTTTAGGGACAAATGATAAATGTGTAACCTAAAAATACTCTATTTATTGGCTTCTACTTTTGAAAGGCAATAAGGCCCCACACACTTGTTATAATCACTCTCTACTTACCCCTAAATGTAAGCTCGTTATGACGGAGCCTTGTTATAACAACTTAGGATAGCACAGAATCGAGTAAAAAGCCAACTAATTATAATACAAAGCAGCAGCTGCTATAATATTAGTATGTACAAAACGGTATTGGGACACACAAGGAGGAACAGTCAGCTCTGCTTGGGAGAAGAGAGAAGGTGCCAACCCAGGAGTCAAGGGGAAAGGCATTTTGAGCAAAGGAAAGAATAATACAAAAACAGAGCAAAGCAACTATTACTTTATTTAATCTTCACAAAAACCAACGAGGTGGTACTATTATTATTGTTTTTACAGACTGGGAAACAGAAGCACAAAGAAATAATTAAAGAATGTATACAGCTAGTGGAAGAGTAGAGTTCTCTGTATAAGCAAAGAACTAAGACAACAGAGTAGATTTTGGGATGTATACTGTATGAGAAGCAAAAGACAGGCCCAAACCACTAACCACACCATTTACGTGCCAGTAAATGCTGAGACTAGCAGTTAAGTATTACTTATTAAGTTCTTGCTATGTGCTTGGCACTTTTCACATAATCTCAATCCTCACAACAATAATCTCTGAAATAGCTATTCATACAATAGTTGTTTTATAATGAGAAAATTAAGGCTAAGAAAAGGTACGAAATTTTCCTGAGGTCCCACGGCAAATAAATTCCAGACTCAGAATTTGAAATCAAGTCAGTTTGTCTAGAAAGCTCTTGATTTTAACCACTACACTATCCTGCTATTTTATTAAACATTGGGAAGTCATCTGAAACAATTAAAAAGTGTTTGTTACCTCGAATTCAGCCAATACCTCATATTTATTTGTTTTAGAACAGGACTGGTCATACTTGAGAAACATTACTGCATTCTTACCAAAATCATTCACCCTGAGTGCCCATTTACACAGAAAATATTTTAAACTGTTCCATTTAAAAAACTGTAATCCTAATGGAGCTATGTAGCTACATTCAAAAAATATCATTCAGATTTAGAACATTAAGCATTTCATGACTAAAGTTTTTTAAAGAGCTTAAAGAAATACACACTAAAAAGAGGATAAGATGACTGAAGTTCTTAGCAAGGAAAGAGGAAATAATGTGTCCTAGCAAAACAAACCAAAGATAAAAGAGAATACACTACTGAAGAAAGACAAGAGATCATTTCCAAAAGTCTTAGAACCTGCATTACGGTGTCCTTTAGTCTCCACTAAGATGTTGTGCTTTGACTTCGGGGATGTAAAAAAACTCTGCTGTACCATGTTACACATGGTTTTCCTCAACCTTTTGCAACATTCATAATCCCCCGAGAAAACTGAACCTTCTTTGCTTTCACAAAACTTCTTCAGAGAAATGCAATGGGTTCCATTTTAAATGCAGGCCTCTTGGCACACACAGCACCTTATGCTCCTAACCTGAGCATAACTAACTTTTGTTCGAAATACAGGTGCAACTTGAAAAGATCTATAAAATCTAAAGGACAAAATTACATATTGTTCTAAATTAAACAACAACAACGACAACATTCTAATCAATAAGTAATCAGTCAGTCATGTTGCTCTTACTTTCTCATCAGTGAATCCTGGCTGTACTATCACAGCGCTCTCCTCAGCTCAGATGAGCTCTGTCTTCTGTCTTCCCAACTCCATTACCCAAATTCTGCAAAAAAGATCCTCCTGTGGTTTCTCTTTTTTGAAATATAAAATTTTTAAATATTTAAAACAATTTTTTTAATTTAAAAATACGAAATTTTAAAAATAACAAATACCTGCATAGCCGCTACCCCAAATTAGCAATTGTTAAAATTTTGTCATGATCTTCCTACGGAAGAAATGAAATCTTTCAGATAAAGGTGATGCATTTACTGTCTCCATACCCAGAGGAAATCACTCTATGAACTTGATGTCAGTCCTTCCAATACATTTAAAACAGTTCGGCAAATGTGAATCTATGCACAAATGATAGTTGGTATTTTTTGGTGTAATATACAAGATTTTACTAAATTGTATCATATTTTGTACTGTTCTGTAACTGTGTCTATCTTTTCTATTGACGTGCCCAGTATCTAGTACAAGGTCAAGACATGGTAGATATTAGATAAATATTGGTTGAATGAATAAAAGCTAGGTTTAAAATAGGGCAGTTTCATAATTTGCTGAGTAAACAAATTCTTCCAAACATTCTTTGCTAGTAGACATTTTGTTACTCAAATGCAAATGGAGAATTTAAACTTAAATCACTTTTGCCCATTTTAAATGCATGTTCAAGGTGCTCAACATGGCTAATAATCAAGAAAATGCAGATCAAAACCACAATGAAATATCACCTCACACCTACTAGAATGTAAAGACAAGAGATAACAAAAGCTGATGAGGATGTGGAGAAAAGGGAAACCTCATGCACTGTGGGTGGGAATGTGGTACAGCCACTATGGAAAACATTATGGAGGTTCCTTAAAAAAATAAAGTAGAACTACTGTATGATCCCACAATTCTACTTCTGGGTATTTATCTAAAGAAAATTAAAGCACTAATTAGAAAAGATATATGGACCCCATTTGTTACTGCAGCATTATTTACAATAGCCAAGATATGGAAACAACCTAAATATCCATCAATAGATGAATGGATTTTAAAAAAAGTTTTATTCCCTATATACATATGGAATATTATTCAGTCGCAATAAAAGAATGAAATCATGCCATTTGGACCTCAAGGGCATTATGCTAAGTGAAACAAGTCAGACAGAGAAAGACAAATACAGCATGATCTCACTTATATGGGAAATCTGAAAAAAAAACCAAACCAAAGACCAAACCAATCTCATAGATACAAAGAACAGATTGGCAGTCGCCAGAGTCAGGGGGTGGGAGGCGACAAAATGGGTGAAGGGGGTCAAAAGGTATAAACTTCCAGTTATCAAATAAATAAGTCCTGAGGATGTAATGTACAGTATGGTGACTATAGTTAACAATACTCTACTGCATATTTGAAAGTTGCTAAGAGTAAATCTTAAAAGTTCTCATCACAAGAAAGAAATTTTTTTATGTGACGTAACTATGTGAGGTGATGGATGTTAACTAGACTTTTTGTGGTGATCATTCTGCAATGTAAGTACATATTGAATTACTGTTTACACCTAAAACTAAAGTACTGTTAATGTCAATTACACCTCGATATAAATAAGTTTTTAAAATTAAAAAAATAAACATATGTTCAATAAGTACCTAATGAGGAATGAGATAACCTTAATGTAGCATTTGAGTATTCACTAACGTTTGGAGGACTCTCGTATCAGTACCATGTAAACTACTCCAGTTAAGCACTGGTGCTCGAAGAAAGGTCTATTTCCTAGGATGTGGAGGAGTAGGGACGGTCCTGTAGTCATTATGCACAATCTAGCCACCACACTTTGCAACAGGGATGAACTAACACAGAACTACTATTTCATTCTGGTTTAGTATTGTCAACTATTCTGTGACGTAGTCCCAAATTCCTAGGGAGGTGTAGTTCTTTCTTCTCTCTATGTGCTCTGTTAGAGCGTTTATGACACTGCAGTGTAATTGTTTAGGCTCACATGTCTGCCTTCTGTACACCAAACCATGAGTTTCTCAAGGGTAGCACTGATTTTTAGACACCTTTGAATCCACAGCACTTAGTTCAACGCTCAGTAGTAGCTACAGAAGTGGATCTCCTGGGTAGATTTTTAAAATATTATAAAATTCGAAAATGATTCTGCACTTCCATTTCTCCCTCATATGTTTTAAATTCTTGATCACATTATTTCTCTACAATTTTATTTTAAAATAATTTTAACATGAAGAATTCTAAATATTCCAAAGTTGACAGAATAGTATACTGAACATCCAAGTACTCATCACTGAGCTCTCATAAGTAACTCGTTTCATCCCTCTTTACAGAAATCGAAACTGGAAATCACAGATGATATATTACAGATATGATTTATTCAAGAAAACTATAAAACTCGTATGCAAAGAAGAGTTTACGGCCTTACATCAAAAAGGTGTTTTCAGTTAAAATATTTCAGGTTTTTTAAAAAAATGACTCCCTGCTTTAGCTAAATTTATCAATTGAACAACTAGCTACTGGTCCTGTTCATGAAGAGTGTTCCTGATTTGTCACCTTTGCCAATACAGGGTCATTGTCCCATAATATCCCATACCAACAATTAATACTAGTTATGTGACTAAGTCTATTTAAAAAAAGAAGACTCACTGTTCTCTTCCAGACTAAACTTTCATCTGGAATAATAAGTCTTACGAATTTGGAATCTCACAGTTTCTTTTGTATACCATTCTAAAAGCCAACTGCATCCCAGATTTTTTCCTAGAAGTTTTAACTACTGCCAGAATTAGAATTCAAAACCCCAGCAATTAGATGAACTGTTAAATATTGCTTATCAAAATACAAAGAAACAGGCCTATTTCCTTATGAAAATATGTGATGAGAAAAGTAATAACTAATTTCACGTCCATAAGAATTGCTTTCAAAAGTTAACTATTTAAAAAAATAATTAAACCACGTGATAAAGAAAATCCTTACAAATGGCATCTGTCTCTCCATTCGAATCTGCACTGGCTTTGCAGTTCTACAAAGAGCCTGACTGTGATTTGTTTTCTCAAGTTGAAACAGTAGTTGACTCATATTTTTACAAATAAGAGCTTTATTTTCTCTTTTTGGAGTTGCCTAAAAAGTCAGTTTACAAAAGTAAATTATGTAATATGCAAAATTTTTTAAGAAAATGAGGAATATAGTTGAAAGGGACCTGGAGGACCAGAAGTGGTTCTAAGTCGATTATAAAAATGAAAGAGGAAGGAGTTAAATACCTCATAGATACACATTCAGAAGAATCAGAAGCCTCTGATACATGAGATGCAGATCTAACAACCTGAAGTGTGGTCATATGGGCTGAGTCTTGAGTGTTCTAAGTTTTAAGTTAACTAGGTTTTCTTGTTGTTGTAAGCAAGACGCTTTGCACATATGCATATCACAAATAGGTGAGAAAAGTATTTTACAAATGTATAAACTAAAAGGAAATTAACTGGTTGAGCAATCGATAATAAATTGGATTGTGCCTTTGTTGATATGTCTACTCTCAGTGTCAAAGTTTATTTAACTGTTGGCTGCTGATCTGTTAACATCAAAATTACATTGACTGAGCCCAAATCAAAGAGTCCTCTGCTGTTTACACATCAGGCACGTAGGCTAATTACTTACTAATCCTTGAGGGCTTTACACACTTTTGATGCACTAAATACCCTTGAGGACCATATGTATTTTTTAATGGGTTGAGGACAGATCCTTCAACACATGAGCAATCTAATAACTGAAGAGCAATAATGGGTTGCCAGGCATGATGATGTGACAAACGTCAATGAGGGAATCATTGTCTCTTGTCATACTGAAGTCTTGCATTCTCTCTCTAGTCAAAGTTTACAATAAAATATTCACGATCTATTGATTTATATTTCATCTCTATGTTCCTTCTGGCAGAGCTTCTTAATGTATAATACATACACTTAATAATATTAATATATTAATTTCATCTACCACTTGCTGATGACTTTATATGCCAAGTGCTATGCTGAATAGTTTAAGCACATCATGTGATGTCTGTCTTGCTTGTCACCATATGTTCAGCATACGCAGTAAGCACGAATCCCCAGTATTTGTGCTCAAGAAATATTTACTGCATCAATGAAAGATTTGAAGAGTAGGAGGAGAACCAGAAGAATGGATAAGAATGAATATTATGAACAAATAACATATTACTCAAAGACTCCATCAGTACATTGAGTCCATAGTTCAGTACAGTCATCTCATAGAGTAATTTGGTTCGTGAAAAGACAAACTAAAGATGACTTAATGCTTTTTATTACTAACTCATCATCCCTATCTCTGGCCTATGTAAAAGCAGCTAGATCAGAGCGTGTTTTATGAAAAGGGGCTGGTTAGCCATACCAGATCGAAACAATACGGCAAATTTTGAATGTTTCATCTCTGTCAGCTTGAATGAAAAGTCATTTGTCTTTGACTTGGCACTCATCAACAAGCATCTCCTGAACAATTATTTTATGCAAGCATTATAAAAGAAAATTTTGAAACATAAAAATAAATGAGGTTGGAAATTTAGACGAAGCAATATATTTAGAATAAAATAGTATATATAAACTATTTAGGTTAATTTGGACAAGAAAATTCTGAAAAAAAAACAAAGTCAAACTTTTACATTTCTGATTAGGGAGTACATTTAGTCTAACCAAGTTAGAAATCAACACTTGACCTCTGTCAGACATCACACCAACAACCAGCTTGGGTCACTGTATAGTTTCAAATGAGGTTGTGCTACATTCCTGATAATGGCAACATCCATCAGGTGGACGCTGTGATGAAGGGCAGCACTGTGCACCACTCAGCGTGGAGCATGAAGAAGGGTGGCCGCGCCCAGCCCGACTCCCAGGGTTGCGAAGTTATGCGCAGCCCGGCATGCGCACACACCACCTCCTTAGCAACTGGAGTTATTTCAGAATAAAATATTTTTCAAATTGCTACTAAGTTTTTAGGGCATCATTTGAATATTTATTTAGTCATCTGAACCTAATGAATTAGTAAACAGAACAAGGTGAGTTTTTTGTTTGTTTGGTTTGTTTTTTTGCCTTAGGAGTGCCATGAAAACTTACTGAGACATAAAAGGGACCATGAATCCACAATATCAAGGAACCGGTGGTTGATTTCAAGGGGCACCTTGATCTCAGAAATGATAAAAATGTGCGTCTTCAAACAGGGGAACACCGTAATTATGATCTCTCTGACGCATCTATCACACTGCTCAGAATTTTCAGGAATATTACATCTCCTCGTCACGTCATCTTACACATAAGAAAGCTGGGATGCAGAGCAGTTAAGAAACATGCTCAAGGAGAACACCAGAACCTGAACTCCAGCCCAGGCCTGTCTACCCCAAAGTCGGCACTCTTCTCTCTACCACAGATCAAGCTCTCGGCAACCATGACAACACATTACATACAACACTCAAAAGATGCTCAGTATTAAAAAAAAAAAATGTGTTAGCATCTGTACTGGATAGAGTGGTGACCCCTAAAAGGACATGTGTAAGTCCTAACCCCCAGAACCAGTGAATGTGATCTTATTTGGAAAAGGGTCTGTGTAGACATGATTAAATTAAGGATCTCAAGATGAGAAGATCGTCCTGGATTAGCTGGGTGAGCCCTAAATCCAATGATGAGTATCCTGCAAGACACAGAAGAGGAGAAAACACGGGGAAGGAGGAGGCCATGTGAAGATAGGCAGAGATAGGAGTGACGCAGCCACAAGCAAGGAAGGCCTGGAGTTAGCAGAAGCTGGAAGAGGCAGGAAGGATTCACCCCTGAGAGCCTTCAGAGGGAGCGAGGCCCTGCCGACACCTTGATTTTGGACTTCTGGCCTCCAGAACTATGAGAGAATAAAATTCTGTGGTTGTAAGCCACACAGTTGATGGTACTTTGCTACAGCAGCACTAGGAAACTAATATGCCATCCTTAGGTCCAAGTCACTGAGTAATTAAGTTTGTTATAAATGACTTAAAAATCCACGGTACCTGGTTCACTACTGATAGCTTTTACAAGTCCAAAATCTGAAAACAGTCTTTTATCCAGTATATACCAAAAAGCTGACTTTTTGGATCAATTTTATGACACGGTTCTCACTTTAAAAACAATTCATTTAAGGAAAAAATATTTATACTTACTAGCCTATTCTGAGGCCAGCATTTTTAATCAGAGCTGATATAATATAATAATGTTATAGGAAAATCACAAGGTACAAGTATTCACTAAAAACACCTAGAAAAAGAAATGTTTATAAGATGGAATATAGTCAATAATATTGTTAAGAACTATGCATGGTGTCAGGTGGATAGTAGACTTATCAGGGTGATCACTTCGTAAGTTATATAAATGTCTAACCACTATGCTATACACCTAAAACTAATATATTAAATGTCGACTGTAATTGAAAAATAAAATTGTTTTAAAGATATGCTTATCAACCAAATGTCTGCTTGTTTTCTCAACTGCTAATTGTACTGCTGCTTCTCAAACTACCTGTGGCAAAGGATACTTTTGTAAAATATAATAAATACGAATTACTAGGAGGAAAGGAAATGAAAAGAAAAAAGCAAACCTAAATTATTTCATTTTTCCAAATTTTCATTATTATATGCAGATATAAAATTACATTTCAATAAATATAATCAGAAAAAATAAAATAGGAAAAAAGAAAAGGCCGATATTACACACTGTTCATGGAAAGTGTGTTCACAGACGATTAATTTAGAGTAATGCTGTTATACCTATAATTCTTTGTCTTTTTGTAATTGTGATGAAACAAAATTTAATTGTAATTGTGAGAAACAGTATTCACCACAGTAAATGTTTATACACACACCCTGACTAAACTAAGTACATCAATAAAGTTTTTAATGTGACAAATGAGCTTGCTTCTTGCTTGTTAATTTACTAATCTAAACTGATGGATGGCAATGCTACTTGCAAAGGATAATGCATATCTAAAATGCTTCTGTGTTTTGCTTTAATAACAGTCACAGTAGAGAAACCAGTCTCACAAAAGGTATGTTAATGAGAGTGGAAGAAGATTTTAAAGCAATTTCAGCAAGCTTGGCATTTTTTTTTTTAACTTTTACTCAAAATAAAGCCAGAGATGCTGCACTTTCAAAATTCATCTTTAATCTTTCATCAATAGACGATGCTAATAATTTATCCAGTAAAGTTAGAGCTGAGTTTAAATCATCTATTGCTAAAATAAATGGTTTCCAGATTTTATAGCCTTTTGGGTTACAGAAACTAATCTTGAAACAGAGCATGTCATAATGATGTCCCTCTATCTGCAGCTCATACTATACCCGAACCCAAGAGACAGCCAGCCCACTGATAACATGCTTGGACTTACTCAAACGTCCAATTTGCTATTAACTTTTAAATGCCTACTCTCTCTCTCTCTCTTTCTATCTCTCTCTCTCTCTCTATAGATAGATAGATAGATAGATAGATAGATAGATAGATAGATAGATAGATATAGATATAGATAGATATAGATATATTAAATTATTGAGATATATATGTATATTAAACCATTTTATTGAGGTATGATTGACATACAAAAGGCTGCATGTATGTAATGTATACAACTTGATGACTTTGGATAAGTATACCCGTGGAACAGCCTAATATCTATAGTTAACAACACTGTACTTTATACTTAAAAATCTGCCAAGAGGGGAGATTCTATATTGTATATTTAGCACACACATACAAAATAATAACAGATAAAGAGGACTGGAGGAAACTTTATGAGGTGACGGATATTTTTATAACTTTGATTTCGAGCTTATAGGCATGTAACTCACAAAGTAAGGAGTAATAGTTAAATATATGGCAAGAGATAAGGTACTGTTTCAGATGGCCTTAACACGATTTCAAGTTCTGCCCTCAAAAGAAGACTACTTCAGCTTTACTGAGGTACAACTGGCATGCCTACACTCAGCTCCTGAGTGTAAGTTCTCACCAACCTGTCAGTAACCCCACTCTGAGCAGTTCCTGAACCAATGCTAAGCAATCCCTGAGCAAACGCCGTGGCCTCATTCAGTGAAGGAAGGGGATACGGCTTCCTGTGTGTGGGAAGTAAGGCAAGAGGAGGGTCTTCTCTCCATTGGAAACTCTTTCAAGTCAGATGAAGAATCTATTACGGCCTTTCCAGACAGCTATGTCTAAATGGGGAATTGAAATTAACTAGGAGAATTCTGGATTAATAATTTTTTAAATGACACATTTTTATCTCAGCTGAACCATCGTCACACAGGTTAAATAGTTTCAGTGTGTTTAGGATTTTCTTTGCATGATACTAAGGTTTCTCTGTGTCACAGGGAAGAAAAAGTCCAATAAACGTCCATCAAAAGGAACGGAGATGACCAGAGTCCCCACCAAGGTGCGTCAAAGACACCCACGCCTCGATCTGAGTGCGCAAAAACACATGCACGTGTAAATTCAAGACACCTTTGTGATTATTTCCCTCCTTACTTATCATGCCTATTGAAATTGTTAAAATTAGTAAGATAAAGCCTTTGTAAAGAAAACTCATAAAACATAAAAGCATCGATCCTCTTGGCCACAAAATTACATCTCCAAATGTTTTAAGAATTATACATGCTTACAAAACTTTTTCCATCATTAGTTACAACAGAAACAGGTGGCCCAGTAATTACAAAACATGCAAGTCACTACAAGAGAGAATACTGCATGAAGTTACGGAATAAGACAAACTGTTGCACAGCCCAGAGTTGTTCGTCCCACATCTCTAGGAATATAAGCAGGCTGCTAATGCTAAATATTAGACTTTCATGTCCCTATATTTTTTCTTTAAATAAACTTATTTACAATTAAGTGTGCTCAAAAAAGTTTCTCATAATCTAGTGTTTTTCACTTATGGTCTTCAGACACAGTTCTGCCTATAGAATGTCATGTCTAAAACTGCAATTTCAATGCTTTGGTCAAGATTTTCCATTTTTGAGCACCTATCTTGTTAAAAAAAAAAAATTAGGTCTTACAATGAAATAAAATAAAGTAAAACAGTTTGCTCAATAAACTAATGATCCATTGTGAAAGAAAAAGATATGCAAAACCCTTATAGGAGAAATATAAAGCAATATGCAGCAGTCACAGCCCTCTGGACAAGGAAGAGCCGGGCTGGGGCAAGATGAATGAGGAGAATCAGGTGGGCATTTTATTCTCAGATGGTTCAAGAAGACAGATGAGAAGGGTCTGCAGAAACAGAGCAGGGAGACTCCAGATGGAAGAACAGCCCTCGCCAAGGCAAGGAGGACGATTGCAGGAGTTCTTAAGTTTAAATTCTAAGCTAAAGTTCTTAACTTAAAATCAGCATTGGTATCCTCAGAGAGCTGGATTGGGGTGTTGAGGATTTCGGGTTTATTTACAAGTGTAGTGTTTGAAATTCCTACAGCAAAGAATTTCTTTTGTAATTTTTTAAAATAACTTATTTTTTCGCCCAGGAATTTTCAAAGTGTAAAATCTAAATCTGAAATGCAGAGGGTTCAACAAAAATTCAGGATGCTTCAGGGTACATCAGGTTTTCTACCTTAAAAATTAAGAGCCTAAAAAGTAAAAACGTAGAAAAAATTTCACCTAATTATTACTCTTACATTCCCCCTGGAAATGCAAACACCATCACTATAAATCTCTGTACGGGAAGAGGGGAGCACAGTAACCCAGCAATTCTTAAGTACATTCTGGGATCCAGGCACAATGTCAGTTACTTTAATATATTATTGACCCATTAATTCCCATAACCACCCTAGAAATGAGGCATAAGTAGCTGTGAGGCAGCTGAAGAAAGAGACTCCGAGTTTAAAAAGATCATTCTAGACCATACAGCTACCAAGTGCCAGGGCTAGGATTCAGTTTGGTTTGACTTCAAGCTACCAAATTATTCTGCCCTTCTGTTCCCTGCCTCTGACCCCTCATCTCAGTTTCCTTTCTATTTTTTCTGCAACAGGGAGACAGACTTATTTACCCTTATCATTCTCTAGGGAGTTGCCCCCCAAATGCTACATTCCAGGCCCAAAGGAAGGACAACCCTAAATATAAACTTGCAATTTCTTCTTTGCATCTTCCTCCTTCTCTCTTTTGACACCAATTAGAGAAGTTCTGGACATCTGTGAGGCAATTCTGTTTGCCACAACACTTGAGAGGGTGCCATTGTAGCCAATGGTTGAGGCTCCAGGGCTGCCGGAGGTTCTGCAGTGCACGTGGCAGACCCCAGAATGTGAGTTCTGGCCTCCCAATGTCCTAAAGAACATGCACTTTGTGAAATATTTATTTGGAATTATTTGCACTTAGAACAGAATTCCATTTTACGTATTAACACAACACTGTTTTGTTCAGCTTTAATAAACACTGAATTTTCTGGGATTATAACTGGACATGGAACAAACTCTGCTTTGTTGAAACATCGCGTTGTTACTGCTCATTTCAGAAGACTGTGTCACCAGTGGCAATGGCGGTTATTATTGGAGCCACCCATGAAGCCCGGCTTGACTGGCCTGCATTTGCACTTGTGGTGATGCCCCTGATAGGTACAGGCATCTGATGACTTCATATATTCTAATGAAGCCCTATCCTAGCATTTACATATTAAAATACACATTACTTTATTATAAATTACATTCTTCTTATTTCCCACTTATTTTATAATGAGGTCACACATTGACTTTTTTGAAACTGCGTGTGTAGGTTAAGATTATATTTCTGGGTAGGAAAGGAAGCATTACCAAAGTATTTGTTATTAAAAAAAAAAGGAGGTCTGTTGAGGCTAAGTGGGTTGAAAACTGCTGCTCTAAATCAAGAAATTGTTGAATTAAAGAATATGGATACAGTATTTGTTTTAATTAACTGTCACTAATTTCTGTATAACTACGTAAGTCAGTAAAGGAGATGGAAATAAAAATAGGTTACATAAAAATAAAAGATGACTATATATTTAAATCAAAGTGCTTGAATAAGTCTTCTGATTTAAGAGAATGGGGGTGGTGCGGGTATTCAGGAAAAGAAGGCAGAGATTGTTCAATTAAGTATCCTATTTATATTTTAATCTTTAAATTAAAGATCAAACCAGGTTGGAATCTGGTTTGAATTTCTTGTTGCTTCCAGCGCTACATCCTCTTTTGGTGAATTCTTAAACACCCTACCTTCAGTATACTTTCCTCCTTTTATTCTTCCTCTGTCCATTTTTCTATTTCTTTAATTTTTAAAATTATATTATATTTAAATATCTACCCGAGACATCTCAAATTCTTTTGGGGAAGGAAGATGAGGTGTAGTATAAATAAATAATAAATGCTTTTCCAAACATAAGATACAATTTTAACTACTGTACTCAAAACACAAATTGTTAGTAATACCCAAGTTGGGCACAATGTATTATGACATAAAACTTCCCCGTTTTTTGTACAGATTTTTATGTAATCACTTTAATTTCAGTAAGATTAAACATACTTCAGAAAAGCCATTTCCAATTATGTCTTTTGCTAAATTTACAGTATCAAATTTAAAATTAATCACTATCATTTAAAATACATTCGGGAAAGGTACGATGTTTGTATTTGTCCACAAATTCAGATAAGTGTTGGATGGGAACCGGATAGTCCGCTTCTGAAATTATCCAGGATCTTGAGAAAACTTTATACTGATGCAACATTCAAAATATAAATATTAGAATAATATAAACATTAATCAAGAAAGCATTCAGAAAGCACTGTCATATTTATATTTTTTTCACTGTCATTTAGAATGTGAATCTGCCTCTTGCCAACTTCATATATACGTTCTAAGGATATGTGGAAAAATAGAGGCGAGCTCTTTAGAATAAGAGCTGTATAAATAAAAGGTATTTTTAAAGTAGTATATTGCAAGAGGCTATAAATATTGTTCAAATGAGGAGCTCTCATGTAGGACATTTCTTTAGTTCTAAAGCTGCAGAACACCCACATCTTCTACGGTTCCGACAGGCAGTTGGGAACACCGTTGCTGTAGGAAGCTGGGTTCCCCTACTTCATAGCCAAATTTAAGTTGCTTCAAGAGGAGCAGCCATACTACTTTTCTGAAGGCTCAAAACGGTAACTAGATTATTCAAGACTGACATGATCCTTTGAGTGAAACAAGGCAAATCTCTGCACTCAATATCTTTATGGGGAATAAAAGTCATACGTAACACGAGCACTATATTATGTGGGCTGACTTTCAGGTTAACACGTAAGGGGGAAAATGTCTATCAAACATCTCTATTTATCATCTGCATAAGTGTCTCAACACAACATATCCAAAATGGAACTCACCAACGTCCCCTACCCCAAACCTTCTCTTCCTTCATGCATTTCCATCTCAGTAAATGACGCTACCCTCCTGCCCAGAAACCTGGGTGCCATCTTTGCCTTCTCCTTCCTGCTCATCTGCTGTATCTTGATCGATCACCAAGATCTGTCAGTGGAGTCTCCAAAGTACATCTCATGCCTGTCCACCACTCTGCCTCTCCACTGTCATCACAAGCTCCCAGTCGTCACCTTCTCAGACCTGAGTCCTTGAAACAGCCCTTACTTGGTCTCCGTGCCTCTCCTTTTGCCTTCCACCATGCAAAGTTTTATCGCATCATTTTCTACATTAAAAACTTTGCACATCTCCTTATTCATTGCCTCTTGAATAGCATGCAAATTCCTTAACCCTGTTAAGTAGGGTCACCATGTGTCTCAGTTTGTCTGAGGTAGTTGCAGCTTCTGCCTGCTATTCTGGTGTATTTATTAACAGAGGCCCCCTTTCACTGGCCCAAGTGTTCGAGTTAGGATGATAAACTACAGGGTCACCCTGCGTGTAAAGCTCTTCCTGATTGGCCTTACTCTCCAAACTGAGTTCTGGTTTCTCCTTACCTTACGTACTTCCTCCCAGATGTAGTAAAGTTCTTTCAGTTCCTTTCTTTCCCAATAGTCTGTAACTCTATAAGAACAGAAGCCTGTATCTTTTACTATCCCTAGATACCTAGCGCCTAGTATACTGTTTACATCTAGACACTAGATATCATTGAATAAGCCAACAGAACAGAGTACCAGGAATACAGTAGCTCCATAATAAATATACTGTAGAATGATAAAAAATCTTTCGAGAGAAATTAAAAGGAAGAGTTACTCAGCAAGCTAAGGTTTGGGTTTAATACAATCATTTCAACAACGAACTCTAGTTTTTAGATGAATATATTTAAGGGCTATTTCAATACTAATAAAGACACATCATTATCCCTTCATGCAATTTTCTATTATGGCTTATGTTCAGTCTCTTTGATTTGAAGACATATATAGAAACCACATATGTTTCTTGGAATATCATGCAAAAAAAAAAATAAAAAAAGAAAGAAAGAAAAGAAAACATAGACCGGGGTCAGAATTTGAACCATGTTTTCAGAAATATTGAGTGATAGCATTAGAAAAATGGCTCTTCCTTCCAAAGAGAAGGAAAGAAATATAGTTTCATAATATTCTATTAAGCTTTAAAAATTTATACTGAAAATCAATTTCCTTTTTAAAAACAAACATTATATAGCTAAGATAATTAGTTGTAAATAGATATATAAAAATAATCAGGGAGCAATGAACAAAATGTCAATAAGACAGCTGTTGTACCTCGGAAATACATTTAACTACGAGCTCATCACTGCCACAGTCCTCTACCAAACAGTGCTGCTATATGGTCTTTTTTTGGGTACATGTGGGTGTGGAGTGAGAATTGAGAGTTATGAATCTTTAGCAAGAATTTCTTTATTCATTTGTTTTAATGTTTACAAAAGGCTCAGAAGAACCTGGTGCAATCTATGGTCGGAGACTCCACTTAATATACTTGAAATATACTCAACAATCGATTATTGATACACATTAATTATATCTCAATATTACACTTGGGTAGGCAACGACCCAATATATTTTCACTTAATGTAGTATAAGTAGAGAATACATACTTCTTCCTAACTCACCATTCTTTTCCTTGAATTCCTAAAACATTTGTACCTAAATATGTACTGGATTATTTGAGGGGAGGCGAATGTCACTACAGCATCAAAAAATAGCACAAAATATCTGACTTAATTATAGCTAGTTATTTGATATATGGGTTACAGCTCTGTAGTCTTTCGGTCTCACCCTATATGCTATACAAAAGAAACTAATCATTAGTAATGGATAGGTCCCCAGATTTCAGCAAATTTCTACATTTTCAAATATAACTATATTCCATGTAATTTTCCCAATAACTAAAAATGTTGTTACCTCTTTAAATCTTTAAAGATTATATGAAACTTAAGACAGTAATTAAAATATATTCAAGTGAGGACATTCTCAATATGGTTACAGGGGGTACTTTTTCTGGGCCTAAAATTAAATCACAGATCCAAACCATCACCAACTTTTGTATTTGACACTTTATCCAAAACATAGTTTCTCTGGATAAGAACTCCAGCTTTCTCAGACAGCTTTATTTTCTTTTAATTCCTATCACTAAAAGTAGTAGTTGGCATTTTTTTTAGGACCATTTCCAAAAGGACACCGAGTTTTTAATTCCCTCCTGTCTCAGAAACTTTAAGAACAGAGCTATAGTGCCACACTGGACTGGACACTGATGGGCTCAGCCCAATCATTGGGCTGGTGGCCTACACCCACAATGACAGGATGCATGATTAAAATTTGTGCCTCAGCAAAATTACAAGTTTGTCCTAGAGCTTTTTCCTGATCACCCGTTAATAACTAAAATCTCTAACAAATCTCTGAACACCAAGTCTCTCCTCTATTATACTCTCCACAGCACTCTCCACCTGAAATATACATTTCTCAAGACTCTTAGGAGGAAAAAATTCGAACTCCTTCAGGCTCTGAAACAGCCTTACGTCTATGTGTTTTGTTATTGTTTTTGTTAATCCCAAGGGCTTGTCTTCTGCAAATAAAGGCAGCAACTGGGGCTATCTACGAAGACGCTGCGATGAGCAGGAGGGCAACACCAGATACAAAACGTCCTGTTGTTAGAGCTGCTTCCCTTCCTAACCCAGGTAAAAGAAGCAAATGCACTCAAGGTAAATGACCTGAACTGAAAATGAATCTGTCACAAAGAAGCTGCCACAAAGCTGGTAAGCAAACAGTGCAAAATGAAACCACTGAAGTAATACACTGTGGGTCCATAGGGAACAAATATGCAGTTTAATCCTCTCTGTAGAGTACCATGGCCGCCATGCTGGTCTCCTACCACATCCTCTGCAAGACGATCTGGCAACAGCGAGGAGAAGCACAGAGCCAAGTTCGTTTCTAGGAGACTGGGTAGGAAGCCTGTGCCCTGCTGAGGGGTCTGTTCATTTACCTGCAGATAGAATATAGGGTATCTCCTCAGGGAGAAGAGAGAACAGACTGATGGTAGCTCCTCACAGATGTAGAGCCCTGGGTAACTCCCAGAAAGGGCAAAACAAGGCAATAATTAGGATGTCACGCCAGCACACACGCACACTCCTACCTCCTATCAAAAACATCAGTTGGCAACCTTATGACTATTAAGTCCTAATTGCTACTTCCAGATCAGCAACACGTGCGCTGAAAAAGTACCATGTCTTGCCTGCAAAACCAATCTATTTTAAACACGCTATCTAAAACTGCTCCCTATAGAGGTCATGGGGATGGTAATTACTGGCAGTTAAGCCTTTCCTACCTCTCAAAATAAAAGGATATAGTTCTAAGAAATAAATGACCCTTTTTTAGAGACCCAAAGATGCTTATTGCCATACTCAGACCATAAGCTTATTATTAATAATAATAACTATTAACTCTTACTGAGCACAAATTATGTGCCAGGCATTATTCTCAAGGTTTTACATTTATTAAGGCATTTAATCCTCAGAATAACCCTATGAGTAGGTGCTGTTATTATCCCATTTTACACATGGGACACAGAGAGGCCAGGCTACTCAGCTGAGTAGAGCTTGTGATCAGACTCTGACGGCCCTCTTCCAAACCTGGGCCCGGAGTCACTAGCTGGCGTCGACTCTACTTTTTTTCAGTTAAAAACCAAATGAAAAGTCTGTGTGTGCAAAGAATTGATAACTGAATAGAAAAAGATCAGGGTCAATGGTTGATACTCATCATGTTGTACAGTTCTGACCCTCATGGGATGCTGCCATTTTTGCACTAATATCACTCTTTTCTTTTCTGTTAATAGTACATTGATCCTTTAGTCACTGTCCGGTTTCCATCTCCTAATTCTCTTATAGATCTGGTTAAAAACACGATGTGCTTGCTTTATTCTGATTCTAAACTGAAGGATGAAATACTAAAGGTTTTTACTAAGAAAACTCAAGATTTAAATTTGAATGCTATCTCTGAAGTTTATTAGCTATGTAATGTTCGATCTCAGATTCCCCATCAGTAAACTGATATAATAATAGCACGAACCTCATGGGATTGGTTGTTGTATTAAATGAAAGAATATAAATGGCATCTAAGAGGCCCTCGATTAATGAAGGACATTATTATGACAAGTTCTAAAATATTCTTTGGGAAAAACAATGTTCATTATTTATTTCTTCTGGGATATTTATCATTTTGAATGTATATCTTATATTTCACTTATTTTTAATTATATTATTTAATTTTATCTTGAATATCATGTTTTTTAATTTTATTTTTAAAACTGGATAATTTATTTATCTTGACTATTTATGTATTATGATTTCTAATGCATTACTTATAAATTTTAAAAAATCCATCTGTTCCCATATTTCTTTTTTGAAAGAAAGCCGAAGACCCAAGATGTCTTTAAGGATGAAGAATTATCTCCCATATAACAAAATTTCATTTTAATTTGAAATCTACCAATTTAGAGTCTGGGGATTATGGATAGGGCTAGGCGGAAGGTCATCTTTAGTTATTATAAATAAGTAGCATAAACAAGGTTTCAAGAGACCATATCAATTATTTAAGAAGGAAAAAACCTGTTTTCAAATACGAAAGGAGCAATTTCTTATGTTGCAACAATTGATATGCTAATTATAAATAATTTATCCATCCCTTAGATTGCCTAAGGACATGAAAAGAATGACTCCATTTCATTAAACATTCTATAAAATTTAAATCTTTCACTTATTTAGACAAGTCTTCCTCCTAATTATCCCAAATTAGAGCAATTCTAGTTCTAGTTATATTTATTACACTGTCTAGTGGAACATTATGTACGTAGCAGGTCCCACCTGACAAAGGCCTAATTAGATGATCAATTTTTCTTGACTAGAGCTACACAAGAACTCTGGTGGTCCTTAAGAAAAAAAATTCTTAATCATTCTATACTCAGATCTGAATTATTCTCGAGAAAACTTTAAAAGTGAATTTTGGATGACAGTTTGAGAACGAGATTCAAATTTTTGTCTGCTGTATTTCTTTCTAATTTAGAGTCACCTTTTTAGTATTCAGAATACTACCATCAGAGAACTATCCAGAACATTAAGCAGAATCCATGGGTCACCTTCTCATAAGCCACCACACTTGTGCTTCCATCAAGATCACAATCCCAAATGAAATGTCCAGTTCTGGCTTCACTCCCACGTTATAACACAAGGAGAAAAGGGACCTCAATTTCCTTATTCCTCTTGATCCTGCCTGGCTAACTGCCAATCCTAGAAAAATCCGAATGTCTGGTCTTTCTACTTCTGCATTCAGATTAAAGAGCACTAGTTATGAAAATCACTCAATCAAATTAAATTAAATTTAATATTAAATGCTACCACAAATTCATGGTCTCCATCTTCAGCTGGGCTCTTCAAATTGCTCACCAATCCATCTACACATCCCTCTTCTTGTACCAATACAGCTATTTATCTGCCCATCGCTACTTCTGCCTCTCATAGCTGACGGTAACTATGTGCTTCAAGGAGGTGACAGACACTGTCAGTTTGAAGGTTCTGCACATTCTGGTCCGTTACCCTTATAAGCATATTTATATCCACTCTTCTACCAATTTCTTCTCAATCCTGATTCTCTAATGAGCCAGGATGATCTGTCTCTAATGGAAATCCCAGCACGTCACACCCCTGCTTAAAATTCTTCTGCGACTCATTATCTTCAGAAGAAAACTACAGCTCCTCAGCTTGACATTTAAGATCCTTCTAGATCTTGCCCTCTACTTTCTTTTGCCATCATCTCTCACCACTTCCAACTAGGCTCCAGAGAGGGAGAACTGCCTTTGTGACCCCCCCTCTCCTCAGCCTATCCCCTCGGCTCTTCTTCCCTGCCCGACTGAAGGTTCTCTCTGAACCTGGCTGAGCCAACTCGGGGCTCACTGCACCTCTTCTGAAGTCCTTGCCAATCACCCTGGTTTCTGTTAGGCGCTCCTGCTGTACCCCAGCACCCCTTACTCAGTTCATCACAACCTGCATTACAGTTTCCCATATGATTCCAGGGAATTGAGAGATTCTTGGGAGCAAAAAATGATCTTAATTCTCTAAAGCAAGTTAAGGCCTCCACACAAGCAACCGATACCGGTCTGTTGAATGAGAGAGGAAGTGAGTGAGTAAATGAATGAATAAACTGAGAGGCTCATTGTCCTGGGTAAGTAATGCAAAATCAGTGGTTACCAAACCTAGCTGTACATCAGAATCACCTAGGGAGTTTTTAAAAACACGAAATTCTGGGCCTTTTCCCAAACCTACAAATCCAAATACTGAGGAATGAGGCCAAGAAGTGTATCTGCTTAACAAGCTCCTTGGATGATTCTGCAGAAGGAACCAAGTCAACCCTGGTCCACAGATGGTGTCTGGGAACCAGTCTACACAGAATGTTCCTATCCTGGCTGCCTCTGGGTGAGTACATCTACAAT
Source organism: Pteropus alecto (assembly GCF_000325575.1). Lineage (NCBI taxonomy): Eukaryota > Metazoa > Chordata > Mammalia > Chiroptera > Pteropodidae > Pteropus > Pteropus alecto. The sequence goes on along the minus strand of NW_006439192.1, from coordinate 19,053,085 downwards.
GCAAGGACAGTAACAACTCAATGCTGACACTGCCAAATGTACATGACAACTTCATGCCACACCTCTCATTACCCCCTGGTTAGGGCTTGTGACTTTTTATACATCCAGCATTTTGTTTTCGGCAGCACACTTCTCAATATATTCTGGGCTCTCAAGTCTGTTTTAAGCAACCTGAGGGCAAGGGCTCAAATCTTGACATCCCACAGTACTACCTCATAGCATATACTGCAAACAGGAACAACTTTGAATAATTAGAAGTTGACTTTACCTATATTGAAGTATGTCTCTCATTGGGGGAAAAATAAGAAAATGGTATTCAAATAAAAGCACGAGAACCTAAGAACCTTTTTGTTGTATTAGCTCTACCTTTACCTTTCACTTGTGCTTATTAACCAGGAGACTGTGGTCTTCTCATAAAGAGACTCCAATACTCATCACGTGTCCCTGCAGAGGACATGACCACACAGAGCTCACTCCAATTTCCTTCCAACTTCAGGAGGAAAGGAGGGACAGAACGAGTGTTGATGAGAATGCGAAAAAAGTGGAACCCTGGCGAGAATGTAAAAAGGGGCAACTGCTGTGGAAAACAGCACGGTGGTTCCTCATAAAATCACCATGTAATCCAGCAAATGCACATCTCGGTATATGTCCAAAGGAACTGAAAGCAGTGACTGGGACAGATATTTGTAAATCTATGTTCATAGCAGCATTAGTCACCCAAGCTAAAACGTGTACACAACCCAGGTGTCCATCAACAAATGAATGAATAAGCAAAATGTGGTATATACATGTTGTGGAATATTAGCCTTAGAAAGGAAGGAAATTTTGACCTATGCTACAACATGAATGAACCATGAGGACATTATTCTAAGTTAAGTAATCCAGTCACAAAAGAACAAGTATTCCATGACTCAACTTATACGAGGTACTAGAATAGTCAAATTCACAGAGACAGAGTAGAATGGTGGTGGCCAGGAGCTGAGAGGTGAGGGGAATGGGAAGTTAATGCTAACTACAACAGAGGTTCAGTTTTGCAAGACAAAAGGAGTTCTGTAGCTGGCTGGTGGCAATGGCTGCACGGCAGTGAGAACACACTTAATGCTGCTGAACTGTACACTTAAAAATAATTAAGATGGTAGATTTTATGTTATGTGCATCTTACCACAATGGGAAAAACAGGTAAAAAAAAAAAATACATGACTAAAAATGAGCCTATAGAGTTCAATATAGGCTTGTACCTGAGGAGCAAACTATTCATCTTCTCAAAGCAGCAGGGCACAAAGAATTTATGAAAATTCTTCTAGTTCAAATAAATGTAATTTCCATACATTTAATTTGCTGCATACTATTAAACCCTTTTCTTTAAAGAAGTCACTTACTAATCAAATCTCTCCCAGACTGCCTTCCTGGCAGTAAGACGTTAAAACAATAATTGTGCAAATATTAAGAAATTCTAATCTTAGGAAATTGCATTCAAATGAATCTGACCTTTTTCATTCTGCGAGTTTATCTATTTTGGTGCTTTGATTCTAAAGTTAAAAATACAGAGAAATTACAAATCGCATTTTTTAATTTAAGAGCTGGCAACTTTGTGTTATATTTTAGTATTTTTAAGTTTAGTATATATAGAGAATTTAAGTGTTCGCTAGTTACTAGCCACAAAACAGAGAGTTGATGAGATATAATTTTTAACTATTACAAAGTGCTTAAAAGCAATTTTTGTTTTTGTTTTTTTAAACATACTATATGTCATAAAGCTTTGTGACTGTTCTTAAATGTTCTAAAGAAGAGGAGTTTGCTTTATCTATATTACTTTAAATGTTATACACTATAAGGATTATGTGGGTGCTCGATTTTGCAAGTCCTCCTACTGGCAGAAGTACTAAATGAAGATTACGTTTTTCATATTATTCACACTCACTATGTTGCCATGGGTTACTGAATTCATCCTCCTTGACCACCGATAAACTAGAAGAAACTGTTAAGGATTTTCTCAAACAGTGACCCTCCTATGAGGAATTGCAAGGACACATTTTTTCTTTTTCCCCCAAATTGAAGATTTCATAATACATATCTGGTGTACTCTAAACTAGTTAACTGATTTTATTGAAGCTATATAGTCCATACCCAATTTTAACGATCTATACTTTTTTTTATCATATTCACAAAAACTCCTAGCTTATTAATTTCTTGATTACCTTGGACTTAATCCTATTTTACACCATTTAAACCCATATAACTCCTCCTTCTTTGTCCCCAGATCCCATCATTTTAAATTATTGTGTTGGGTACTGTCATATTCAATTACTTGGATCCTGGCCTATTGTTATGCTCAGAACAATGTTCAGTCTAAATCTTTACAACAACAGATGGCAAAAGTTAGACTGCAACTAAGTCCAATGTTTCTTCAGCAATTTTTCATAACTAAAAAATTCAAGAGGAATACAAGAGAAAATGAGTCAGCAGAAGGCAATGGTTTACAATGAACGAAATTATGTTTATGTGAGGGGCTTCTTTCCATTCGAAGTTTCAAACTTTGTTGTCGGGAACTTTTGTGCCAAACAAGTTAAGCCCTAGGAATTGTGCAACCCTAACTACCTCATCTCCTCCAAGAACCAAAGCTGTTCACAGCATGACTGACAGCTCCTGATAACACTGGGCCTATTGAGACAGTTCAGGAGCTCGTAAGAGTCATAGGAGAAACCCACTCAAAGGTGACTGGAAGAAAAGGGTAAGAAACAGCGGCAAGGAATTATTCCAGCAATAGCCCCCCACCCCAACCTCTAAACCCCCTGCCAGCTTTAGGAGACTCTTATTGTTCTTTGGGCAAGGCAAGGTAACTCTTAGAACTTCAGCTGATAGAGATTATTTTCAAATAACATACACAAATATTTGAGGTTGGACTTGTGAGAAATATGCAGGGAATTTGAAAATCTTTCTTCTTAGTACAATATAGACATCTCAAGTGGAGTCCCTAGTGGAAGCACAAGATGAACCCCTGGAGTAGAGAAAAAAAAATTAATATCTGCTTAAAAATTAGAAAGTAACTTTACTAATATTTAATATATAGCCTGATAGTTGAATGCACATGTGATTTAAAGCATGTGTATGTGTGAGTGCGTGTATAAAATCTGTTTTATTAACTGTGCCGCTTAAAATATTAATTAGCTGCCTCCAGGATTGTTCTGAGGGCTGACTGAAGTCATCTTATGCATTGGCTGGTACCAAGTACATGCTCAGTAAATAATGGCTCCCAGCCTTGGAGGAAAGGGAATTGAGGGTTAAAAGGCTCCTTCTTAATAGCTATATTTCAGGAGCACACGGGAACTCTGTTATCTTGTTAGGAAGCACATTCTCAGACAGAGAGGAAACCTGTGCTTATGTCCCAGGCCCTTTGACCTCTGGCTTCCCATCACCAAGCTGAGCAGAACCCTTGCAGGGCCTGACTACATAACAAACACTGCGTAACCACTAACCTCACATCTCACGAGTCCACAGCAACAACCCCAGCCCAATGACACATTACAGGGCTGAAGAAGAGAGAACATGCTTTCACACCTCTGTCTACGTTTGACAGTGAAAACTTCCATTTCTGGCTTTTAAGATCAGGATGGTATACCACCACCTATTATGCCTTTGGCATCTGAAACAAATGTTCTTTGAAATTCTCCACTTGTTTAAATCACCCACACCAAGCAGGGTACAACACAGGGGAAAATAAGACCTGCAGTCTCCAAAAGTTATATCATAACCAACAAAAGCCAGTGCTTTTGTTGTATTTTGGAATGATAATTAGAGGAGGCTTTTGAAGTTCAATTATTGGCTATAACAATGTAAAGCAAGCTACTCAATACCCTTTAGGTATTCTTTAGGTACTTTTCCCTTGACTTTAATGAAGGAACACTGAGGAGGGGGTGAAGTGTTGAAAATGAATAGGTGAAATGGAAACTCAGAGGTGGACACAGGAAAAGTGGGAAGCTTCCGGTTCCCAGATCCTTCCTGGCCATGGTCCCCATTTCTGCTTGGAAAGTGAGGTGAGACAGAGGTGGTAGCAGCTTTGAAAGCTGCGGAGGACGGAAACCCTTTCTCTTCCCCCAGCTAAGGCTGTTGTCCCAGAGCCCCAAGTCCTGTTGCCAAACCACCTGCTCTTGGGAAAGCTGCTGAAATAGTAACATGTGAAAAGTAGACCCCTCTACCTCCTACCCAACCCAAGGGACGGTCTGACTTGAGATGCCATAGGACCATCACTACAAAGGAGGAAAATGCACTTGGTTTGAGGAGGGGTCGTTGGGCTTTATAGACAGACCTTGGTCTCACAGCTTTGCTTTCTCATGCTGCGTGTCAGTGACAGCGTTTTTACTGTGCTCACGAAAATACACAAACACACAGCTCAACCCTCGGCTCCACAGGGTTTTTTTTTTCTTTTACCTTCAACTGAAATGTCAATATAAGAATCTCAGATTAAACTGTGTCTGATTATACAGAGCACCATTTCCCTGATTTTAGGTGAAGCCAAGTTCTCTTAGATTTATATCTCACAGGAATATTGAATTCACAGCGATTCTCTACCATTTTTCCTAAGATAGAAATTCAAGGACAAGCAAGCCCACTTAAGTAAATTAATAATTCTGTAGCTTTCTTAGAAGATCTCATACCTAAATCAACAAGGAATGGAATATTTAATTTCTGACTAAATGAGTACCAAGACTGAAAATCAGATTTGACTTTACTTGTTTTTAACTCTACCTGACCTGGACAACTTGGCTGTTGTCTTCCTTCTTCTGCATCCTCAAATGTAAAATACTTAGGAATGAGTCAATCCTGCAGTTATGTCCCAAAATAAATAATAATAACAAACACTAAGTTCTTACGGAGTGACAGGCACCATGCTATTTTGCATGCATTTGCTCATTTAACCCACATAACAACTATAAGCAAAATATAATTTTATCCTCATTTTACAGACAAGAAATAGGATAGAATGATCATATGAAATGCCAAGATATCACAGTCAGCAAGAGGGTACCAAGACATCAACGCACGATTGTCTGCCTTCAAGCCCTCAGTCACAATGCTCTATTGCTATATTAAGGCACTTAAGAACCTGAGACTGAAGCCACCATTACAAATGTAGAAAAACCCATCGGATTCCATGACCATTCTCACTGTTCGACTCTTTCAGAAATGTTCACTCTGTGACTAAACAGAAATTTTAAAAGCATTTTTTAAAGTTTATGAACAGCTGTCCAACATCTTCATTATAAATAACCAATTAGCAAGTATGGGGGGAAAATGTCTAAATACTCCTTTCCATTATTTTAAAACCAATCAAAATGAAAATTGAAATGATTTCACTAGGTTAACAGGAAGCCCCACTATAATTATAAGCTCCAGCAACTAATCTGAAGTGATTAATCTTAGAATTTTGGTGGATCCCCAAAAGCTATCTATTGTTTTATAATTTCACCAAAGATCCACGCTGGAATTTTTTAAATACTAAGACAGAAGCTTAGATATGTACAAGTCTGTGTACATCTAAACTGCTCCAGTTCACTTCTTTGGCCCAGTGTGCATGGATCAAGATTACTGATCAGCCACAATTACCCTGGAGGCCTCTTATCATCAACCCCCAGGGCACCAACTCTGAATATGGTTAAAGAAAGAAATGAAACACAGAAGTCCAACCGATATTTCACGGATACTATCGGGAATGTCAGCAAGACAACAGGTCCCCACAGTTACACGTTTAAGGCACTACATCCCTAGTACACAAGTGGCACTTGCTAGAACAAAACCAAGTGGGACCTGAGCCATGTTCTCAAAGAGCTTCCAGTCTAGAGGGAGGACCGGACAAGATAATGAAGAGCCACGTGTAAACTATCTCAGAGATGGACAAAGGGTGCTGTGGGACCACAGGGAAGGAGCCGTTCAGTCTCCCCGACAGACCAAAGTGGCTTCCTCAAGAGCTAACCAGTCAGCTGAGTTTCCACACCAGGAGGCGGCTGGACACAAAGGAGAGGGAAACTGGGCATCCTGCAGAGGGAGGAACAAAGGGCTCTGGAAGCTCGCTGCGAAGTGGAAGAGACATGGTCGCGAAGCAAAACGCAACTGCATTTCCTGTGCAGCTCACGTGCAATTTACTCCTCACACACTCTGAAGGGATGACCACTGAGAACCTGTTACGATTTTATTTATGCCCTTTGGGATTCTTAGTCCTATGTGACAGACACTAATGCTGGCTCTTTTAATAATACTAATGACAAGTGATACAAATATAATGCTTCCTATGTGTCAAGCTTTTTTCTAAGTGCTTTACATATATTAATGCATATAATTCACCCACAATCTAAAGAGTATGTATCATTATTATTCCCATTTCACAGATAAGGAAACTGGAGCCCTGACAAAATAGGTTATAGGTCCAAGCTTACCCAGCTAGTGATGGAAAAGCTGTATTATGAAGCTATCTGACCTGCATCTCTGCTCTGATTCACTATGCTACATGGCCTCTCAGGAAAAGGACTTACTGAGAAGTATAAGTAACTCAGAGGATTGCTGGGAGGCTTGGAGACCCAGGCTTGGATGCTACATGGCCTCTCAGGAAAAGGACTTACTGAAAAGTATAAGTAACTCAGAGGATTGCTGGGAAGCTTGGATACCCAGGCTTGGAATTCTGCAGGCAGAGTTGCTTCAGTGAGGACTCCTCGGCAGCCACCAAAAAGCACGAACACCGCAGCTGGCACCATCAACACTGCCACACGGGACACCACCTACCGGCTGCCCCCACTGCCTCTGGAATGCCACCTTCCTGCAACATCACCGTCACCTCAGGGAATATGGCTCACAGCCCCACTACCGTGCCCTACAAGCTCCAGACTCAAAATCTAGAAGGGAGGGTGTAACTGGTAAGACCTAGGTCGCACGTACACGCCCATAATGTCAGGTGGCCCAAAAAGCAATTCCCTGGCAAATTCGGCATCTACATAAAAAAATGAGGTTTCTGCCTCCCATCAGAGTTCATAAGGTGGGTGTATTCATTCCCTAGGGCTGCTGAATCAAAGTACCACATCTAGGTGGCTTAAAACAAGAGAAATTTATTCTCAGTCTGGAGGCTGGAAGTCAGAAGCAGGAGTGTCTCCCTCTGGAGAATCTGTTCCCTGCCTCTCTCCCAGCTTCTGGTAGTTGCATGCAACCCCTGGTCTTCCTTAGTTTAGAGACCTGTCACTAAATCTCTGCCTCCATCTTGAATCTGTGTCTCTTCTTCTTATAAAGACACCAGTCATATTGGATTCAGGGGCCACCCCATTCCAGAGTAATCACATCTTAATTTCATCTGCAAAGAACCTACCTCCAAAAAAAGGTTATATTTACAGGTACCAGAAGTTAGGACTTGAACATATCTTTTTGGAGGACATAGTCAACCCATGTCAGTGGGAAATTAGACATAGGAAGGAGGTTCAGATGATGGGCAGCCAAAAAAATGACAACTATCCAATGTGCCTCAATCGCTATGCGGGCCTTCATTTCATCTAACAATGAAGTGATTTCAAAGCAAACCCTGGATATGCCGAAAGCAATAAAGGTCTAATAGTTTTCTTAGGGGAATCCGCCAGACAGGAATTTGCAGTCGGGGTGCAATGGGGGTGTTAATTGCAAAGGTAGATGGTGCCTCCCTCTGAAACCACGCCCATCAGAAGGACAGCACCTTCTTTCCCTCATGCCCAACAGGCATCTTTCAAACAGCTCTCTTTTATCTTCAAAAAGAGAAAACTTGGCCTGGGGGGGTCTATCATGGATTTAAGTAGAAAGATAAATGGAGATTTTAACTGTGTGTATGAGTTACCTAAGCCATAATTTTTCAGCTAAATAGGTATATGACAGATGTTTTAAATATACATTATTTACATAGCTGGTCTAGTCTTTTGTGCTGCTACTTATATAGCTCTAACTCTTTTCAAACCTGACTACAGATATTAAAAGCATATCCTTTTTATCAATAACACAATAGCTTCTGAATAAATGCAAACACTAATAAAACAAATCCAAGAATTAAAAAGCACTTTACTTTTAGAAACAGGAGAGCAGATGATCTCCAAGCAATCTTAACCTTGATTGTCGGGTTTTCAGAAACCCAAGTAGGACTCAAAGTTAAGGGAATCCAACCGACCCTCCATCTGCTGGAAATAAAAATAAGTCAGTCATCTGCTCCCCATTTTTATACGTAAATAAGTCAGTCATCTGCTCCCCTCTTTTATACGTAAAGTATAAAAAAATAAGCTATTCTCATATTCCCAACTAAGATTGCTAAGTGGATGACCTCTAAACTATATCTCTAAGCTTCACTGCTCACTTTTGTGCCTAGAGGATCCCTCTGCTTGGACACCCAACCTGTAATGTCAAAATGGAACTCGTCAGGCTCCTTTTCCTCCAGCTTCCTGGTCATTTTATTGCATCCTTCTAGCAAAAATCTCTGATGCATCTTTTATTTTCTTTCACCTCTTAAATCCAGTCAGTTGCAAGGAATAGTCAATTCCTTTGTTCTCCGAGATTCTCCTTCCCTCTTCACTCTCCTCCCTCCTTCCTTGGCTGATAGAGATTTTCCACTATGTGGCAGGAGTACCATTCAGGTGCATGAGGTCATTTTAGGTGGTGCCTGGTTGAATTTTTTTTTTTTTAACTGAAAGACTAATATGCTAATTTTAATAGGATTAGAAAATAGAATTATCAAATGAAACCCATAATGTCATGTAACAGATAAACTCATCTTTTTAATTCATTGAAATAAAAATCGGTCAAGTGAAAGAAAAATAGGAAGTAAATAACAGCACATAACAGTACAGGTGGTACATGGACATGGTTAAGAAAACCTTGAGGAAGTATGCTAACACCTAGCAGTGCTGGGAAACGCCGCTCTGTGGGGGCCCCTCATCACCTGCTGCCTAATCACCACACCACCCCCTCACCACCTCTCCTGGCCTTGAGACTCGCATCTTCCATCTACCCTGCAAACCACCACTGGACACCTCTTCCAAAAATGCTCCTTTCATCATTTATCTCTCAAACTCTCAAATCTATTGCCTATCTCCTAAACTCTGAATTCCACCTGTATTTCAAGATCCTACCTGGCCTAGCTACGCATTATTTCTAGTTACATCTCAAAGTTCCAGCAGGACTAATTTCACACAGACGGTTTCACTTCCAGCTTCATGCACGGGTTCGTACTGCTTCCACAACCTCCCCCAATCCTTCTCCTTCTCTGTCTCTTCAAATCCTCCCGAGTCCTTCAAGACGCAAGCAAGTCCTCCCTCCAGGCAGCCTTTCTAATTGACATGCTTCTCTTCTCTGAAGTCCTACTTCACTTCTACCAACCACATCAACCACCTCACTTGACTTCGATTTGATGTTATTATTTACTGCTTTCCAATGGTCAACTGTTGAGAGCTGGTCCTGTCTACCTATCACGATAAGAGGCACTTGACGAGCAGGAATATATGAGCAGGAAAATATATATATATATATTTTCCATTAAAGATACACACACACACACACATCTTCCATAGTTATTAAAGGATGACTCAAATTAGCAGTTCAAAACAGGTCTTCATCTAACTTTTTAAGAAAAGCCATATTTTATTCACGCATCTAATAAACAATTACTGAGTACCTGATATATGCCAAGCTCTATAGTTACTGGCAAAATAGAAATGTGAATAAAACACAAACTGCCATTGAGGAACTTGTCAGCTACTACACGAGACACACATGTAAATTCCTGTTGCCACACAATGTGACCATAGTGCCACAACACAAGTACCCACCTAATGTCATGCGAGTGATTCACTCTAGAAAGAATCTAGAGGAAGACTTAAAGAGAAGGGATGTGTGAGCTGGTTCTGGAAGTTAAGAGTCCCCAGAGCCTAGGGCACAGGGTGGTAGGGACAGAACAGAACAGGTGGTGAAAAGGGCGGGGGGGTCATGCCATAGAAAGCCTTGGTCTAAGGGCGTCATCCATGGGCAATAGAGACGTTGAAAAGGGAAGTAAAAGGACAAGCTTTGCTTTAGGAGAGATTAAAAAACAAAAACAAAAAAAACCTCTGGGGACACATGGAGGGTGAACTGGACGAGAAGAGAGGTCACACTGGAAGATATGGTTATCAGAACAGAAGATTTAAACAACAGAGATGAAGAGGCAGGGGCAGATTTTAGAAATATTTAGGAAGTAGAAATCAATAAGATTTTCTGACCAACTGATTATGCATTCTGATGTCAAATAAAAGTAGTCTGGGGATTAACTACTTAAGGAAAAGTTTATTACTTCCTTTAAAAATTACCCATGTCATCTCTTTCTTATGTTATTGTGGCTAAGGTTAATTTCGATTTGACCATAGTCTATATTCTTACGAACTACAAGAACTTCTACTGTACGCCTTATAGATTAGGTATCGCACAGTTTCTGTGACTGGTGTACAAAAGCCTGTCCTAAATTCAAGCGTCCACATATTATCCCACCAGCAAGGGTCTAACCAATTGTGTTTTGCTCCTCAGTTGTATCTGCACTCAGCATAAGCAATCTTATACCAAAGAATATACCACTGTCTGAACTGTCCTGATTCTCTGGAGTACAAGGAATTTAAGTCAGAATTGCTCTGGAGGTGTAAAAATGCTAAGAGTTTTAGACAATATACTCATATTCCTTTTTTCAAATAAAAACGTTCACAAGAGTGTAAAAGATATTGAAATACCAAGAGAGGTGACCTTTGGTAAGCACATTCACGTTCTCCTGGGAAATAAAGAATAAAGTCATTCACCACCAAGTGTAATATTCCTCACCTCCACTTGCCTGGTGAAAGGAATCAACACAGGTAGTTTCAAATTAAAACACAGTTGGAGCAGCTAGGCTGAAAATGGATCTCCGCAAAGAGGGAGAAGAAGGCCACGGGATGCCGTTTATTAAAACTTGCAATGATCATAACTAGCCAGGTATTCATCTGTCGTCTCCCCATCCCCATCACTCTGGTCACCAGGACAAGCCCTAAGATGCAGACATTTAATGTAACGTTTGGGGATGACAGAAAATAGGATTCGCTTGCAAAATGAGCACATGACTCCAATAAGGAGAAAGGGCAAAGGTCATTTCTAACGATTTCTGTATAAGTGCTCGGATATCCTGCGCTCGCTCATTACAGAGCCACTGCGGACCCCAGTTCTGTAATGGAAGTGTGGACTAGGAGGACCTATTACAGATGGGACGGAGGTCGTGTTACTCGCCAGGGACATAGCTGGCTTGTGGCAGGCCCAGATTAGAACCCTGAGTGTCCATTCTCTGCTCCCAGAAAACTCTCGACATCTCTTAAAACAACGGAACATAACGAACTGGGACACATCCAACTGCGTCCCAGAATTAGCTTCTATAAAACAAAAACTAGTAAACTAATCAAGGTAGGTGTGCTGGCCAGTTCTCCCTACTGATTATATTAGTTAGATTGGCAGACAAAACTGATTTAAATTTTCTCAAGATGTCAAATTGGGGGCTTTTGTTTTATCTTTTTTTTTCAAATCCTTTAAAGCCATATTATTAAAAATGTTTGCTTCTCTGTTCATTAAAGTGACAAATATCACACTAAAGGTATCATGACTTTGGGGGTGTCTCATTCATAAGCAACACCTTTCATAAACATGCTCTGTGGAACCTTCATAGTGGAAAAATTACTTTCCAATCTTGATCAATAGAATGCCCAAATTTGGTGGCACTACATGTGAAATATAAAGGAGCACCCATCCTCAGGGCAGGGGAAGAGGCAAGTGAAGAAAATTAAAAGTTAGTAGCATCATTTGTACAAAGAGGTCATAGTTCATACAGTTCTAACTGAAAAGGCTCTGATAGCTTCATCGACAAAAACTGGGGGCCTCGCAAGTCATTTCATGAAGGTTCATGAACATGTTTTCATGTAGAAAGCACTAAAGATTATACAGATATTTCCCTCTTTATGGGGAGTTTTACTTTTATCTCTAGTTATTTAATATTATAATGTCTAGCTTTAGAAAACAGGGATGATCCCACACCCATTTGGTCTAACCCTTCTTTTCTTTCCTCAGATAATGCACACACATTTTATTATTCATCTTGATCTGAACAAAAGGCAAAGTTCCCCTGCTCCCTGCTTCTGCCCAGAAACTACCATTAGGAAATTAATATTCATCATGAGCAATGAACTCATCTCATGGCCTGTGAACTTGCTGGTTGCCAGGAAGCCTGTGAATTCTCAGGATTATTTTAGATTTGGTAGCATCAATTGGGGGCTTACACAGTCATAAAAGGCATGGTCTTCAAGATTTAAAGTTTCAGAATTCTCTGTCTTTTGCGGGATCTCTTTAAGTTTTAAATATGCCTATTCTAACCTTGATCTTAAGGGTAGCTTATCCTTAAGGTCTATGAAAAAGCCCAGACTAAACGTCAAGGCTATTGCTGTAAATCACATTTCAAACTGGTAATTACTTATTAGTGGAGCAAAGACTGTTGGAAAGTGTGCTGTCTCATTAGAAAGCTAGTATGGAATGCCTGCAATTCTGCCTTAATAAACAGAGTTAAACTTGAAGTACTCACTGTGTGATAGGTACGCCAGACCACAAGACAGCTATTAATAAAATTTTCAAGGATCTCTCCTTTCCTAAAGCCTTTAAAAAAAAGTTTTTCCCCATAATTTTTACAAATAATTTTTTTTTGGAGGGGGAGTGATTTCTAAAAGTAATCTCAGCTGAAGTTATTCCGTTTAGTACATCTCTGAAGAGGCTTATCTTGTCCTTTGAACCCAACAACAAAAAGTTCTTTTTACTTAAAATAAAGTATATAATACCAGTAGTTATTATGCCAAATGACTAGACAAACAGAAAGAAGAAATATGAAAAGCTCCATGTGTTTCTAAGCTGCTTCATTTTCTATTTCATTTTATGTAACAAAGGTTCTGCTTGTATCCAGAGTCACTAACTCGATACAAGTGGATATCCTTTACATTTAACAGGAAGAGAACTACATTAAATGATCTCAAAGTGTTTCAATGCACTTCCTATTCTAATCAACACTCATATTTGGAAAGGAGCCATGTTTGAAAAGGAAATTGATAACCTACCCCCACGCCTCCCCCAAAAGATGCATATGAGAAAGATTCCACCTAACTCTCCCAGTGTTCATTCCAGGTGTCTGAACGTTTACTATTTCCTTCCCTCAGTACCAACCTCTTTATTACATGTATTGGCGGGCATTTAAAATAAAGAAATAACAGTCCTCCCTTCCTGGACAAAGCCATATTATATCTAATCCTGTAGCCCTATGAGAATCTAGCAAGCCACTTCGCTCTCAGGGGACACTCCACAAAATACTGAAGAGTACAGCTCTTCTTACCCTCCTCCCTTCTGGTTTTCTCAGTAGTAACCTAACATTAAACTTACATGGAAAACCAACAGCCTGAAACAGCTTATCCTTCAATATCATCATAAGACAAGCTTACCATTCATAGGTCAAGAAATGAAATAGAAAAGAGAATCAAATGAAATTAAAAGCTTCCTCAAGCCCTCAAAAATACCTTCCAGAACTGGCAATGGCAGAGAAATTCTTTAGCAGAGAATGAAAATGTGATGAAAATGAAGCCATGCCAAGACAGATAAAAACAGGCTCCATGGGAATGTGCCTGAAATCATTACAGTCTTGAAGGTCTGTTGAAGATTTTGTGGCCACCTGACCTCCTATAGCTTCACACTTGGTATCAGTACTGAAGAGGGGCGAAAAAGAGGGGAACTATTCAGTGTGGAATTGAGACATTCTAACCTTAAGCATACGAAACCTGGGATTATCTGAACACTCCGTGCACACACGGGTTTATGTGTTTTGAGGTTAGATTTGGATTTAGGTGTCTTTCAAAATTTACTGTACGAGTCTGAAGAATATAGCAACCACAGCAGTGATCGACTTAAATTACTGAAATATACACTGTAGTTGTCACTTCCTTTACAAATTTGGCTTTTCATGAAAGAGAAAATCAAAGGAGCCCTATTGCCAAAATAGTACAACACCCTTATGTCGCCAGATTTTGCAATAAAAAAAGAGGGTTATTTTATTTAGGTTTTATATTCATGGAAATGTGGTCACAAGACATTTTTAAAGCATGAGACACCGGCTTCAGTTTTTTAAAACTTGCTGTTTTAGGAGAAAGATAGTAGTGCTAGACTGTAAGTACCAACTGCAAGCTTAAAGCAATCTTCCCAGTTAAGACAGGACTTAGAATGATTTGGTATAGTATGTGTTCTCACATATAATCTCAGTTCTTCTATTATACTGTGTTTAGAAGAAAATTCTTTCAGGATGAAAACAAACAAAAACTGATGTCTTACACATGATTACATACAAGTGGTCAACAATCAGGAAGGAGAAACCAAGAAAAGCGTGCCAGCATTTCCTCCAGGGTTTTATCCCTGGGTTCCCAAGTTACACACCAAAGCCATCCCGTTCTATTTCCAAGGGGAACCGGCTCCTTCGGAAATGCTTGGAATCTCACTGCATTTTGAGATGAAGCCCTCGTTTCCATTGACCGTTTTGTTTGTCCTTCCTGTCTGACATGCAAAATATACGATACAGCCTCCATTCTTTCCATACAACCTAATTCAGAGCAACATATGTTAAACCCACACCGAATCATGGGAGCGTTCAATCCGCATACACACCATTACCCCACAGGATGCATTCACTGAGCTCCAACAGAGTTCTCTGCGTACAAATCGGACAAGTCGGAGATGCATGCGGAGCTCTTCCCTGACTCAAACCATCTAGAACTGTTCATAGAACCTGTTCCCTTTTCAGAAAAGGGGGCTGTTTAAATGCCCACTGGGATAACTGGCCACGATGCAGGCGCCAGCAAGCCCGGTACTGCAGGCAACATTGGACGCAGGCTCTCCCTCAAGGAAGCTGCTTCGCGGAGCTTGCAGTCATTTATCTCCCTGCAGCCCAAATGCCCGGCACGTCCCCCTCCCTTATTTTACCTAACTAATAGCTCTCAAACCCCATATTGAGAGGGCCTGCTGTGGATCTTGCGGAGGTACAAAATGGTGGATGTGAGCTAATTTTTTCCTGCTTTTCCCATAACTTATCGCATCCATCAGCGCCCGGCCTCCCTTGCCAGCACCCCGGCAGCGGCGCAGCGTGCACGCCCCGCGGCCCCGGCTCCGAGGCAGCAACGCGGTTACCAACCTGATGTCATATAGCCCCGTGAAGCCTGGGGCGCGAAGGCCGCGGGGAAGCGCTTGTGCAGGCGGTAGTCCTTCTCGCTGCGGGACCTCATGCGGTCCGAGGCCCGGTCCGAGAAATCCGAGCTAGGCCAGGCTCGCCGCAAGGTTGTGCTCCGGGTCTTCTTCATGGTGAGGAGGGCGACCTGCTGCCCCGATCCTGGGGCCTCAGCGCCGGGGCACAGCGCGCGGCTTCATCCGTCTACGGCGGGCACGACCCGGGCTGACTCTGCACACATTTTCCCAGCCCCTCCTCGTCGGCGTCTACACAGCCAGCGGCGGGTCCGGCCCTCCCCACGCCCCCACACACCCCCACGGCGAAGGCTCCGATTTTACACACGTCCCACAATGCATTACACTTCATTTGCAATCCGCCCGGCTTATAGCTTCCAGATTCCTGGGGGGGAAAGGCACGTTAGGAGGCTCCCCGGCCAGGAGGAGGCGAGGAGGGGCGGGCGGGGTGGGGGCGCCGAGACTTGCAGCGTGAAAGCAATGGGAGCGCAGACAATGGCCCAATTCAGCGCAGGAGTGCTTAGCCAACTGTGAGCCTTTTTGACAAAAACAAATGAGGGAGCCGAGGCCTGCAGGGCTGACCCGGGATCGGGCGCCCGGGAAGCCGCAGGGGCGGCGGCAGACCCTCCGCTCCAGGCGGCTCAGCGCGAGGCGCAGCGATGACAGTGTCCAAGTCGTGTCCCCCTGGACCGACCAGCCGCACGGCCCGCAGTCCCAGGCATAGGCGCGTTCTGCCTCCCCTGCAGTCCTTGGGAGGCAGTCTTCATTACAGAGGTTCAAAGGGGGGACGCGTGTGCACAGGGATCTGAGCAGGCTCTACAGACAGCAGCTGCCCCGGGCTGGCTCTGCCGAATCCGAAGCGCGGG
>NW_006439192.1:18999116-19036922 GCF_000325575.1 Pteropus alecto | reverse complement strand
TCGTCACTCTCGCTCCTTCCGAGGCTCAGGGTGGTGTGCGTGCCTGCGCGCGTGTGTGTGTGTGCGCGCGCGTGTGTGTGCGCCCCGACACGCATGTGCCCCCTACACATGCATGTTCCTACTTACTGGCCAAGGCGGCGGTGGGAGCCATGGCTGCCAAGGATGCGGCGCCTGACGATCAACACCCGCACGGTGGCACCGCAGCTCTGTCGCCAGCAAGCAGAATGGCTACTGAATGAAGGGCAGGAAGCAGGGCAGCCTCTCAGTCTCATGCTAATCACCAAGCAGCCTTTAAGTTAGAGCACCGATCCCATCAGGCTTCTCATTTTCCTGTGAAACGCTCTGAGGTGGCGCTGAGACCTTGGCCCGTGACTCCGGCCTGGAGCTAGCGCTCGGATATTTACATATTTTTAGGATGGTCCCTCCCCCTCAATGAAAAGGAGAGAAACTCCTCCGTGGAAACAGGGAGATCTTCGGTGCCTTGCTCTCCCACCTGCATCAACCCCGAAGTCGGCTAGAGTCGGCACCACCGGGAGATCCTCCGACAGCCGCAAACACCCGGGCACCTGGTCTACGCAGCCTGGAAAACGCAGTGGAGATGGCCTTGTCTCTTCCTCTCGTTGAACCCTGTGATGAGAGTCACTACCAGCCCGGCTAACCTGCATTCAGGTCCGCAGCTCCTGTACACAGCACGGCTCTGCACAGCTCTTTCTGGTCCAACAACCAATCGCTAAAGGACAACAATGCGCGCTACGCGGGAGGGGAGGAGGGGGCGCTGCGCCGCCCCCGCGGAGGCGCGGGCCCGGGACGCAGGCCTGGGACCCAGAGGTCACACGAGTTAAAGGCGCACGGCCACATTGCTGCGAACCCCAGAGATGCTGTGCTGCTACCGGCTCTTCAAAAATGCTTATCTCCTCATTTAGGTTTCCAAAAATGCTTTGGTGTTATAAACAACAAAAATAAACCTGGTTTTTCTTTTTCGGCATTGTACTTTATTTTACATTTTTGTGCTTTTTTTTTTTCATGTATGACGATGCAACGTTAAAAAAAAAAATTTTTTTTATGCCGTTGTTTCATACTCTCAGGTGCCATGGTGCAGAGACAAGGATTCGAAATGTATGGGGCTATGATCTTATCAAGCTGATACTGCAAAAGAAAAACAAAAACAACCAAAAAAACAGAGGGTTCTAAATGGTTAAGATTCAGTTCCAGAACAATTCGGTACTATTCCAAGGCCTGAATTCATTGGGGCGGAGGCGGGGGGCGGGAGGTTTTTCGGAAACCGTGCAGAGGGGGGCAGGTTTTAAGCCACAGCAGCATAGAATCCAGAACTTGAGGTTCCCATTCAATATATCAAGGCTGCCCTCTGTAACCTGAGGCTAGTGTAACTAATCTATCTCTTGGGATACCCCGAGGTATAAAAACAAACAAATAAAAATCACTAAGTATTATATGGAACTTATATTTACACTAATCAAAATTTATTACTGACTGTAAACCAATTAGCTAATAAACAATCAGTGATTCTAAGTTAAGTCCGTCCAAAAGGAACATTTTGTCAAAATGTCTTCCTCACTGTAAATGACTACTAAGAACAGAAAGATTACAGCTTTAGTAGCTATAGAAGACTAAATGAATAAAGAAACAAAGGTAATAAAAAAAATTGTGTTAATGAATATATAAGATACTGACGTTTAGATATCTCGATTCAATTCGAAAAACAGTCAGTACCTCCCATGAGCCAAAAGCGGTTCTGTGAATGATTACAGTAGTTATGACTGAAGGCTAATGGTGATTGCTGTGGCAACTGTGATATTTATTCATTTAGCACATAATTATTGACTGTCTAGTATATGCCAGCACTGGGATGGGTGCTGGGCAAACAGAACACCACATGGCCCCAATGCAGCTTATGGTCTAAGTAGTAAGCAAATAAATGCACAAACTGTGCTATGTTCTACAAAGAAGAATAATATCTCTGAAAAAATGAGTTAATCTGAGACCTACAGGACAAGGAGTCATACAAGCAAAGACTGGGGAAAATTATATTTTGGAAAGCAGGCACAGTACACGCAAAGGCCCTGAGGTAGGAAGGAATGTTGGCTTCTGTTGGAAGAAGTGAAAGAAGGCCAATATGGCGGAATTGGAGCATAAGAGAAAGGCGCGTGATGAGGTCATAGAGGAAGGCGAGAGCCAGCTCATGCAAGGATACACAGGCCATGTTAAGGGTTTTGTATTTTATCCTAAATGCAGTGTGAACCACTGAAGGGTTTTAAGCAAAAAAAATAAAAAAAAAAAAGCAATGTTTAGAATGTCTATATAAAAAGGGCTTAGAGTAAGGAATCTGTTTGAAGGGAGCGGGTAAGCCAGTAATTTTCTGGAGAGTAAGTTTGAATTGCACTTGACTTAAAACAGAAAATACTTTCTTCATATGAAAGAATGTGGTGGGGGAGAGAGGGCAATAGATATTTTGGAAGGAGAGCCACACCTCCACTCAGCCCATCTGAACAAAGGCCTTGCAAGGGATTGATATCATCCAGTGTCCACACTCTTAACAGATGCCCTTGGCACCAAGGCCAAAAAGCCAGACACAGAAGAATCAGGCAATAAATGGCTTGGGGTGGCTGAACTGGATCAGAGAGTAAAGTTAAGTAATGTTTCCATCCAAATCAGATGATATCCAAAGAGGTTATGAAGGTAAGGCTTGAATCTAGCAAATAGCATTTTGTGAGACCAATTCTATATGAAGAACTGTGCTAAAATCTATGTGCTATGTGCTATGTGCTATGTGCTATGTGGACTTCCTGTTACTATAGCCACTGTTAAAATCAGACTCTATGTGTCCATCTGTCCTATGGGAAAATTCACTGGTAACATGCAACTCCTAGGTCCCTAATCCTACTTTCAAATCTCCCAACCTACTAGAGACAATCATGTATCTGGGTTATAAACTGTCCATCAAGTAAGCTCATTTGTATAATCCCAGTATTCAGTACTAGGGAAGTTTAGAATAAAATAGAGAAATGACAAAGCACATCAATTTTATAGTATTAGTATTTTTAAATCAGGCTTAAGAATAATTTGTACATTGGTATTTACATATCAGATAGATTAGAGACACTAATTAGACACATTTGCTTTGTGATTCTAATTCAGATGTATAATTGATTTTAGACTTGTAATTTTAAGTTGAAATGGAAAAGAATTTTGACTTTGAAATTCTCATTTAAAACTTTGGTTTATTACATTTATGAGAGTTGAATAAACTTGAGTTATAAGAATGTAAACAACATGAAGGGAAGGAATATCTTCTGTTTTTGGCATTGCCATTCATTGCTCTTTTTTCATAGTTATATCTCAAGTGGCTAGCAATGCCTGGCATACATTTGATGACTAATAAGGTCTGATTAAGTACTCTGGAAGACTGGTTTGGAGGCCTTCTCAGTCAGACATACTTAGTGCTTTTTACAAATTAAATCTAATACCAAATTGATAAATGCAATTTAAGTTTTTAAAGGGATATATTTAACTGTGTTTCAAAATGGATCTAACTATTGACATAAGGGACTTTATTCTTCAACTTGAGTTGATCAAATGTTTTCCAAAGGCCCCCCTGAGAGCTACAGTTTTTATTATTTTAAAAATGCCAAATTTACAAATAGAATGAATTGAATTCAAGACAAGGAAATTTTGATTTTTCAATTTTTATCTCTAGTAAAGGAAAATTCGATTGTTTGAATTGGTATTTTGAATTGGTATCTCTAACATTAATTAAAGACCTAAATATCTGTAAATGATCTCTGCTGTGCACAGAAAGGCCCTCCTTCAGACATTAAAAAGCCCACACTGACTATATAGACTGAAGGATGTAATAGATCAGAGAAACCGAATGACTGAAATGAATAAAGAAAAGGTTGCTATGAGTGAAAAATAATTGTAAGCATCTAAATGTGAGAGGTACCAGGCCTGAGCCTTGACCTTGTAGCCTAGAGAAGACGGATTTTAATCCAGGACCTCCTAAACACACGTATTATTCTGGGATATAAGGACACCCAGTGATATGATACTGGCAACTTCTATTAGCACATTAGACTCATCAAATTCAGGGGCATTCCATTGAAACTACAACCGAAGTTGCCCATGGCCCAACTTTTCTACCAAAGTATGACTTTGGTATAGTAAAAGAACTAAATATGCAGAAGAGAAATAGGTGTCTACGTATTTATGTATATATGGAATATATACATCAGACTTTGTGATTAAAATTAAAAAATTTATTTGTTAAATAAAAATCAGAATTCTGAGTCTGATAGTAATGTATCTTTGTTTCTTCTTGAAACATGATTTGCAAAAGATATTAATAGTTCGATTTGACAAATATGTTGATTAGTCAAAAGAAATACACATAGACACACACACCTTGAAGTTGGGCAGCTATGTGGCCCTGGTTATAGAGCTAGACGGATTCTGGAAAAAAGCACGTCCCTGGAGGACTAGCACTTTCAGAGGCTTGTGAGGTAGAAAATTAGGGGAAGTTCTTTTGTGACGCATATCTACACTCATTCATATGTATATACACATGCACATCCATATGGTCTGGGATATTTTGGCCTCCAAAAGCTGCAAACTGAAGTAGCTGACCAAAGCTTTGTCCCCAGGGCACTTAGGAAAATACATTTGGCTTCCTTAACCCAGCCTCCAAACTGCTAGTTGCAATTTTATCAGAAAGCTCCAACACTCACAGTCTTTCTTAGAAGACGTGCTCACCTTGTGCAGACCACCGGTGTGTCTGCCTCAGCATTTAGATCTGCAGCTCACAATAATGTGCTCTGAGGAACACTTGTTTTGAGATATGCTAACAAATGTGACTTGAAAAGAGGGTCCTATTGTGAAGTTTAGAAAATATGTTAAAGTTAAAAGGGACTGCTGGACTTCTCAGAGCCTTTAATGTGCTAATCTACCCTGTAAATCTACCAAAAAATGCTAATGAAGCTCTAATCATAGGACCACTTGTTGCTGGGACACATTTTGGGAAACAGACCTAGACAGGTGGTGACTGAAACAGCCTGGGTGACGATTAATCCATAGGGTAAAACGTGTTTAAGAAACTCCTAAGAATGATGAGAATGCATATATATTGTTCTTTTCATCTCTATAAAGTCTGAGTTGAATTTTTCTTAGTCTCTCCACTAAGGTACACTGTTGCCTATAATCCACTCCAGATAGGGCTGTAATGAATAATGGTCGTCAATGAATTCTACTCCCGAAGAAAGCAAAGTTGGGGGATGGAGAGACTCCCCAAGGAGAAATAACTCAAGAGGGGCCTGAGTTTTTTCCCGGACTGTTGATGCATAGGTTGGCAGGACTGTGACATCCATCTCCAGGCCAGACTAATCACAGTCAGAGCAATAGAGGGCAGAGAGGTGTGGTGATGGATGTCAAGGAGACCCCTCCACTTATATCTTTGTTGAAGGCCTGGGAAAAGTTAGTCTTTGAGTTCCATTTTTATCAATTGTGATGGTAATAATAACTCTCTTAAAGAGTTGTAGTAAGGAATTGAGGCAAATATATAAATGTCCCAGTTCACTGCTGCCAACTAGAAGACATCAATAAAAAATAGCCAATTTATTATTACCATTGATCACTAAGTTAGGAAACCATTTCAAAAACCTGATCCTTTCTAGATCCTTTTGTTCACCTATGAAACCTGCTTTGTATCAAATAACTAAACAAGCTGAATTCCAGTGGGGGCCAAGGATACTACCAGCTAGCAACACTGACACTGTTGGTGCTGTTGAGTTGGATAACCAAAATATACAGCATCCATAAACTGGGTTTCAAAAACAGAAAGAAGAAAACAACATGCAGCCCAGCTTGAGTGTACCCAGGAGCTTTGGCAGTCAGTGGTGGCCAGCACACCTTGATTAAAGTGGAGAAATCACTGGGATCAAAAATAGAGCCCAGAAAAGGTGGAAACAATCCAAGTGTCCATCAACAAAGGAATAAACAAAATCTAGTCTATACATACAGTGGGATATTAGTCAGCCTTAAAAAGAAAGGAAATTCTGACACATGCTACAATGTGGACGAAACTCGAAGGCATTAAGCCAGGTGATATAACCCAGACACACAAAAAGACAAAAACTGAATAATTCTACTAGATGAGGAATCAAGACTAGTCAAATTTGTAGAGACAGAAAGTATAATCATAGTTGTTGGGGCCTAGGGGGAGGAGAAAAGGGGAGTTAGTGTTTAATGAGTACTGAGTTTCAGTTTGGGAAGATGACAACATTCTGGAGATGGATGATGGTGATGGCTACACAACAATAAGAATGCATTTAATGCCATTGCACTGGACACTCAAATAATTAAAACAGTACTTGTTAAGTATATTTTACCAAAATTTAAAAAATAAAAAGAATAGAGTATAAAAAACAAAGCCATAGCCACAGCCATGTGTGCAGTGCATGGAAGAAAAGCTCCTGTGAGCTGGTCTTTCTACCTGCACAAGCTAGGTACACATGTCCTCTCCTTTATCATCCCCGAAAACCAAGGCTATATCAGGTAGACTGTGAACATAAAACAAGCTCTATCTAAAGTAAACTGGCAGGGTCAGTTTCCACCCAATTACTGGAAAATGGGTCTTTCAAGGATGTAAAGATCTAAAGAAAATAATTTCAATATTTTAAAAAATTTACAGACACCGAAGTTTTTGCTTTTTAAAATTTACCTTAATGAACACTTTGCTTCTACCAGCTGGAGAAAGTAGCCTGAGCAAAGACACAGTGGGCAGAAATCAATGGAAGAGCCCTAAATAGTCTTGTTTGGCTGAAGGTTCAGGAAATGGTATGGGAATAGGGAGCAATTAGGCTAGAAAGGTATATTAGACAGTTGGTGGAGTAGTTGGGATTTGAGGCCAATTAATCTGTGTATAATTCAAAAGAAGAAGAGGTGCTGTGAATACTGAGCAAAAGAGAGACCTAGTATGTACTTGAAAATATAATCCAGTGGGAAGTGGCTGCAAACAGGTATGAGGAAGCTTTCTTGGGTGATAAAAATGTTATTAAAACTGAATTGTGAAGATAGCTGCACAATTGTTTAATTTATTAAAACACATGGAGCACTTAAAATGGATATATTTTATAGTATACAAATTATACCTCAATAACACTGTTTTTTAAAAAAATAAATAAATGAACCCAGCCACAGAGTGGCAGATAATCTGGGAAAAAAAAAGAGACCTGAGCTAGAAGGCTAGTTAGGACACTATTGCAATAGTGCAATTGAGATGGTGCAAATAGGAATTTGAATTCTAGCAAAGATAATGGAGAAGTGGATAGGAAACACTACCAGGCTGGAACCTGTAGACCTACACAGTTGCTCCTAGAGGATGGACAAGAAGGACAGACAAAGGAGAGAGGGTAATAGATGTCCCCAATGATGGTGAGCTGGGGACTCCACACACAGAAACCGGGGAGTTGTTTTAATTCTGGATCCAATACTTATTACTTATGCTTCTTACTATGGCTCTTATTCCCATACTTTCCGATATAAAATAATTCCTAAATTTACACACACCACACACACACACACACACACACACACACACACACACACACACACACACACACACACACACATTTTTCTTCTTGCTGATACAACTGACAGTCCCTCCATTGCCAAGTCCATTGAAGACTTTAGCCCTTACCTGGTTTCTTGTTTGGCACTGTTGCCTACTCTCTCCTCTTAAAACTTTTCCCTCCTTTGGCTGTTATATGGTCCCTCCCCACTGGCTCTCCTCCTGCCTCTTAGACTCGCTCTGCCCATTAAATATGGGGACTCACCAGACTCCACCTCCCTTTGCCCTTTCTTCACATCCACAGCCTCACTGGCTGAGCTCGACCACATCCTCTGCTTTGTTTCAACCCCTCTAAGTAAAAGGCTTCCAAAAACTCTCACCATCGGACCCCTCTCCTGATCTCCAAATCCTTATTTCCTACTGCCGACTGCATCTTCCTCCAGATACTCCACTGACAAACTCAAGCTGCCCGTTACACAAAATAAATCATCATTTTCCCACTCTCCCAACCTTGGGCTTGTTGGAGTACATTTCCAGTGAAGGCACTCCCACCCATCCAGTCTCTCAAAGCAAAAACCTAGGAATCATCCTCATCTGCTTCCTCTTTCTCGCTGCTCAACTCTCATCTACCCCACGCCCATCACCATACGCAATCGGTCACCATATTCTTGTGTTTCTATTGCCTTCCTATATCCTCAAGGCCTGAGTCAAGGCATTGAGGAAGAAGAGGGTAGCCATAGACAGAAAATCGATGTCATTTGCCAAAGACACATGAAGAGTAACCTAAAAAATTTTAAAAAACAAAAACAAACAAAAACAAAATTATGTTATAAACTTTAAATATTAAAAATTAAAACAAAATACATGTACTCCTAGGTCTGATTAATTTGTTTAAATGCATATTTCAAAATAAGATTTTCAATTAAAAAACGAAAATTAATAATTAGTAATCTGGTTCAATATTAGATAGTTCAAGGCAAAAATCATGCTGTATAATCAAATTATATGTTTCAGTCTTTATAGTAGCTACCATGGAGAAGTCCAATTCATAAGTGAATGCAGTTAAAAATACTAAAAATATCTAACCACCTTCTCTCACAAGATTTTGACACTGGCAATGAAATAGCTGACTTCTGTTCGACAGACTTTGTTTCCTAACGTAAACCTCAGAATCCACTTTTATTCTGAATACACTACATATTTAGTACTATGCATTGCCTTTTTCTTTGGGAAAATAACCACGAGGTTCTTTCATCAAGCTTTCGAGTCTCTCTTCAAAAAGGTTAAAATCATTTCAGTAAAATCAGAAGAGCTTTAATCAGGTTGTTCAGTCAACTGACAGAAGCCAGTTCACCACGACCTCGATGTGCAGCGCTTTAGCCCAGCTTCGCAATCTTTTCTTTTAATCTGCCTTACACTTAAAAACTGGCTTTGGAAATTAGCACCTGTTGCAGCCATATTTGTTCATTTGCAGAACTTAAAGTTATACTCAGAAGGCTTTACGTAACTGAATAGCGTGAAAACATGGTCACTTACAAAGCCAGGAGCAACCAGGCACAACCTCACAGAGAATATGCTTCATCTAAAAGGACCTGATATTTTTCTGAAACCCAAAAAGATGAATAATAGGCTTTTTCAGATGAAATTCAATAAGGTTCAGATTAAACAACAGTTGACTGAATCACCGTACCACTTCACAAGTTGAGGGGAGAAAAGTAGAAATTTAGATTTATATGATTTATATGAGTGACAACATTAATTCATTAAGTAATTTTTTCCATTTTTTTTGTACATCTCAGGTTGACCCTGTGTACACAATAGTAACTTCTGCTTCTACTGCCAAGCTTCACTAGGTAGAGGAACTCTCTACTGGACCACCCAAGATCTCAGCCACAACTTAAGACAATTCTCCATGAACGTCTTTGTTCAGCTTATAATTGACTAACCACAAAAGACCAGCTAAAATCCCAGTATTGGTGGGTTTCTCAGTTTGCAGTGACTCAGAAAAGTTACACTCAGAAAAGATCAGCAGAATTGTAAATATCATCATTTTATAAAGAAAAATGCATACTTTACCTTTATATTGAACAACAACTTAAAATATTTGCCACAAGATAACCAGTGGACTTTTCATGTGGTAGAAAATATTTTCATGGTTACTACTCATCTCATGTCAAAATCGTGTAGATTATGTGAGCTGAAAATCCACTTACTGAGCACAGATAAACTGCAATAGAGAGTCATATTCTAAGTAATACATGGCACAGGGCCACACAGAAATGACTTCCACCTGGTGTACTCACACACATCCCCAAGAGACACATGGCCCTGACACACTCATGCAATGCATTCATTTGGGAGTTCTCACACTTTCTCCTGATGGCCCAATGATTCACCTTGGGCACTCACTGCCATGTACGCAATTTACCGAACTCTGTCCATTTCTCAGTAATGTCATTTCCCATCTCCAGGCCTTCTTGGAAGCTGCCGTCTTTGCCTAATATGCCTAGCGTCTCCTTGTCCTCCTGAAAAACTCTCTTTCATCCTTCAAGATGCAAATAGTAGCCAGTGCTTCTAACAAACATCCCAGTCTCCCTCTCTTTGCCCTTCCATACTCCTGCAGCATTAGAAGTCCTTGTTCCATCTACATAATAGGTGTCCTTTCATTACAGTGCTTTCCACATTGTAATATAATGTCATGACATACAGAGACATCCAGCTGCTTCCCTGGCTTGTGTGCTCCTTCAGATCAAAGACCGTGTTATTCACTGAACAAATGTTCATTGAGCACTTGCTATGTGCTAATAATGGCCATAAGTTCTGGGGTGCAAAAATTTAAAAACAAAACAAAATAACTGCAATAAGAACAAAATCTTTAGTCATTAAGGAGTCTACATGCCAGTGGGAGGAGATAATAATAAACAAATAAATTAGTAAGTTATATGGAAGATAAAATAGTGATGAGTGTGATAGAAGAAAGACTGAGTCTGAAGGTTTGTGATTTAAAATGGGCAGCCAGGGAAGACTTCGCTTTATTAATCATTTGATGCCCCATGCCTTTCCAAGAGTAGGCCTTCGATATATGTGTGCACAATGTGCTAATTTTAGGCCCTCTTCAGTGCTGTATTCCTAGCAGAAGCACAACAAATTACCATAGATTTATAATGTGATTTGGGATAGTGAAGGAACTAACATTATATCTACTTCATTTTCCCTCAGATCCACTTGCAGCTAAGAAATAATAAATAATGCCTTATGTTTGCCTAGGACTTTACAGTTTATTGAGTCTCATAAGGTCTGAGGTCAGCAAGGCAGGAGTTACCATACTTAAAGATGAAAAAAATAAAGGCTCAAAGGCTATATGTAAGTGATTTGCCCAAAGTCATACAGAGATGGAAGAATGAGAACTCCATTCTTGAGACTCCTGGTCCAGGATGTTTCTCTGCCCCACCCGCTGCCTTTGCAACGACTGATACCAGCAGATTTAGGGTTATTTGTTAATTGCTTTTGTGTAGAATGAATGAAGTTTATCTAAACCTTTATATTGCTAGAATGGTCCCCAAATTTCTAAGTTATCTTTTTAATTTTTTATGAATATATGTGCATGTAAATTAGAAGATGGATTTCTTCAGATGATTCAAACTACTCTTTTGGTGGGTTTATACAGATGGTGCCCAAGATTTAGAGTTAAATCCACATGCTTCCTTCAGACTAATCAATCTTGAAAGTTTTCTTTTCTCAATTCTGTTTGCAGGTCACCACAGACCCACTTCCCAAGCCAGTTAAAACCATACTTTAACACAGATGGCTTTTTCAAGGATGGGTCTTTTTTCCAACATGTGGTTTCCTGTAATTTAAGGAAATGCTATACGTGAAAAACTAAAATCACATATCAAAAAAAGCAAAGCTCCAATAGTTTCCTATTCTATCAAATTACAATAATTTAAAAAAAAAAAAAAAGAGGAGAAACAGCCCCAAATATTTAAAATCCAGTCTCTATTTAAGAATAACTAGTTTAAGTCCCAATGAATTATAAGACTTTTATGTGACATAATTTAATAATTACTAACAACATTTTTAACTTTCAGATTGAATGCAAAACACACAGATGCGATTACTTAATAATTTCTACTAAGTCCATTTGAAAGGCTTTTTAAAACTTTCTTTCAATATTTAGGAGTTTAAGTAATTAGGCTTAAAAATAAGAATCTTTAATCTTCCTATTATTATTCATTTGATATATTAAAGGTGCTGTGGAACTTCTATTTCAAACACAGAGGGATTAGCTATACCCTAACAATAATTTGCAATAGCTTTCATTAGGGTTACCATATTATTCATCATGCAACTAGGATACTTTCTGAAGTTAAAAAGGATGCTATTGACGACACTAGGGCAAAACACTTAAAGCAGTATCTTCCTGAGCAAATGGGGATATACAGTCACCCTACTTTTAGTGATATGAGCCTCATCAAAAATACGTTTTACATCATAAGAGGCACAAAGAAATCTAAGCGAGGAGACAAAAAATATTACCAGTAAAATCAGATATTTTTAAATGTAAGACAGTCGCATTTGGGGTATCTCAATCTGCTCTTCTCTCTCCTCTGACTAGAAGTGTGAAGATTCAAAGATCTGCGGGAAAAGTCTGATTTTGGAGAAGACCTATATTAAATTGGTTCTGCTCTGACCCCATTTACCAAAATAAATAAATAAATAAATAAAATTGGCTCAGGTAATTGCATATGACAGCAAAGGCCTCCTGTAACAAGAATGTGAAATCTAGCATAACTTGCATTACCCAGATTGTTCTTCCTTTTTACTTCCCCAGCTCCCACAGGGAATGAGGGATTACATTCTTAAGAAGTCAGTGGTGGCTCCCTTCAGTCCACTGAGGACACTGGCAGCAGAGGAAAGGGACAAGTGCCAAGTCCTAACACGTGGAAAGCACTTCCGAACACAAACTAGATGAGATCTAACAGTCCATCCTAGTCTCGGCCTACAATTGGGTTTCCTGTGAACCCACCGCTGTGCCAGTCAGGAAGCTGCTATCTATCTATCTTTGTGGCTTCTCAGAAGAAAGGAGGGAAAATATCCTAGAAATGGGAAAAGGCCAAACCCAAATCAGAAGCTATGAGAAAGAGACAGAAGGCAATAAAGGAAAGAGAAAATTGAACCCAGATATAAGGTGGGGACACAGTTCGTGATACAGTTTTCTTCCAAAATTTCAGGGACTGATTTCCAGAGGATGTCTGACCTGGCTTCCCCGCTCCAGACACTGTGTGTTTAAACTTCCCAAGTCCTTGGAAGGAAGTCTTCTGCAGACTTTACCAGAGTCACTATACATTTTTAAACCTAAATTACTTATGCTTTTGACATAAGGAAATTTATCCATGTTCAGTACAGACAAAGAAATGTATTCAGTGCTACTGACTAGGTAGCATTATAAGAATGATATTTTATATTTAGATCCTGTAAAAATTGAAAAATAACTGCCTTGGATGAGAAGTTAAGTATGTCCTAAGTATACATCAATTATGAGAATATCCAGTTTGCTTTTACATGTCATTAGAGTCTATTATAATCACCACCACAACCTCAGCAGCTAAAATATAAAAGTTTAGGAGAAAGTGACTTTATGCACTCAAGAGTTCACAAATGATCAGAGTTCAAGAACTGCAGCTTGAACTCTGGGCCGTACCCATAAATCAAGGCACAGCGTTCCACACTGTTCCTGTTTGAACGGAAGAACAGAAGGGAGAGGCCTTGGGCCATCTCAGAGGGACACAGTTCTCTTGACTCCCCCTCCAGAATTTTGCTAAGGCAAGGATTTCCCTGCAAAGATTTTCCTAAGGCAATATAGTTTAGGAGTTAAAAGTGAAGACTCTAGAATATGTTTGCGAGTGTTAGAATCCCAGCATCTCTACCTGCCAGCTGAGCGAACGTGAATGTCCTAGAAACGCTCTTTTCATCAGTTCTAACTCTAAGGGAAAACAAAAGCACCAGCCTAATGGGCCTGTTCTGAGGATTAAATGAGATACATGTAAAGAGTTTAGCACAGGGCCTGGCAATTAGTGGCTCAGTAAATGTTAATTTAATTTTTTTTAATGAGCACCCTATACCTGGTCCAGGGCTGAACACACAGACAACTACTGACTGCCAAGATAATTTCTAGAAAGTTCAAAGTTCTTTATTGTGCCACATTAAATACTTTAAATGCTCTCTTAATTTTATCTCTTCTCCAGTCTTTCAGTGATTATCCTGATATTTTAACAGGAATTTAAATTCATAAATTGTTCAAAATAATCTAAAATTAATCACTATCTCCATATTCTCCCAAACAGCACAAAGACTTAGAATGACTCAACTCTGTACAAACACATATTGGCTCCCAGGTTATTCTTGTCCAGTCTTTTATTTCCTTTCCTCTCTTCCCTCTTCCCTTTTTTCCTCATCCTCCTGCTTCTTTTCCTCCTTCTTTTCTTCCTTTCTTCCTTCCTTCCTTCCTTCCTTCCTTCCTTCCTTCCTTCCTTCCTTCCTTCCTTCCTTCCTTCCTTCCATTCATTACTGTTTTAAACAGTCAAACTTTGCTGAGACTCATTCTGTTTACCAGGTTCCTCGCTCAACATGAGCAGGCCAGTCCCTTAGGTCTGAGTTTCAAGTTTAATGGCACTGAAAGGTGGATGGAGCTAGATTTGTGTTTTATGAGATTGAAGAACCAAGAAATATTATGAAATATTTCACCTGGAAATTTATAGATTTTTTTTTTAATCTGGGGCTTTTCAGGATATATAGTCTGCTATATTGTTGGAAATGGAAGCAAGCTGCTCACTTTTTCTTTTTTCTTTTTGTCTCTAAACAGGAAGAATCTCTTAACAAATAATTATAAAATCTGATTTTTTTCATCAGAAAAAGAAAAATAAACACCGTTAAAAGAGACACATATGCATTCATGGAACAAAAGCATGGTTATAGTCCAAACTCAATCTCTCTCCCCTTTTTTCCCCCTCTCCCATCCCACCCTCCCTTCCTTGTCAATGCCTAAGGCAACATGGCCACTGAGACCGAAGGGAGGGCAATCTCCAACAGCAGAGTATGGCGAGCGTTGGGTCGATGGGGTGGCAGTGACGGGAGGCACGCCAAGCCAGTAACCAGGGATCTTACGCTTCTGCTACTAATTTCCTTTGCCATCTTGAACAAGTGTCTCTTAACTTCTCCGAGCCTGTGTTTTTTCACCACCAGCCTCAGTGAGGTCCTGGGGAAGATGAGGGCTCCGGTGCAGAACAATAAGCGTGGGGACAGAACAACAAAGAGGAATTGTGGAAACCTGAGTTCCATGCCGGACTTTAAGGATTCCTAATTGTCGATCACAAAACCTCTATGAGTCTCAATATCTTCCATTAGCAAAGGTGGGGAGTGCATTAGACAGCTGCTAAGTCCCTTCTCTGGCTTAAATGTGATGACATGTTCTTAGGAGATAATAAATATAAACATACTTTGAAGTCTATGTAAAGCCCTATATCTCATTTTTATATGGAAGAGTTGAAGTAATAAAGAGTAAGACATTTTCTGTTTCTTTGTGATTTCGAAATAATACAACAAGTCATGGTAAAATTTTACTTTGGAACAACAGGAATAGTAAAAAAAAAAAAAATCCTTAGGAACTCCGAATTGCTAAATTTGACACTATTGCTTATGCCAGTTCCATGCTAAACACAAAACTTAAAATCAGATCCCAGTTTAAGTCCTGGCTCTGCCTCTGACTACCTCTGTGTCCCTGGACAAATTATTTAACCTCTTTAACCTCTATAAACCTCATCTGAAAAATGAGAACACTAATACATTATTGGTAAGTTAAAATAAGATAATACATGTAAGATCTTGGCTTAGTCTTATACCCAGGAAGTCCCTGCCATCAAAGATGAGCAAATGGGGTAAAACTTGGCAAAGTCAAGGATTTTCATTAAGTATTTATTTGATTAATACTTAAAGTCTTATCTTGAGAGAAAAGTTTATTTCCCAAAGGGTTCGGGTCCATGGAACTTTGCTAACTTAATGTTTTCGTTTTTACTATTTTGTTTCGTTTGTTTAAGGTAAGAATTTGTCTTAGTTTGCTAAGGGTGCCATAACAAAATGCCACAAACTGAGTAGCTGAAACAACAGAAACCATCTCAGGGTTCTGGATGGTAGAAGTCCAAGATCAAGGTGTCGGCAGGGTTGGCTCCTTCTGAGGGCTGAGAGGAAGAATCCGTTTCCACCTCTCTCCTGGTTTCTGGTGGTTTGCGGGCAATGTCTGGCATTTGTTGGCTTCTGCTGCACCACCCCTATCTTCACACGGCCTTCTCCCTGTGTGGGACTCTGTGTCCAGATTTCCTTTCTTATAAGGACACCAGTCGTGTTAGATTAGGGGCCACACTATTTGGGTATGACCTCATCTTAACTAATTACATCCGCAACAACTCCTTTTCTAAGTAATGTCACATTCTGAGGTATCGGGGCTAAGGATTTCAACATAAGAATCTAGGGGACATGATTCACCCCATAACAGAGGTGTCGGCAACAATCCTTTGACTCCTTCGGACTCCTAAACCAAAGCTGGATTCACTAAGAAAAAAAATAAACTCAGTGGGATGGCCCAACGATACCTCAAGAATTCCTTTGGCAGCTTATTAAATCACAACCTCCCTTTTAGGTAAACCTGTGCGTATCACTTACACAGAGAAGAAGCCAACTTGTCTTCCATACTGTAAAAAAAAGGAGCATTTGCCTCTCCCCCTGGCACAAAGCCAGATTAGCCGAAGGAACAGCAGTAACTTTGCTCTGCCTCTGGCCGCTGGCATAATTGCGGGGTTTGAGCACTGTCCAAAAGAAGGAAGTGGGAATAGGGGTGGGAGAAATATAGCACTAGAGATGTTCAACTCTCACTAACAGGAGCAAGAACTGTCTCATTCCTCTGCAGACTGTGCGAACCTCTAGCTTCTTCCTTGCCAAGCCCCAGGGGCCCAGAATAAGCAAGTCAGAATCAGAAGTAATCACAAGATTAGCAAAGAGCAGACAAGAGAACACGTCCCGATCTCAGTTAGCTGTGCTCTCTCAGGACCCGCAGTCAGGCCTCACTCACAAGGCAGCACAGGCTCCTCCAAGGCCAGAGAAAGCAAACAGCGTGGGGCCTCACTAGCACCTGGGATGCGGCAGGCACATCAGAAAGGCAGTGGCTATGAGATCTGGAGCCGGCCTGCTCAGGGGAAATGCACTGGGCCACTGATCATCCCTCTGCCTCAATTTCCTCAACCATACAATGGGGGTAATAATAGAACTCTTATTAGGGCTGCTGTAAGGCTCAAATACATTAACACACATGAACTGCTTAGAACAATGCCTGGTGTAGAACAGGCGCAGTAAGTGTTAGCTACTACTATTACTTGTGAAGGGGCTATAAGCTTGGGGGATCTTGCTTGGAGACTTGCCCTTCGAAAAATGAAGTGTTGGGAATAAAAGAGAAATGGGGGTCTCCAATACCATGTTTTTCTCCCTTGGGGTAGGAGGATACAGGGGGATCTAAGGTATCTGCCTACCATTCTAAGGAATTAAAAGGAACCTGGGCTTTAGAGCCTGGATCTAACATTTATTAGATGTATAACCTTGAGCGAAATCCAAAATCTCTGCTAAGCCATTATATCCTCCATGGTAAAATTGGAAAAATAGCTTTCTCCTAATGTCGTGTGAAGAATAAATATGAAAACATATGGAAAGTGCTCAGCAGGGTGCCCGCTAACTACTACTTAATTGCTCATCTATTAGTATAAATGTGTCTGATTATAAAAGGAGGAAAAGCAAGTAGATTCAAGGCCTCTAGCAACTTATACAGTGCCTTTGTGACAACTAGGGAACGTTGCCTTTCTAAGGACGCATTACTTCATCTCTCCAAAACCTGCTGTATAGGTGTATACAACAGTTTCCACTTCCTTCTTTTGGACAGTGCTCAAACCCCGCAATTATGCCTGGTGTGAAGGACGTCCTCTGGTTATGACATCTCTGTACAGGGCAGGACTCTATGGAATGGTCCTGAGGTGACGAGCCATAGAAAAGGTTCTCAACACAGACAGCAATGTGTCCTTCAAGTACCTAGCATCGCTTTTGCGCACAGAAGGTATGTGATGAATATTTATAGAAGGAAGAGAAGCAGAGGAGAAAGGAGGTGGCGTTGGGGTCGTCATTAGTGATTGTTCTGTGTTCAACTGATGAGATGCCAGTGGATGGGGAAGTGCTGTTTGGAGGGTAAAAGGGTATTTGAGAGAAAGATGGTTGTAAGAAAAAGACTTAGTTGTTGCTTCCCCTTTACTATGTATCTTGCCCTCCTAATACTTGACTAATTCCGGTCTGGTTCTCCCTTCATTCTACACCTGGGAAGTACTGCGACAGAGTGCCAAGAGACGCTGACACAAAATAACTGCCCAAGCACTAGCTCTTGTCCCCCTTCTCTTGTGTCCCCAAATATCCTCAGTGGACTCACAGACATGCAGGCAGGATTTATTCTCAAAGTCTGTGTTATCGAAAAGTCCAGGTAGTCTCCCAGTTAGAAGTATTCTATCTACAAATCATCTCTTAGGTTCAAGGCCCATCTCCAAGGATGCCTTCTCTTATTCCAACTTTTCTGGTTTGCAACAATCAATTCTAACGATCCTTTTCTTGTATCTGTTTACACCATCCGGCAGCCATCTGAAACCTCATCACAGTCTTCTAGCCTTCAAACCCTGTATGACTCCCTGCTTCTGCCCCCTGTTCCTTATCGCCTTCCAGAATCATCTGCGTCTACCCTGTCACTTGGGCCCCAATCTCTGGGGCCAGGGAAGTGACCACTGGAACTCATAAAGCACTTTTCCAGGCAAACATTGTTATAAAGAGGCGACGGTTCCCCTTTGTAGGGGACTCTCTATTGGTTTGGCTATTAGCCAGTGATAATAAATGACCTTCAAAGAAATGAGCAATTTTAAAGGAGGTCTTCCTACAAATCCCATAGTCAGAATTACCCACCAACAGGTTTAGAGAGCAGGACTCTGGATAAATAGACTATCAGTGAGGGAGATACAGAAACTTTACTCATCCATCAGGCTGGACGTCCACATTGTTTAGCTTCCAGAAGCTGAGGCACTTCCTCTTCCTTCCTCAGCACCACTAACGAAGCAAACGTGAGGCAGCCAGCCCCAGTGCAGCTCCCACAGATGGAGAAGCCTCATTTGTCTCCTCACACAAAAACGAGAATCACCATAACTCAAACACGCCAAGGAGGCTGACCATCACAGAGAGCCAGCCCTTGGAGATCCAAGTGTTGAACCCTAGTCACAAAACAACTGTTCCAGCTGCAGGATTTGTCAGCTATGTCATTCCTCCTTTTTCTTTTTTATTTTCCTGAAACACTTCTGCTTCTTAGACCAACCACAAGCAATAGCAGAGAGAAAAGATAAAATATACAACAAAATACAACAATAAGCACTACACGAAATTTGAGGAAGAAGGGCTTTTCCCAAATTCGGAAAGGTTCTGGGGAGACAACTAATGACTGTGATGGGAGAGTGGTAAAAAAAAAATCTTAAGCAAATCACAAGGTGTGCCCGTGGCACCAATTACCACAGGACACTAGTTTTTTGGATGTCCCAGAAGTCAGGCTGACCTAGAAAGAGCAAGTCTCAAACTAGTTTCAGATCACACCTCTCTGGATCTGAGATGGCATGAGACAGCGCCCAAGCACTCGGCTGTGCTTCCATGGCCGTTTTTTTTTGTTGGTTTTTTTTTTCTTTTTTTACCAGCTGGCTTATCCACTGAGGTGTTTACTTTAATGACTGCTGCTCTCAGGAAAATCCTGCTTCTTGCTTCTCGCTCTCAGGACCCAACTCTCCCTAACTTTTATCAAAGGAAGAAAATGTCTCCTGTGAACATTTCTGGTTTTAGCCGGCTTGATAAATTTCATCGCTTTCTCATGACAGCAGATGAGCAAGAAGGAAATTTTTGTTGTGTACTCTATATCCTGCAACACAAAATTCCATGTCAATCTGGATGTATTAATGAGATGTAATATTCACTTAGAACCTGCTCTTGGCTTCTATCACTAAAGAAATTGAAAACAAGAAGTTGAAAAAATAAATGCATTATCAACCACGTTCCCCTAAAGGATCACCCCTTCTCCCTTAGAATGCTTTCCTAGAATATGACTTGTAGTGAACGGAACATATCTCTAACATAAAACATTTTATATCCTGTGCTAGTAAACTAGAGCTCTAGGAGCTCAGGGCATTCACATCTGCTGACATGAAGGAAAAAAATCAGTTACAGGCCTGCCACCAAAAATAATGACGACTTTCTCCTTCTCTGTGGTGACAAGTTTCTTTAACATACTGATACTTAAAGAGATACAGAAAGAACAGCTTCAATGTCTCTGGAAAACACCGTATTAAAATTTACTAGTTTAGCTAGAAAGGAGAATTAAAACACTGCAAGATCGAGTGAGTGTCTAGTAACTTCCTCAGTGACAATGAAGTCATGGCACATTTTATCAGTGATGTTCACAGTGCTTCATGGTTCCTCTCTCTTTTCATTGACCTAAAACACACACCATTCTTAGCAGAGTTTGTTTCTCTCTTGGGGGGAAAATATATTTAAAAATAAATATATTTAAAAATAAAATGATCATAAAATTTTTATAGTAGATTTTTAAAAAGATCATAGGATATTGATAAGATTATGGAATTACTGCTAATTTATTTAGGTTAATCATACTGTGCTTATGTTTTTAAAAAGTATTTTAATCTTTGAAAAGCTGCATACTGAAATATTTATGGGTAAAATAATATGATGTCTGGGTTTGCTTCAAAATAATCTGGGGTAGAAGAATAGGTAGGGATATAGATAAAATAAGATGAACCATAAATCTGTAACTGTTGAAACTGGCTATTGGCTTTGTATTTCTAGTCTCTCCACTTTAGTATACATTAGAAATTGTGCATAACAAAAGGAAAAAGAGTAACAGCTGCAGAAAATGGTATAAGTTTTAAATCTCCAACAATAACATATATTCCTTGAGAAATTTTCCTCCATACTCTGGACAGAAGTGAAAAATATCACTAAATCCTATTCTAAAATAAGTGACCAGAAACACTGGATCAGAAGTTAGGAAACTGGGGTTCCGGCCTGGCTTGGTCACTATGGCTTTATGACCTTAAGCAAGTCTTCTGACTTCTGCAGGCTTCATTGCTTCATTTCTAAAACAAATGGGTCAGACCAGAAGTTTTCCAAGGTCTCTTCCAGCTATAAGATTCTATGAAATATGAAGCCCACTTAAAAATAAACAGCAAAATATGTCGGACAAGCAGTTTTAAGTGCAACCCAGGCATAGTAAATCCTAACAGCTGCTAAAACTCTACAGCCCATTTGTTCAACTACCAAAACTAAGCCTTCAACCTAAATACTGAAAGAAAGATATTTTTCTGACATCCACCAAAGTCTTGGCTTTGTTCTTCTTTACGCAGCCAGAGGTGGACTCCAGAACTGTGATAGAATAAAGTGGTATAATTGAATTGAAATAGGTTTCACTGAACTCTTGCTATATCCCAGGATTAACTGACCCACTGGGAAATGAGAGTTTTATGTCTGGGAAATGCCCCGTTTTCTCTTTTATAATTGCTTTAAAAAGAGAGAACATAACACTCAGGAACTCATAAAGATCAACGTGTATGCAGAGTAAAGAGTCAACGAACAGAAAAATCTAGGTACAGAAAAACAAAGAAGGGTGTATCTGGGATGGAAGGAACGGCATTTTATCTCAGGGATTCAGCTTCCCAAATTCCAGTCCTCGCAAAGAGAGAACAGGCTGGAATTTGTTTTGCAACAGATATTTTCACTTTAATTTTTTAGAACAATGAATTGGGTTCTTACATACATTAGACCTGAAGTCTTAACGTCTGTCACTTACCCATACTTCTCACACAGTACTGTTGGTCATAAAGCATATTACAGAACGGTACTTCAGCTGGGGCCCTCATTACATATAATCAGTTCAGTTCCAGGTCAGCTCAAGTTCAAACCAGTTGAAATTAAGTTATTTTAAAGCTGTTGGTTCAAATTAAGTTCCACCTCTAGAATGGAGGATGCCTAAAATGTCTCAATCTATAATAATTTTGGTCAGTGTATGTCAGCTACACAGATGACGGCTCACATGCCACACAAAAAATGAAATTAGATAAAAAATTTAAATCATAGTATGAAATAGGTTTGAGTGGGGATCAGAATAACATAATTAAACATAGAAAAATTATTCTTTTGTGTATTTCTGCTTAAAATTTTTCTTACACAGAGATTTCAATATTTTATTGGCTTTTTCTATATACCCTAGGTAATAATTTATGTTGAATTCCAGTTTTCAAAAAACGACAATTTTATTTAGTTAGTTAACACATACTTAGCCTAAAATGTGCCACAGCGATGTGCTTTCAATTCACTGACCAAGCCTTTTCTTGTTCTCCACGACTGGGTCTAAGATTTCCTCTCCCTCTTGATGCCTGAGGTTGTACTTCTTTCCTGGACAATCTCTGAGCTTCTAGGTAACTTAAGCAGCCCTTGGAGTACAGATAAGATCATTTACTTTAGTCCTATTGAAGGCAGAAGGGATCTTAGAGTCCTGTCCTACCTCTACAGTATCACTTGTTATATTTAGAGAAAGTTTTTACCTTCATTCTTTCATTTGGTGTCTGAAACATGAATAATCCAACCACTGAGACAAAGCTGTTATATACAGTGTCCTAAATTTTAAACATCCAACAATAACATGTATTCGCTGGAAAAATTTCCTCCTGCAAATCTGTACACAGATGGAAAAAAAAAAAACCCCAAAAAAACAAAACAAACAAAAAAACCCCACACTAAATCCTACTTAGAAATAAGTCACCAAATAGTCAAAAATTTTACCCTATGACGTTCTTTATCTGTTAGAGGTATGATGCTAAAATTTCACACTTCGGTTGTTCAAATTTTTAAATGAGTGGAAAATAACGAGCAGAGATATTGTCAAATCTTTCCATTGTCTCTTTTATAATCTCCTTTTCTCCCCATCTCTAATCCTTAGTGGGCAGAGGCAACAAGTAAATTCTAACCTCAACATTTCAGTCTTGTCTTTTCCATTTTCTTGGCCTCCATTTTTCTGGACATATTTAATGTAGATGGCAAAATTATCTTTGTTCGCAATCTGTCTACAACATTCTTTTTTTAAAATTCTAACGGTATCTTGGAATTCCTTTGCAAAATTAGCACAATATTTTCTCATCCACATCTAGAACTTTGGCTGGTTTGGTTGGTTGGTTGTTGGTTGACTGACTGATAGACTGGTTTGGATACATTAGTTTAGAATCAAACAGTCTGACAGCCAGAAGAGAAAACTTTTAAAAGTATCTGCTCCTACGCATGCATTATGTGGGTAAAAAAAAAAAAAAAAAGCGAGGCACAGGATGACTTTCCCAAGGCCATGAAGTTAGTTGGCAGCACAAAGTGGACTAGGTGCCAGGTCCCTGACTTCCAAGGCAGTGCTGTTTGTACCATATCATGCTACACTTTCCCACAGCCCTCGTTTCTATGACCCTCCATTCTTCTTAAATATAACTGATCCCTGTTCTCCCTATCATCCTGCTCCCATCCCTGCCTCCTGTGAAGCCAGCCACACACCTAAAATGGTTCCCACTAACCTCTCCCTCATCTCAGCACCGGCAAACCAATGATGCCGCTTTAACTCCTAAAACTGTGCCCCAGATTTACACAGATTTTCACCGTGGGAAAATGGTGAAAAGTGCCACACAAATGCAAGGGGTTCAACACTGCCAATGAGAAAGGCTGTAGTTGGAGACATATCTCGCTTTAACTTGGCTACACAAGCCTTACTGACATTAGTGGCTTTAAACTACTAACTTGATCCCACTGTCCAGCCACATTTTCAACTCATGCATGCTGTGAAACCACCCAGCGAGGAAGTTCTGTGGCTTCCTTCACGGTATGATTCTGGGGAGTTTCTGCTCTGCGGGGACACTATGCAATACGTTCGCGTTTGATGTACTAGCTGAGAGGAGGAAGGTGTGTGAGTGGTGTGTACAAGGCCCTTGGAGGTGGGAAAGGATGAGTGGGGATGGCAGCTGCTATCCCAGGGGGCTCTTGGGCAAAGCATCAGTGGAGGCTGAGCTGATGCTGCTTGAGGCGCTACCGTTAATTTATACCAACCCCTCCCTCATATACACACGTACCCTTCAAACACTGAAATAGTACCACATATAAAATAATTTGAGAGAGATTTATGCTTCTTTATCTTTTATGAAAACAGGCTGTGAACACACAAACTTGATCTATAAATTCCAAGCCCTTTCATTACTCTCTTATTCTAATGACAGAAACCATTGTGCAGACTTCATCATAGTCGAGAGCTGGAAAAAAAAAAAAAAATCTATCAATGAGTAAAGGACAATTCCAGAGAATGGAGCTGTTTTTGTAACTCTTTGGAGAAAAAAAAACAAAGCACAACAAAACAAAAAATTTTGGCTTACCCCTATGGGCTATCTTTTCTGTTCCTAATCTCAATACAAAGGTTAGGATTAAAAGCATTGGCTTTCAAATAGCCTGCAGTTTCCTCTTTGAAGTCTAATGATGACAATAGCTAAAACCCTTGGCAACTTTTGAGAAGGCAGAGTCCCTCACAATCCTTTGAAATGTTAAATACTAAAGTGAAGAGGTCGTTATAGAGAAAATTTTTCATAAAAGGTTCACGATAAACATGCTTTTTAAATTCACACTCATTCAGTTTTCTTTCAACACCGAGACTGCATGTATATTCCCCAATTTGCTATTGTCTGAATTCTAATTCAAAATCAAAATCAAGAACCAACTTCCTGGATTAAGCACAGAAAACAACTGTTAAAACAGAATACTGGTCCTTATGACGTGACAAATATTTCTCATTTTGGAGCTGCTCTCACTTTTTATTGGGCACACCCACCAGTGAAGATCTAAGAAACAGCCTTTACCCAAAACAATAAAAAATTAAAACAAATGAATAAATTTGAAGCAGCATTATAGAGGTCTGCATTTTAGTCTTCCTCATTCCTGAAAATTCTACAAGTGGCACCTTAGCAGGCAGGGTCACCGCATCTGAAAATGTCTCCAACCATGGCAAAGATATGTAAAAGAAGCTTGAACTGGACAAATCTTTGGGGATCCAGCTCTCCTGGGTGAAAAATCACAACTCTTTCTCCTGTTAGCAAGTGGCCTTGTGTGGTTTCTTAAGCATTCTGCAACTCGGTTTCCTCATCTGAAACATTCAAATGATAATTCTTACCTGAAAATATTTTTGGCAGGATTTAATCAAAGCAATTATGTGAATGTATTAAGCAAAGTTTGGCATCAGGTGGGTGCTTAGAATTTTTTAAAGTTTATAAAAAAACCTTCTCTCCTTAACCAGAAGTTCAACGCTTCCATGCATCCCACTACACTGCCCAGAGAATGCAAAACAAAATCACAATCTAAATCACAGGCCTTATTTTTCTCCTTTCGTCAGTGCTAACTGTCATATATTTTGACCCATTCATTCTTTCTGTCAGTAATTAATCTAAAGACTAGATTCATGCTGACACAGTAGAGAATGTTCACATGTTCCCCTACTTCAACACATTTTAGTAAGACCTTTGCTAAAATGATATTTTAGTCCAGTGCTTCTCAGATTGTAATGTTTGAGATCTTGCTAAAATGCAGATCCTGTAGGTCTGGTGGCGGAGGCTGAGATTCTTCATTTGTGTCGAGTGCCCAGGAGAGGCTGATGTGTTGGTCCATAGACCACATTTTGAGTAGCAGGGCTCCAGTTCAAGGGTAACAAAAATCAAAGACCCATAAAACTTTGAGCTAAAAGAGAACTTAGAGATTTTTTTTCTTTTTTTTTCTTTTTTTTTTTTATCACAAAGATGGAAAACTGATCAAATTCAGCTCACATGCAATTGTTTTTATTTTGGGTCCTCACAGTGTTTTTAGAAATTGGGAAAATTTTACAGATTTCCAGCATTAAAAAAAAAAAAAATCTGAAGCTATCATAGCATGGGGCCTTTATTCCTGAATAGCAACGAAAGCCAGAGCTGAGCAGTGGCCGATGGATGGACCACACACTCTCGCGGCCCCAGAGCTCCATGGTCCTCCCCAACACGAAGGCCGAACGTCAGTGGCTGTGCACTGTGGTGCATGCGTTATTGTAAGCTTTTCTCACCCTAGAGTACAGTTCTCAATTCCCAAGTCACAATGGTACTCAGAGGGCCACGTGTTTCAAGAAAAAGTAGACAGAAATGTCCATTTGGCCACTTCGCTCGTTTACATTACCTGCTTGGCAACCCCTGATCTGCCCTACTCACTCCGAAGGCAAGAAAGTGGGGGGCGGGGAGCACAGCAGTTAAGCAACTTGGCTCAGGCCAAGCTGGTCAGCAGAGAGAAGGGGAGGCCCGGGTCCCCTCCAAGGTGCTGAGAATCACTCACAGCGGGGCAGGTGGCCCGAGGGGGTTGCCTTCGTGCAGGTGGGGCCTTCCAGCACCTCTCAAATCACTTCGCGTTGGCAGCCTCTCCTCTTCGTCCCAGCTTAACGTGACTAACTACTTTCATTTTTAAAAAAATCTCTTCTCTGGTGGAGCTCCATTTCTGTTTATTAATACTACAAACAAGAAACACCAAGAAGCCTATTTGTCATTCACTTACTCGTCAGAGCCAACCAGGGAGGCTGCTGAGCCGAAGCCGGCGTTTTCCCCAGAGGAAGGGCAGTTCAGGCCTGCAGGCCCTGCCAGGCCTGCCGCACGCTCTCGGAGGGCCAGCACACACAGCCTCTTCAGGCACATCTGGGAGGCTGCCAAGAGCTTGGGGCCTGGCCAAGTCGGGGGTAATGACTCGGACTACTTGGAGTCTCCCCTTAATGTTCAAATTATAGGCACAGTCTCTGTCAAAGATGTGTGTGTATCAGGGACAGGGCTCAGGTGTCCCCAAGAAACAGAACTTGGGTCGACAGGAGGTCTGTACCCTTTGGGAAGCACTTGAAGTTCAAGGTGAACATGGGCAAAAAGCTCCTGTAAAAATTCTAGCCGATTCAGGGTCTCTGGGTCAACACTTATCTGAAGTATTGATGTAAAACTTAAATCAGCAAAACTGCTTCTCTCTCAAGAGCTGGGTTTTAAGCTGACTCTCCTCATTGTCCCTCTTTTGACAAAATGCATCCTATCACTCAAGTTTCTCTGAGGGCTTTGCAAAGAGGCACCAATTACTGCTGCATGAAATGCAAGGGAAGAGCCAACAGATGTGGAGGCTGGAGGCCTGGCTTTCCAGGGCTGCAGACTCCCAGAGCATGTGAAGGACACCTCTCCAGCAGCACAGCCCACAGCGCATAATCTCCCCAGAAGGAGACCAGGCCTGGGGCAAACGCAGAGGCTCCCAAGAAAAGTGATTCAGCCTCCGGGAAGTGCGATCCATAAGGAGGAGAAAACAGAACCACGATGCCTCTTCCTCTGCTCTCCCTTCTGAAAACCTGACCACGGTGCCCACCACTACCTAAGACAGAAACCCATAGAAAGTGAAGAGAATAAGGAAAAAGACAGTAAGAACCTTGGTGTTTTTAAGAGAGTAAGAACTAAAAGCAGAGTTGGAACTCAGTTTCTCTGTAATCCCTGTCATGTTGAGCCCCTAATATTGGCTTTGCTGACAACCACTTGGGAGAGAACGTTTCTACAGTGCAAGAGACAGCAGAGACCACTTGGAGTCTGAGGAACAGGTCTGTGACTCCGCCCTTGAGTATGCACAGAAACCGAAGCCATCCCACAACATGCCAATTTAATTACACTGTAAAACTGCAAGATATATGTATAGTCTCTTCACATGTGTGTGCACAGTTCTACAAATCAAGAAAAAAATGCTATTAGAGAGCATTCTGTACAATTGCTTCAAATAATAAGTACATTTTAAAACACTCAACAAAGTGATAAAAACTCTGAAGATTAATAATTTTCAGTCCTCCTGAGACTCTCTGAGCTTTCCAGGAGTCAACCCGAGATCGCAGCTGCTTAAAGAGAATTCTGGAAATCTAAGCTCAGGCCACATGGCTCTCCCTTGCCTCTAAGAGATAGTAAATGCAAAAATACTTTGTTATTCAGTTCCAACTACAGGGAGGGCTGGGGTAGAAGAAAACAGTAGAACACTCGGGGTTACTCAAAGAAAAATGACTTACAAAAGGGTCACTTTTCCCAGGGGCTGAAGACTTTCCCACAATGTCAGTGATGAGGAAATATCTCAACTGGAGCTGTCGCTCCAAACGTGCCATTTTTTTTCTGCAAGTCTCTGCAATCTGTTTCTTGCCATCTGCTAGGACATTGGTACGAACACATCTGAGTCAGAACAACCTTCTCTAAGATAGAATGCGTGTCCACTCGCCATGTACTTAATAGGAGCCACAAGCAAAACAGTCTCAGATATCAGCCCACGTGGAAGAAAAAGTGGGCTCCTGTGTAACAAAAAGCACAAGCCTGGACTTTAGTTGGAGGGGACAGCAAGTCTGGGGAACAGACTGCATCCACGCACTCCAGTTTGAGATGTCGCTTCACGCCCACGTCAGAGCACTGCAGTAACAATCTGGGGAAATGAAGCCATTTCTACGCCAGGCAGCCCTGGCGGCTTCGTGCTTACACAACGACACTGTGTTACGGTGGAGCGTCCCTGGGCAATTGTTAGGAAAAGCACAAATAATAATGGTGATGGAACTAATTATATG
This sequence comes from Pteropus alecto, assembly GCF_000325575.1. Classification (NCBI taxonomy): domain Eukaryota; kingdom Metazoa; phylum Chordata; class Mammalia; order Chiroptera; family Pteropodidae; genus Pteropus; species Pteropus alecto. The sequence goes on along the minus strand of NW_006439192.1, from coordinate 19,008,534 downwards.
CCTGATTTAAATAGCTCTCTTCCAAGGAACTCAAAGCCTGTTCGCATACACTGTCTTGCTTATTCTTTCAACATACCTGTGCAATAGCAAAGGGTAGTATTGTTAAACTCGCAGTCTCTATGAAAACAATCCCCCAAACCACAGAGTTTCAGAAGAAAGGTTACATGCCGTATGTGGTACTAGCAGTCACTGTTTAATAGCTGTCAAAGCAGTCATCCACAACCTCCTAGAAATCTAGAACAGAGAGCCCAAATAAATAAACGAATCCTCCAAATTTGTATGTGTGCACAATACAAAATGCTTATAGACAGATCTGAATGTGCCAACAGGATGTAGAGAAAAGACTTAGAACTCCCTTTATATTAAAAGAGACAGCTTCTGAAAAAAATAAGCAGCACTTTAAAAATCTGAGAAGTAACAGTCAGCGCTTATACACAAGTCTCAGAACGTGACTTTCTGAAATTTTTATGTCTTATGGTTGATTCCAGGGTTTTCGTGGTTCTTCAAACTTTCACTGAAAAGCAAACAGCAGAACCACAAAGATGACTGACTAATCTCATTATAGCAGATCTGAATTCCAAAGTGTCAGATACATAGATATTGTAGGGTGAGAAAACACAGGATTAAAAAAAAATAAACAGATGGTCAATGAGTTATGAGGACCAGAGCCATCAATTTATGTGGGTTTATTTTGTTTGTTTACCGAGCTTTTGGAAAAAAGCAGTACCCCTACCCTAGCAACAGCTATGTCATATGCTTCTTAGGTTACAACATACCGAGCTTCTTATTTTAAAAACCATCACTTCACAATCTGCAAGACGCCTCTTTTGTTATTAACGTTAAATATGCTATTTCAAGTCTCTGACACATAGCCTTCATAGTTCTTCCTTATTATTTAAAAATTTTTAATGTGTTAGTGTTTTTTAAAGTACATATAATACTTTTATGTATTCTGGAATTCTGCAATCTGACTATAACTCTTCCTTTTAGAGTGCATGTTTCATTATAAGCCTGAAGATATTTCTAATAAGTCATCTTGAATGAGATCCAAATGGCTCCCCTTGATGCCATGATGTCTTGGTACGAGTTAGAGTTTATCCATATGATAGGGTTTTTTTTTATCCTGCAACACTTCATATTACATTATTACATTAATATATGAGGTACAAATTTTCATCCTTACAAAAGTTACTAACTTGGATACATAAGATCTACTATCTTTCTATTACAAACCCATATTTCTGTAGTGAATTATAGCTGCACTTTTTTTTTCTATTGAATGTTTTATAAGAAGAGCTCATGGGCTGTCAGAGAAAGTTCCAAACGATAACTTATTACATGAGGAATTCATTTTTTCCTTCTAAAAAGAACTGGGCCTGAGGTGGTAGTTACAAGGCAGAATAATCACAAGCAGATGTAAAAATACTTGCACAAAGTAAAAAAAATAAAATAAAATAATAAAATAAACTTCATATGCTTTTCTCCTTTAAAAAAATGTCAGATATGGCAGGCAGTAAGTTGGCCCTTGATTGTCATTAATTGCCATTATTATGTGCTGCTGATGGCTCCTAATGGCACTCTTTTTCTGAGCAATGGTTTTATATTCTTTTTCTGGCACAAAAGCCTGTTCACAAATATCACAATGTTCTCATACCAAAACTAAAGTGACTAGGAGGTTAAAAGCAATTAGTGTAATTTTACTCACTGGCATTAGTACTGAAAGTAGATCAGGATATACATTTCTCAAGGTTCAAAAAACTTTTTCAAGTTAAGCAAGATTTGAAAACAGAACAGGAAATGCCTATCAGAGGCACTAATAAAAGACATGCCCTCTGAAGGGCCGCCAAGAAGAGGGCAAAGAATTCTTAGTCCCGAAAGAGATTTCACAGTCATTAAAGAAAGAAAGACAGTTGAAAAAGAAAATAAAAACCAAACCCAAAAAACTGTGGGCATACCTGGCACAGCAGATCTGACTCTGAGGTTTAAAGACTGTGATTCTCATATGAGGATGGCATCTCTTAAACCCAGCCAGGAACGGTGTCCACTCACCAAAATAATAATCACCGTGATCCCACGTAAGTTAAAGCAAATAAGGGAATCGAAGAAATAAAAAGGTCATAAATAAGTTTTAGGCAATCATCAGGTAAGTCACATATAACCAATATCTGTATGATTTCTAGGTTCCTTCAGTTTTTCAGAATGGAATCGTGTACGATTTCAAGCAAGAACATTTTTAAATTCACTAAACTCCACGAATGTGGGCTTGCTAGAGGAAGTATAGCTGGAATTCATAAAAACTGTGGAATAAAGAACCCTCTTAGAAAATACACTTCTATATTTTTAAAGATAAAGTTCTGTCAACAAACAAGTTTCTACTAGCACTTCCCCCTTCAAAATAGTAATAACTGAAACTCTTACTGCCCTGCTCAGTGTAATAACTAAAATTCATAATTATGATGTTGAAAGACCTTATAACAATAGAAATGCTATAAGAATCATCTGAAAGTTGTAAATATAAAGATTCTTATTATTAGAGTTTATTATCGTTCTTATAATTCAGATATATACTCAGGTGTTCTTCGACTTAAAAAATTTATAAACCACAATCCACTGTAGAATGAATTGTCTCAAGAAACAATATTATAAATGGTAACTGACGTCAATCCAGCTTTTATCCAAATAAATACAAAATTTAAAATTAGTGAGACAAAAATTAATAAAGGTAAATCTTGAGTTAATAAAGTTAGTAGTGTGATAAATGACTACTTTAAGTATTCTGACAATTATGCTTAATTTCACCTTCACTATTTAACTAAGGAATGAAAACGTTTCCTATTTTTAAACTGTGTAATCATGTGGTAAATACAAATACCTCCAATGATGAAAATATAACTTAGTAAGTTGAAAAGGTGATACGTAATCGTTTTTAACCTTTCGTGGGATTCCTCTGGCTACAGTCAAAAGAGAACTCAGAAAAACCTTGACATCTGTTTCTATCCATCATCCCACATGCACCACTGATAACAGACATGGACTCTGAATAGTTTTCAATGATGGCATGTGACCAGCCGTTTTAATGAATCCGACAGCAGTATTAAGTGGTGGTTTCCATTCTATTGTCTGTTTTCTTTTCTTTTGATGGCAAACTGTGGTGTAAGATAGCAGGGCTTGCTTTCTTACATTTGTCGTGTATGCTAAAAACAGCCTGCATCATACTGTACTGGTAAACTTTAATTTCACTAGCCAGAACCTCACATAGCAAATGACGCATAATCAGTGTTTAAAGTTACAGAAAATAATCTGAATTTACGAGAGCTTCATTCTCATGTCTTACCATGAGGATTAACAGAAAAGTCAAGTGAACCTGGGAAAATCCTCGAAACACCAAATAAACCAAAAAAAGACTCCAGGGTATTTACCGTATTGCAATAAAGACATTCTCAGGGACAAGAGCAGAAAAGAAAAAAAAGATTTATTTTTAATGAAAGGCTCGTTAGGTTATGTGATCGTATAAATAGAAACAATCAGTGACTATTTAAAGCTACTTTAGAGACCATTCGTTGGAAGTTCTCCTATAGTTGAAACCGCTGATAAGCTGTTTAAAAATTATTTCTCTCAGTCTAAGGGAGTCTTGGAGATGGTTTGCTTTTCCTTGCTGCTTTTTTTTTTTTTTTTTTTTTTTGTGATGTGTTTATTCCAGGCTTTATTATGGCCAAAGAATAGGCTTCTGATGAACACAGTTCATATTGTGGCACGTGGATCGTTCCTGAAATTTGTTTGTGAGTTGATTTGCTTTTAATGATGATCCGACCAAGAGAAAAATGAGACATAGCACTGACTGAGAGCTCATTTGGCAAGACTACCCTGAGCAGCCTTGTCTAGGAAGTGACATGTCACCATCATGGCCTTTGCTCCTGGGGCTCTTGAGCTCAACAAGCTCTATTCTTTCACCCTCTCTTCCTATGCCATATTTTTGAATCTCTCTTTAAACCCCCCGTAAAGAGCCTCAGTAAGTTTTAAAGACAATCTGGGAATTTCAAAATTTTCATGAAATTTCCTAAAGCACTGTCAGTAAATGAAAATAAAAGTTTAGAGAAAAACTGTTTTCTAAACACTCAGGGAACATGCACACAAAATATGTATGGACGGTGAGCATGTCTCCATCTACTCAAATTTACACTGTTGTTTCTAGGCAGCTCTAGAGGTGAAAAACAGTGGCAGAAAGTTTAGCCACTAATTCCTCGACATATAAAATTGTCGAGGAAAAGGAACCGTCAATTTAAAAAATAGCCTTTTTTCTTTCTTCTAATTTATACTACAGATATCAAATTAGTCACTTCAACTTCTAGTCATGTTGACCTACAAAATAAAATACACCAATCATTTCGTATACTACAGTTAGATCTATATTCCCTACTTCACCTCCCCCTAGCTGTTGGTATCTAATATTTGAGTCCATCAAGTCAGCAGTGAGAAAAGTTTAATTTACAACCAAATTGACAGCCTAAATATACCAGCCATAAGAAAACAAACTTCAAAGACTTCTACTACTGACAATTAGGCCTAGGTGATTAAATGTTTACACATGCCTTAATTTTAATCTATTCTTAGATTTTTCAAATGAAGAAAAATTAAACTTAGAATGAGCAATAAGCAGGGGGTTGCAAAGAAGGTGCAAAATGCCATACAACAAAACGAGTCTTTTTGGTGCAAATAATATCAAATTCTCATATCCCTTTGTACAGAAACATGTTTCAGTCAACAATACTATGAAAAACCAAAGAGAAATCTTACCTATCAAATATTAAATTTAGAACAGGAATAACAATCTGATTCAAAAGTCAGAGCTACTCTAACATTCTCGTCATTGAGCACAATCAGTTAAACATAAAGTGTTGTCAAGATGTTGGGCTCAGGTTAAATTCGATTAATAAACAAAACTAACAACACAAAAAAATGGAAACTTTAACCTTTGTTTCTTCCGTTAGGGATCATTATGCTTGTGCTAACAAGAAACGGTGGTAAAATTCCAAATGGCAGTCATTCATAACCTGGTAAAAACATAATTCTATGAAAATAACAAATAACACACCAGAAAAAAATTAAAAAACAGATGAAGCTTCTTTGGGAGACCTCTCCATCCTGCTCTACCTCGCTCCACACCTTCCAGCAAAGTTCTACAAGGTCTGGTCATCCTGAAAGGATGATTCAGCCCTGATTCTGCATCTCTCTCAAAGGCAGTAAAATGCTGAAATCATTTTACACGTAGAGAACAGGCTCAGAAAAGTAACCTGTGCAAGGTTTCACAGCTTGTCTGAGTCAATGCTAAAACTGAAACACACTTCTTTTGACTTTCAAGTCACCCGCCAACTCTATCACGTCCTAAAAATCAAGACTACCTTGTGACTGTTTACGTCATTTGTATTTTCCACAAGAATTTCTGGGAAGAAACGAGATATATTTAGTGAGAAATACATCATTCCTATCTGGAATGTTAATATATATTTATATTTTTTCTTTTACAAAACTGGCACTAGCAGCATCTTTCCACATGGCAGCAAATGTGAAAATTATCTGAGGAAAGGTAATATAATGCGTGCTTATGTGCACAGACAGCATACCTTAGACTGCATACCTTTGACTACCTGGTTCAAACCTCAGTGGTACCACCACTGTTACCATGACCTCTCTCCTTCAGTGTGCTGATCTGTACTATGGCGGTACTACTGCCAGCATCTATTTCAGTGGGTCACCAGGAGAATTAGATGAGTTTGTATATGCGTGCACGTAGGACAAGTCCTTGAACATGGTAAGGTGCTATAAAACAGTTAACTATATTTATTACATAGGGACGTCGTATATGCATAAAATAAATGCTGTAAGGAAGACTCAGTAATTTTTATGTTAAAAAAAAAAAAAAAAAGTCTGAGAGCTCCAAAATACAAATTGTTACAATTTTAGAAACACTAACAAGGGGCTTCGAAACTTTAAGCTAAAGAGCAATTAAAGGAAAAACAACAATGACATCAAATAATACAAACATATCTTTGCCTGGGCCTCTGGCACTTACACAATAGTTCTGATCTAATTAGGAGAATATACTATATTCTAGCTACCTCCCCCCACATTCTCCTCATCTCCATAAATCACAGAAAATGCCTGAATCAAACAGATGGCTCTTAACTCATACCCTGAAGCTCTGAAGACTGAACCATCCTACTCATAACACCAAGAGAAACAGGATCTTAACAGTGTCAGAACAGGTTCTCCATGGAGAACATTCTTTCCTCTCTCGTTTTGGTATCTTGGAGGCTGCTGATTAGAGAAATCTGGAGAGAAAGGCCATGGGGGAAAGCGGCAATCAGGTTTTTGGGGAGTGAAGGACATGCTCAGGGTTAGCTTGTCCTCTTGAATAGGCTGAGCACTCGTTTTCAGAGAGTATGTACAGGCGTGGCCACTGGAAGACAGACAGCAAAACCTGCACTGCTGACTTCACCCAAGGAACCAAAATCCCCTTGAAAGAATGTGTGCATGTCCTTCTCTCCTCCAACTAAGCTGGAAGTTTTCTCCATTCCTTATACCCACATCTGCTGGGAACAACACGATAATTGAATCCATGCCCTCATTTTTCTCGTCTGTGGTCAACGCCCTCTTTCATTTTCCCTAAAGCAAATTTGGTCACATCACTTACTGCCTTAAACTTTAATGGCCATTCCACTGTCTAGATGGTTAAAAGCCTTCCACAATCTGACCCCCCAAAATTCTACTTTTGTCTCCACAATGCTTCCCATGCAGCCCGCACTGCAAAGCTTTCTTGCCTTCCCATCTTCATTTATGCTGTGTTTTTCCCCAGCCTGGGGCCTCCTTTCCTTCCTTTCAGCCTTCCAAACACCTAGTTCCTCTTATAACTTCCACCTAAATCCACCATCTTCTCTTCGGTAACCCTTTTTCTTTACATCCCTTAAGTTCCTTGTACCTGCCTTCCTGCAGCCCTCCTCGCTCGACACTAGCCATCCTTGATTCTGTATTCCTCTAATGGTTTGGGTAAGACTGGCATTTTCATTAAATTGTATATCTCCCCCAACAGACCATAAGCTCATTTAGGGAAAATAACAGTGCTTTTTATTCACAGAGCCTAGCACCCTCCGTGCGCTTAATGTTTGTCTGTTGCAATTTCTACAGCAATTGTTCACTCCTTTTCTATAGCCTCTGTCCACCTCAAGGACCAAGAGGCAGGTAAACCAACAATCCCACCCCACTCCACTCTGTGTATCCAGGAAGAGAGAGGATGAATCATCAGTCTTTGAAACGAAATATAAACCGTCCTTTCCATTCAGTGGAGTTCCTAATGCTGACAGAGCTCAACTAGAGATTAAATATACACACACACACACACATACACACACGCACTCATACACACATGCACACAGAGGTTTTAGCCTCCAGGCACGCACTCATACACACATGCACACAGAGGTTTTAGTCTCTAGGAGCGGAAAGAGAGAGAGAGAGAGAGAGAGTGTGTGTGTGTGTGTGTGTGTGTGTGTGTAATGAACAAAATGGCAGCAAACATTCAAAATCCATCACTGGCTAAAGGTGTGGTACAGATAATAACAGCTCCAAAAGAGGTTCTAGGTGGATTGCAGTGGTCGAGGAAGTCTTCCCAGAGGAGCTGGGCCTTGAAGAATTGGGATCTCTCATACAGGTACAGGCAAAAGAAAATACGGCATTCCAGATTTACTAGGCAAGGTCACCGGGTCCATGGAGAAGAGACTGGGAATATCATGAGAAGGTTAAAAGTGGAGAAATGCAAAGTTTTTTTTAGGAGATTATAAACAATTGCTGGAACAGATAACCAAATGGGATATAATGCTGGAGGAATGGTTAAGGAAAATACAGGTTGAGAGGTTTGGGTCTGATCCTACGACAGCATTTTCCAAAATGGGATTTACAGAATAACATTCCTACAAGTTGCTATCAGAGGAGTTGATGTAGAGTTGCGATAGTTAAATAAGTTTGCAAAAATACTATTTTGTCTCCCTTCCAAAGATGAACAATGCGTATTAGAATAATAATGGCACTGAGAACTCCTGCAGTAAAGAGCCCCGTTTACCTCTGTGTTTCCACGTATTTCAAAAATTTTGTCTTGAATCTAACTTAGGAAATGCTGAACTCCAGGCAATGCAGACTATTAAAATAAAGTAACATTCACATTGTAAAAAGTGTACACCACAGAGTTAACAAAATGAAGACGGCAACACACAGATGGAGCAGGAGCCAGGGAATGGAGAGAAACTAGGGCGTTAAAGAGACGTGAAAATCTGTGAGGAATTATAAAGTTGACATTAGCAGTGAATCGGGCCCTTCTCCACAAACTCTGCCAGAGTTCAGTGAGAGTTCTGTGAACACCTATCAAAAACATTTCCTGCAAGTTCAGATACGGTTGTGCGAATCCCTAGGTAAGAGCAAGTGAAAATAGAGGAATCCATATGGACACAGGTATGGAAGATTGCAAGCGATCTATAAATGAACTCTTTTTCATGTAAATATACACCCCGTAGATAACGATCTAAAATCAAAGCCATGCGTGGTTTAGTGAATTTATCTTTTAAATCAGATAAGACTGGTTCCTGCATCGTGGACATCAATCTAGAAGTATAAGCCAATCATGGCACACTATGATGAAAACACTGTGAGTTCAAAGGGCAAAGTAATTAACATCAGTGTTCAAAATAGGAATGGACTTATGATTTTCCACACTTTGAATCTCCATTTATGCAGGTCCTTCATGCTAAGCATATGGAAGTGCTTTACAAATGTGGTTTCTAATCCTTTCACGGAGAGGAGTTTCAGGCTCAGATAATAATTTAACTCTTTCGAGAGACCATTTAGTAAACACTAAATAGCAACTCTCTGGGCTGGTATTTTCCAAATGGCATTTCTAGAACTTGTATTCTTTGAGATGTCAATGGATGCCACAAATAAAAAGGGTTTCATGGCCAGGTGTGGGAAATGGTGAGGTTAATATATTTTATTTCTGCAGAGCTTCTCAGAGCCTTCACCATATTTTACATTAAGAAGCTGTGCACTATGTCCACATTTACTCAATTGGGGCCCCTTCTTGCATGAGTATTATAGTGACTGATATTCTACAAATAGCCTTTTGGAAGATACGAGACTACCTGTCCCGTGCAAGAGTTAATTAGTTTCTTAGGCAGGAAGATTCTGAGCCATTATGACATTAATAATCCAAATGCAAGGCTGGGTGCGCTTCCTGGTGTGGTAAAGAGGGTCCTGCAACAAGCCTTAAGCCCTCGCGGTTTCGATCATGGCACCTCTGACAGGAAATAATCATACCTCACAGGGTGGTCGTGGGGTATCAGGGGACCCTATAAAAGGAAAACACACTATTCCGTGT
>NW_006439192.1:18953523-18999095 GCF_000325575.1 Pteropus alecto | reverse complement strand
AAGGGAGAGGAGTGGTCGCAATCTCTGCCTCTTCTAATTTCCTCAGCACTTTGTTCTCTCGTGGCACTGATTACAGTCGATGTTAAAACCCATTTCAATTAGAACAAAATCCAACTTTTTCCCATGGTTTATCCGGTTCTCATGATGTGAACCCTGCCCTCTCAAGGACCACTTTCTGGTGCCATTCCAGCCTTTTCTCTGTTCTTCGAACACATCCCCGACTCATTCCTACCTCCAGCCCTCATACTGCCACATGAGCTGCCCCCAAATGGGACTCCCAGATGTCACTTTTTAAGAAGGGCCTTTCCCGACCACGCTTTTAGAAAGACTCTTTCATAGCCATGCTCCAGCCCATTAACCTATCTTATTTTCTCTATAGCACTTAGCATTATCTCCAATCATCTTATTAATTTATTCATTTATATTTTGTTGTCTGGCTCCTGCCTCTAGAATATAAACTCCAACTTTCTTTTATTGAAGGGTTTCCAGGACTGTGTGTCTGCTCCTGAGCTCTGTTTTAAGTATGTGGATCCTTTGCTTGTGTTTTCTATTAAAAAATAAAAAAACCCTTTATTGTTGAGCATGTTGGCATTGTCCCCTTTATTTTTTCCTTTTTTTGGGGGGGGGACACATACGAAGCGAGTTATTCTTTTTCTGTATTTTTTTTTCTTTTGTAAACTTTTGTTTAAAAAAGGCTTTATAAAAGGGCTTTTGTAATCCCTCCCCCCACCAAATAAAAATCATCTTATTAATTTATTCATATATATTTTGTTGTCTGGCTCCTGACTCTAGAATGAGAACAAGAACCCTGGCTGCCTTGTTCATTGTCCTCTAATGCCGGGGACCCCAATCCTCAGTACCATCCGTGGCCTGTTAGGAACTAGGCGGCACAACAGGAGGTGAGTGGTGGGCGAGCTAGCGAAGCTTCATCTGTGTTTGCAGCTGCTCCCCAGCGCTGGCATCACCGCCTCAGCTTCACCTCAGGTCCTCAGGCATTAGATTCTCAGAAGAGCACTGATCCCTGGTGCCAAAAAGATTGGGGACCGCTGCTCTAATGCCTGGAATCTAGGAGACCCTCACTAAACATCTGCCAAGTGTCGGAAGTTTAGAGAACCTTGGTGGGGGGTGGGGAGAAGGGGAGGAGAGGGTCATACTGCTGGGAAGGGATGAAGAGGCTCCTGTGATACTGCTAATATTCTCATTTTTACTTGTTGGCGTTAAATGGGTTGTTCACTTTGTGATAATTCACCGAGCTGGAAATTTATATTTCGGCTCTCTTTGAGGTCTTTATTCAAACCAAAATGGTTTTTGATGTGTTAGTGTTCATATAATCATAAATACAGGAATAAGAATAATTGTTCCTATTTTTGAGGACCTACGATGAGTTCTACACCCTGCTAGGCACTTCATCTATGCCATTCTATCAAACCCTCAAAAAAACCCTGTAAGTAATCATCACAACCCATTTTACAGATAAAGAAACTGAGGTGCACAGAGAACAAGTAACTTATTTATGGTCACACAGCTAGTAAGCAAAACTGGGACCCTAAACCAGTTTGTTGTATTTCTAAAATTCACATGTGTTCTACTAAAATTCCTGCTTAAAAGTCACTTATAAAGTCAGGACTGGTACTTTGAGGTACCCTTATCTCTCCCCATGACCTTTCCTACCTAGGGGCTGTCATAGGCTAAGAGTGGCTGAATGCTCCCCCTACTCTGAACCTTCTCAGGTCCCTATGAATGCCATGGCCAGACAAACTTCACCTTTGCATTGGACACACCAGAAATGGTCTAGTGTGGTACAAATGCAGACAGTGGGCAGCTTCATCTCTGATCTGGGGGCTCGTGTCTGCTCCTGAATTTGAAGTCAACCAGACCAAGTCCTGGTGCTTTTCTCTATGTCACTTACAACTTCTTTGGAAGAAAGAGCACTTCTGGTTAGGAGAGATCTGGGGGAATAAGCAGTAGTGGGGAGAAAACACACTTTGATTCTTTTCCCCAAAATAACTACTTGCATCACTGGATTAGTGTACTGTAACAACAACTGAAAAGGATTTGTTTCTCCAAACGAAGGGTCACCTTGGAATGATTAGCATGGCTGCCAAAATACGATCCCTTTGCACAGGTCTAATGGTGGCACTGACAAGTTTCTACAGGAAGTAGTTTGGCAGGCAACTACTGTGGGAAAGGCCCTGACTTACACCCAAGGAAACTCAGATGGAAATGAAATTGTTTGCTTTACCTTCCATGTGTCTGACAGATTCCCCAGTTTCTATGGGGTTTATTATAAAGGTGTCAGACCCTATCAGAAATTTGATGGCAGCCACACATTATCAAATAAATAAAGAGAACACTCTTTTGTCCTACCTTTGAAGTTTTCTTAAGTTACTCTGAATAGCATCTCCCTCTGCCAAGTTTCCTATGTCTTGCATAATGAGATACTTTCTAATTAACCTATCACAAATATTCCTGATCTTCTTTACAAGTCTGGATACATTTTTAAATGTTTCTTCTAAAGTACATCAGGATTTTTCCATCTCTATAAAGAAATAGGAGAATTAAAGCAATATGTCAGCTCAATTCTCCCATTTTTTTTTCCTTTTTCTTTTGTTTCTTAACTAGGATGGCCACACAGAGTGGTAAGAAGGTCACAGGACTGGAAGCCACAAGTCCCAGATTCAGTTTCAGCTGAGCTGCTAATTAGCTATGTCATGTCAGGCAAATGGCTTCACCTTCGAGGGCCTCGAATTCCTTCTTAGCAAAATAAGGAGGTTGCACCAAATGGAAAGTCTCTCAAAGTGTGAAACCCTGTGATTCTATTTGCGAAGCTCAAATAATTCCTTGCCCCCTTATTCAAAAACTGGAGCAAGTTATGTTCTTTGATTTAAAAATTCACAATGAACTAAGTACAAAATAAGTATAAAGATCAGTAAAAGGAATGCGACTTTAAAGGGACACAGATATTTAATTGCAGAATTATGTATTACCTTTGAACAGCAAAAAGGTGTTTTGCTTTTTCCCTAGAGAGGTACAGTTATATTATTGCCTAGCTTTAATATGTTGACAAATATGTAAATACACTCGTACATTCTAATCTGCCTTTATATCAGGGAAGGTAACTGACACGAACTAATCCTACTAGAAGGAATATTGGGACAATGAAAATAAAGTCCTAAATATCAGATAGGCTTTCTTTTCTTTTGGTACACTGGAAGAAAAAAAATCCAGTCAGTTCGATAAAATAATTTGGATTGTCCAGTAACATTTGGGTTTCAGAATTTAACTTATAATATAAAAATCATTAAAAGACAGAAATTTATTTTGGTTTTGATTATGAGTTCCTGGGCAGCAAGGACCATGCTGGCTTTACATACGTCATCATTTAATTTGCCTAATCAAAACTGTCTGCTGGGTAGAGGGAGACTTCCCCATACAGGCCTTCATCCTCTGGACCTGACACCTGTTTTCTTGTCACGGCCACACCAACACTCTCAACCTGGCCCCGCCTCCCTTCCAAAGACTACCCATCGCACCCCATTTTGTGGACTTCCCACCCTTGTCCTTTTTGGATCACTGCCAACCTAATGAGGTTGCGCTTCAAGACTAGCCCATTGTCACCCCTTTGGAGCCTCTGCTCCCACCGTGCAGTGGCCCTGCTGTATTTTATCTGTTTACACAGCTGGCTCCCTCTCCCACTGCGGAAGCCAGGGCTTGGAGGTACCTTGGTCACATCTGGACAGCAATGTGGAGAAAGAGAGAATGGACGGAAGGCAAGCAAGGCGCTGTGGACACCCTAGGGTGCCATGTCCCTCCATCATCCCAAGGCCCATGAAAGACGCACGAGTGTGTACACGTGCAATAGGAAGCCACTGATGTTTTTTCCACAGAAGAACAGCAAACATGAAAAAAGTTCTAAGAAGATTACCTAGCAGTAGTGTATAAATACATTGAAATGGCATAGATTAAAGTACTGATTATCCCAAATTACTATGCGGTCACAAAAAATTATTACAAATAATTATATTTATCAATGTGGAAAAGCAATCATATAGGTTAAGTTCAAAAAAAGTGGGCTACAAAACAATCTAGATAATAAAATCACAATTTGTAAGATATTTTCACATTTTTATATGAGAATATTTAGACATATATTTAGATATATAGGGAAAAGGTCAGTAGGCTCAACATCAGAGTGTTAATAGGGATGTTATCTGAGTGGTGAAATTATAATTTTTCTCTTCTTTCTTTCCTTCTTTCTCTTTATCTGTACCTTCTAATTTTTTCTACCATGAACATGAACCACTTGGGTAATTTTTAAATATCTCTCCTCTGAATAAGTAAATCGCCCATTTATAAATATTAAATAGTGCAGCAGCGAGGTGGTGAGGATTTGGCCGCAGGCAGTGGCAACGGGAATAGAAAGTAGGAAGCAGAGTTGAGAGCAATTACAGAGCAAGAGCTGACAGAAGTAGGTGACTGCTGGGTGAGGATTTAATGGGAAATCAGAAATCTAATGTGATTCCCAGATTTTCAGCCCAAGTAAGTGAGGGAAATGCTAGTTAAGTTGCCGGAAATGGGGCAGTTAGCTTGGAGGAAAAGAAAATTTCCTACTAGACATTATCGGTCTGAAGTGCTCATAGGTCATCCAAGAGAGACTGAAGTTCAAGAGAGACTGAAGTTCAAGGTTAAGGCTCGAGGTGGCTGTAGATTTAGGAGTCACCCCCAAACCAGGTCAGGTTAGATGCTTCTCCATGGGCTCCCACAGAAGGTGTATTCCTCCTAGTGGGGCAGATTTCAGGCTTTCGACCACAGACTCCAGGAGGCAGACACCCATCTGTCCTGTCATCATTCCACCCTCAACACCTAGGCCGATGCCTGGTGCATAAGAGGTACTCAGTAAACGTGCGAGAAGTGAATTACTGAATCCTCTGAGGAGGCAGCTGAAGTAGGAAAAGTGGATGAAGCATCAGAGGGAGAGAATGAGGAGGTAGGTGGGAAATACGGAAGCACAGGAGGGAGTAGTACCGCCAACAACACAGATGCGAACAGAAAGGACAACACGGCTCTCCAGAAACCAAGGAAGGGGAGAGGCCGAAAGCTGGAAGAGACAGGCCTGAAAAAAAAAGTTCATCAATTACTAGCATACTGATGATTCAGGAGAAAATAATTTCAGGAGAAGAACAAAATGAACGAAAGCGGGGCAGTCTTTTCAGTTGTGTGGCAAAGAGGTAAAACAACAAAGCTCAGGAGAAGCTGAGTCAGGGCAGAATCGCTTCGGAATCAGAGAGGGGACCTGCGCATGGCAGCAAGCGGGGAGCGAAGGGGCTAAGACGCAGCGAGTGTGTCGACTCGGAGGGAATAACCACTCTGGGAAGGCAGAGGATGACCCTTCAGAAGGACGAGGAAGGCTAGTTTGAGCTCCCTGTCCTCCAACCCCTGCAGCACTGCCAGCCTGTCCCTCACAATTTAGCTCTAATTATACACTCACAGCATTCACTGCTGCTTCATACGTCTTCTCTCCTCATTCAGACAGCATAGCCCGAACCTTCGGGAATTTCCCAAGTAAATTCTCGATGAGAGTTGGTAGTTGACTGTTTAAATCCCACAGAATAAGTGCCCAAGAGAATACAGCTACAGACGTGAACACATATGCAATAACTTCTAAGAAGACACTACTGCAAAAAAGACTATTTTTAAAGTAGCACCTTGACATCTCCTTTCTCTCTTTCTCTAATAGTGAAACACCCCATTATACTTGGGCAAGGGAGCTATCATCCCCAGAGTCCATGCCAGCTCATTGCAAGGCAACATTTGTAGGGACCACCTTACTATCGGCTAAGTTGGCCGCGGGGAGGGGATTGAGAACAGTAGCCAGGCCTCAGTCAAGGCCTTTTCTGGCAGATCCTGGGGCTGCCCTTTAGTTTGGATGGAGACTGATCTGTGATTGGCCTGGTCGGGATCCCAGCGTGCACACTTAGGATATTTCTGTGAGAGCTACATCCCTGCAGCAGGACTGCTTTGAAGCCTCTCAGGGAGCCCCCAGTGAGACGAAGGATGAAACTAGACCAGAAGCTGACTCAGAACAGACCTGCCAGGGCAGCTGCTGGCCTCAGCGCAGCTGCCCTATACTCCTGACCCACGCTGGAGCAGCTGAGACCACAGCATTCTCAGAATTCGTGTGATGAACTCGAGATTCCTATCAAGCGGGCACCACGATGCAGCTTAAATGCCAAATGTCACTTCAAAAAGAAGGCAGGATGGAGGCGAAGGGCCCGCATTTGCCCCACATCCGCACACTTCCAGACAAACCATTAACATTCCTCAATACGGAATTCCAACCATACCTTTTGCTGAATAAAACCTGGTTGCTTGCTTGCTTGCTCACGTGTACTTGGCAATTGGAGAAATCAACTACGCCTATTTAGCACTTTTTTCTTAAGCTTTAAGATACTTATACAGACATAAAAAATTATATTATAAACACATGCATAATAAAGTTCACCAAAGATTTTTTTCCATGCTGAGATATTTTCAAAATGTATGCTAAACATATGACCATTAGTTTTCCTTCAAGTAATGAGCTTGGATTTCCAAGCTACTCCTGCCATAAGTTACACTTTCCAGCAAGAAAAAGTGAACATGTGGAAATTATATGAACGTTTTTAAGACACTGGGGTCCATTAAATATTCTGAAGCAATAATTTATCAAACAGGACCCAAGTGTCCAGAAAGCTTCATGGCCTCTTTCCCATATACTAAATTACTCCCCCAAGACTAGTCTAAGAACTAAGACTCTGCATCATTAATTAAAGAAACGGAATGGGCTGTACTAACATGACAGCATCCTGCAGTAAGAGAGACGCAAATATATACTTTAATTGCAAAGTGAAAAGTTGAGGTGAGGAGTTTTCAGAATTAAACACTTAAGCTAATGTGTGCAATTCAACTTACTTGCTAACCTAGTGGTCAACAGGTGTGGGAATTCGTTCTGTGATTTCCACCTTCCGTCATTTCAATTTGGCCAAGTGTTCCATATTGGATTATTCTGAGAATTTTAAGTTACCAGAGAAAAATGTTGGGGTGAAGAGTGTCTCGCTAAACATTAAGATTTCTGGGCTTGCAAGGAAAGAACAAGTCTATTCATGGAACATTCCATATTCAGGAGACTAGTCTAAGTTTCAAAGATCTAAGATTTTAATGTTGTCAAACTAGCCAAGAATTGCCAAGTATGATACTAAATTCGTATGCATACTAAAAAAGTACTCCCTGTTTATAAACAATTTCCATATGTGTCAGATAGAAAAGCAGTTAAGTGACAATTAATTGGCTGACTTCTGCAATCTGTCATTAATTGCTATTTTCAAGTTAAAATTATCCCATTACATTTTATTTTCAGTGCTCTATACCAAACCCATTTATAAGAAAGTTTCTATTGCTCAATGAGATGTCAAATAATTTACCTAATGGTCCCATTTATATAGGATTTAACTCTTTTTATGTAAACATTTTAGATAGATGGGCCTCACTCATTCACTATTCATTTTAAAACATATATTCGCTTTAAAAATATATATATCATATCCCCCCTTCCCATCACCACTCCTAGCTCCCCAGTAAATCTAGTTTTACAAGGGCTAGAGTCATAATTTTAGGTAAGATCTCTGAACAAATATAAGCCCTGATTAAAGCACACACAATATAAAAACTTTTGTGTTCTGTGTTTAGTCTCTATATAAATCTCAACTGTAGGGAATCTATCTATTAGCCAAAATTATAAGTTCAATCAAACACAGGGAAATAATTAATCTAAAAATATTTAATGCAGGCTCACCCGAAAGTACCTTCCTTTGGATAGTAAACAGAAAAATCCAAGCTAAGTTATCTATGACAGTAAAAAGCCAATTCAAAACACTTAGACGTGTTTCGAGATGACCCTTTCACAAGTTTCTGGAAAGAACACAAAAACATTGTATAAGAACAATCTGAAATTGGAGAGCAATTTACAAATAATTCTCCATTTACAGAGAAATCATGAAAGTTTCAAGGCCTGATAATAGTAAAAGTTTATGGTAACAGTATTTCCCACATGAGGCACACAAATAACGCCGGATGTTCTAGATTTTAGACAAACGAACCATTAGTACCACTGTCGCCAGAAAATAATTGTCAGGTTTTATGAAGTATTGTATTTAGAAATTCACACCAGTTTCTTCTGTCTAACAACATACCCCAGAGTTCAATATACTTACTCTCCAGTCTGGGTCCTGGTGTTCTGGTTTTGCAAGGGGTTTGCAAAGTGTACAGATGGTAATAATCTGTGGCTTGCTTCAAATCCTGACGACTGCTGCTTTTATTCTCTTGATTTCCTTTAGTGCCAAAGACGTCGTTCTCTTCCAGGGTTACCGCATGTTAAGCGAAACTGCTGTCAACATTTTATTACATTCAGCATTTTAGGTTTCCTGATAGCCAACTTCAACATTAAAGATAGCCATGCTCTGTATACTTTTCAATCCTCTTTTTTCTTTTTTCCCCTCCATGGAAAGGTGCTGGGCTCTCCTTAAGCAGCACAGAGATTTAAAGTTGTACGTTTCCAGACTGCATTAAAATAAATACTAATGAAATTCATTTCTACCCTCAGACATTTCTTTCCCTCCTTGGTTGCTCGGCAGTGTTAATTTTCCCACACTCTCCTGTAATGGGGAAGGACTTGTCTGGGCAAGTAAGATAACACTTGGGCAGGAAGATTAAAAACCCACACTGAAGTCATTAAGTACCTACAGGGCTGGGCCCTAAATCCACTCAGCACAGTTTCCAAGCACCTTCATCTGACTTGAAAAGCAACCGGAAAAGCCTAACAACTTAGACGATCTCATCCTGGCATTTCTGGGCCCTTTAACCACCTGCATTTTATACAACAAAACAGTACTTCGACATAGAGGCCAGAACAAGGAGGAAATGACTTACTTTAATTTCATTCACCTCGAAGGATGTAAGCTGTGAACCACTACTGAGGTCTAGGATCAGGGTGACCAGAAGGCCCATCTTGCCCAGAGCGTTCCCAGGGCATAATTATTCTTAACACTGCCTTTCACTTTCAAAAGTGTCCTGGTTTCTTCAGTACTTGGTTATCTTATCTATAGCTCTGACCTCATCTGGAAAGTTCTTTACATATGCCATGCGTGTTGAAAAACTAGTTGACACCTCTACTCTCAAAATTACAGGTTCAAATAACTACATAGGCATTCCAACTGCTAAGAACTTACATCTTTCTCCTATGTGTTACTCAGGTGTTCTTACACAAACTTCAGAAACCATTCATTTTATCATATAGGCTTTAATAATTTCCCTTTTCCTTATTAATATAAATCTTTAAAAAACCCTCCTCTAACTTAAGACAGAAGAAAGAATCCTTCCTGACTTAAAGAAATGCTCCTCTCAAAGTACGGGGCGTGGCCACATGGTTCAATCCAGAATAATTCTGTGGTGAGTGTAACGAGATAGCATCTGCCTTTATCCCATTTACTGCATGATTACAGAATGAAGGTGAAAGTTATAACATATTCTTCTTTTGACCTTTTTTAAAGAGGTCTCTCTAAAGAATATTGTGGATTATCCAAATGTTAATTACTATAAATGGAAATCATGAAGACTAATAAGCACAGATCTATGTCTAGGGGATGGGGAAGACGGTATTCTTCATTTTTTGGTTTTTTATTTGCTGGTCCTTGAATAATCTAAATAAACCTTTAAGGCATAAGAAAATACAGATATTTGGGGATGTTGGGTATAACTGAGAACCTTAGGAAAGAAGAATCAACCAGAAATAGAAGGAATCTAGAAACAAGAATTCATGGGGAAATAAAAGGAATAGGAAACAAACACAACCATTTGAGGAAACAGCTTCTCTTTCGCAGCACAGAAACAAACATTGTGCTGAACTTTTTCCCCCATGCCCTCTTCCTACCCAATCTCAGCCCATCATCCTGATGTGGATGACTCCAGCCTTGACTTGATTTTTACCTGTACTCTGTCTCCCAAGCCCAGTCTCATATAATCGATTACTGACATCCCTACCGAGATATTAGTTAGGGGTTTTAGCTTCAAAAATGATTGCTGCTTTGACATTCCATATTTTTGACAAAACCAGCCACCTAGGCTCAAACCGCAACATTGTCTTCCTCTTGCCAAGTCTTCTAAATGCTATCTCAAAAATACTTCTTGTATCTATACCCAATGAGGCCACATCCTTCCTTCTCCCTCCACAGCTGGGACCACCTGATCCCCATCTGCAGTAGGCTCAGCCTAATCTTCAATTCCCACAACCGATCCTACTCTGAGGAAGGAGACTCTTAATTTAACCTGAGCCAACTCCACACTGGGGTCTCACATCAGGTAACACTGACTGCTAGTCCTTCCCTCAAGTCCCAGTTTTAATCAAAGAGCTCCTAGTTCCCTCATCCTAGCTTGCCCTCCAACCGTCAAATAACAGGGCTTCACCTCTGTGCCTTGTTCCCAAGCTGTTTTCGTAATTGCCCAGTAAATTGGGCTCTTCCTGGGTCTGGGACACTTGCCAGTTTCCCAGGTTGATCCCGAAAAACCTTTCCCTCACTTCCAGTTCAATGCTGGTACCTGCTAGCCCTTGCCACACTGTGTCCATACCCAGAGGTAACCAGTTGTCTCAGGGCCTGGAGATTGCCACACCTGTCAGAAACTGCTTGCCAGCTCTAAATGTAATGTAAACTCCCACCAGGCAAAAACCAGAGCCAGAAACCAGGCACTAGGCAGAATTCTATTTGCTCTGTCTGGGCCTTGACATGGGCTCTGTGCTCCTGGTCCAACTTTGGACATGCCACAGGCTTTGGCTTACTTTGGCTCTCAGTTGACAATTCTGGTTTACCTCTATTGTATGACTGTACATTATGTATTTCTGACCCTCATTTCTAACCCCCACCACCTTTTCCAATAATGATGACAGCTTGATCTCATTTGGGTGGGGTTGAGGACAAAACAACCAGCTGACACTCTTCCAAGCAGCCACCTCCACCCTTATCTGCCATCTCTCCTAGTTTCTGCCTATGGTCTCCACTGTCCATTACCTAATAGCTATCCTCCTCCTTTCTCTCTGGCTTACAGAACCTGATCCTTTGATCTCTTGAAGGCAGGCACTTCCTTAGCCCTAAGAAAGGAACCACATCTTCTCATGGTAATCTCATTTCTTTTGGCCAGTGACTGACATGAGTGGGCATGTGACCTATTCATGGCTAATTAAATATAAGAAGTCTTATGAGGAGGGTTTTCTGTGCCAACTTAAAAAAAATCACCAAGAAAAAGCCTATGCAATTCTCTGCCTTGATGTGCAGGAGATATCTGGAGCTGCAGCAGCCATTTTGAGACCAAAAGGCAACAACAGACGCTATAGGAGCCACTGCACTAATGACAGTAAAAGAAAAAGACAGATAGGGCTTGAGTTCTTGACAGCATCATTGGACTATTTCTCTAGCCCCTTCCAGTCCATCCCAACTTTCTTATTATGTGTGTTTGAGCCAGTATTAGTCAAGCTTTATGTTACAGGCAACCAAACACTGTTCCCCTAATAGAACAGACACATGAACTACATAGCTTTCTTAGAAGACTGTACTATGTTTTGGTGCCTGAAGTTGGGCAGATCAATAGCTCTCCACTTCCTTTTCCCTTCTTATTCACTCTCTCTCCTGTCCACTTTGCTTTGCAGCAAAGGTAGCATTTTGCACTTAGTTCACACGTATGTTTTCTTTCACATATACGGTATTTTTAAAGCACACGTTGCACACGGTGATATCAGCGAAAATAGTGGAAGAGGGAATTCCATGGACCGGCCCCTCCACGAAACAGCTAATAAACTGCCAAAAACTGTCAGAATCAACATTGTCTGAAATCTGGAAACTTGTTAAAGGTTTACATCAACCAAGTGAACACACAATCAAGAAAAAGGCAGCTAAATATCAGTAGGAGAGATTTGTGGCATTTAACTTAGCCTGACCCCATGCCCCCTTTGCCCAGATCGATAATGGTGTTGAAGACAGCAACCCACTTCCCTGGTGAGAGTTCCTGGTGCTGGAAGAAGCAGAGCAGACCTTGTTTTCAAATAACTGTGGTTATTTGTTTTGACCTGCCTGGTAGTTCCCTGAAAGACTGGTGCAAAGGGCTTGTCTTTATTCCACATAATTCATAACTCTCCTTGGCTGAAGAGATGAATACCCAAGAGGCATTTGTCAAAAATGTTTAAAGGCTAATGAATTATCTGCTGCCACTTGGGGCAAGGAACACTGTTTGGGGGAAACGACAGATATCCAAAAGGGTAGAAAGAAAGATTAGCAGTGAATTCTTCAGGAATAAGAACTTTGTAAAGCTCTCACTTATTTCTGGGACTCTAGAAGCTCATACACATGCCCAGAGCAGGGTATATGCTCGGAAAAGACCTGAGAAAGCCCTAATCTTTCACTTCTACCTGACTTTCAGGCACTGCACAAGCAGAAAGGGAAGACTCAGGCAGAGTTAGCTGCATGGTTGAGTGATGAAGGCATAACCCAACACCAAAGCCTACTGGCTCTCTGATTTTATTCTTTTATTCTTTTCTTTTTCATTCCCCTTTTCCATCCCCATCCTCTTCCTTCTTCTTCTTGAGATGTTTAAGAAAATATCTGTCAAATTACCAGCTGATCACTAAGCTAACCAAACAAAGACTTCAGTGGTCATCCATGACAAGGAAGACAGACTTAACAAAATTAGAGCAGAAAACTCACTAAACAAACTAATAAGAGCAACCAAAAAATCAGGAACAACAAACAAGCCCTGGGAAGGAGGGAGAATCTGATTTCCAGAGTAGCTACAATACAGTATTCTAAACATCTAGTTTTCACCAAAAAAATTACAAGACATGTAAAGATACAAGAAAATATGACCCATATACAGGAGTTTAAAAATTAATAGAAACTGTCTCTGAGGAAATCAAAATACTTCACTTACTTGGTAAAGACTTTAAATCAACTATTTATAATATGCTCAAAAAACTAAAGGAAATCATGTACAAAGGGCTAAAGGAAACAATAAAAATAATGTCTAGCCAAAGAACAAATGTCAATAAACAAAAATTGTAGGGAGAAACCAAATAGAAATTCTGGAGTTAAGAAGTATAACTGAAATACAGGGATCAACAACAGACTTAAGCAGACAGAAGAAAGAATCGGTGAACTTGATGATAAGTCAATGGAGATACCCAATGTTTAGCAGCAGAAAGAAAAAAAAGAATGCAGAGCAGAACAAAAGAGAACTATGAGATACCACCAAGCATATGCTTAACAGGTGTCCCAGAAAGAGGAGTGAGAAAGGGACATAAAGAACTCAAGAAATAATGGCTGAAGCATTAATCAACATATTCAAAAAGCTCAACAAACTCCAAATATGATAAACTCAAAGAAGTCCACAGTGGAATACACTGTAATCAATCAAGTATTAAAAAACAAACCAAGAATCATGACAGCAGCGAGAGAGAAAAGACGTGCCACATTTAAGAAATCCACTACAAGATTAATAGCTGATTTCTCATCAGAAACCATGGAGGCCAGAAGGTAGAATTTGATTTTTAGTGCCAAATGAAAAAAAAACTATAAACCAAGAGTTCTATATTATATAAAACAATCCTTCAAAAATTGGAGAAATTCAAACATTCCCAAACAAAACTGGGAGAGTCTGTTGCTAGTAATCTGCCCTACAAGAAATGCTACAGAGAGTCCTTCATGCTAAAATAAAAAACACTAGCAATAACCTGATCCATGTAAAAAAGTAAAAACACTGGCAAAAGTAACTACATAGGTAAAATAAAAGTATTAATGTATATTTATTTTATTTTTTCTATGATTTAAAAGATAACTACATAAAACAATAATTATAGCTCTATGTCAATGTGCACCCAGGGTATAAAAATGTAATTTGTGACAATAAAGCACATGTACACAAGAGAACAATAAATCTGCAGTAGGTTCAAAGGTCACATTCCTAAAGCACTAAATGACAATAACCTAGAAGACAATACCAACAAAAGACATCCTCTGTTTTCGCCACATTCTCTCCACTTTGCTTGCTACCTGCTTAGTCTCTATGTCATTTGGGTTTGTAACTCTTATGTTTAAAACTGCTGCCAGATTAATCACACTTCTGCTTAGAATCTTCAAATGGTACTCAATTTCCTAGCATGTAAAATTCAAACTTTTTGGTCTGGCATCAAAGACCTGGAATATGGTCTCTTTCACATCTTTTTTGGTTCATCTCTAATAATTCTGTGTAGAACATCCTACACTTGAGATAAACTGAACTGTTGACTAGTCCTATTTCCAATCTTCCCATCCATCCCCTACCCAACTGAGGCTTTACTGAAGCTTTTCTGGGTCTAGATGGAATAACCTCCCCCATCTCTATAACTATAAAGTACATCCAGCTCAATTCCAGTGGTATTTCTTTATCCATCGCCCTCCCAGAAGCCATCTCTCCCTCTTCTGGACTCCTGTACTACTTTAGCTGTACTTCTTTGATTGTAGGCATTGCTTTCTATTTCATATTTAGCTATGGTGAACATTTTTTATTGTTCTTTTTAGATTATCAGAGAGTCATCTCTAGAGTTTGGAGAGATCACCTAACTGGGAATCTAAGAAACTGCATTTAAGACAGCCTTGCATAGACTGTTTTCTACGTTTCAGTTTCATCACTTAAAAAATGAATCAATATCTGCTTCAGATTCTCATGAGAATTTAACAGTGTTATCTGCAAAGTTCAGAACACTGTAAAGTAACATTTTAGCCTGAGGTCAGAGTTCATATTTTAGTCACATTTGTACGTCTAACAAAATACTCAATACAGAGTAGGCAGGGTGCTCAGTAAATTTTTGTAACATGAATAAATGTGCTAACTCTGTAGTGAGATGAAGATGAATACTTTAAAACAATTTACAAGCATTTTTATTAATGATCTTAGCATCTTATCCACAATCTCTACCAGAAGTAAACAAGAGAATATATATTTTTTAATGGATGCAATTAAATGACTTGCCTTTAGTTTTAACACAAGCAATGGATTATTTTACTACTAACATGATTTTTTCGGTATCCATCAAGGTAAAAATTCTCTAAACTCAGGCTATTTTTCACAATTCGATAATCGGAATAGTCAAAAGTGAGAAAAGGAAAACTGATCAAGTAAAACAAAAACATGCCCAGTTTTTATTTTTTAAAAGACTTTTCATGCAAAAAGATTGTTTAAGTGAGTAAAACTACTGATTTTACAGTAAAAAAAGAAACAATTAATCACCTTGGTTTCACTCACCTACAAATGTCAGACAACCTAAAGAGGGAAATCAGCTCACAGATTTGTTTTTCTGTGAAATCAACTGTTGCTTTCCATGAAGACATTTCTCAGCACCAAAATATTTAACATGGGAATTCTCTAAGACTGTTAAAAATCAGAGAAAAAAATGACTGCCATCCTAATAACTAATTGTGAGGACATGTATGTGTGTCTTTTTCAGAGATTTACATTTCAGAATACAAAGAAATACAAACTCACCAAATGGAATAATGATTTTGTTTTTATTCAAAACAACACTTTTTAGATTAGAAATTGGAAATGTGTTTCTCCAAGTACAGTCTCTGGTCCTCTGGAGATCCCTAAGAAACTTTCAGATGATCTAAGAGGGTAAAATTATTTTCATAAAAATACTAAGATATTATTTGGCTTTTCACTTGGTTGACTTTGGCACTGATGCAAGCCCAAAAGCAATGGCAGGTTAAAACTGCCGATGCCTGAGCACAAATTAAGGTAGTGGCACCAAACCATACGTTAGTAGTCATCATATTCTTCCCCACCATGCCCTACAGTAGAAATAAATGCCAGTTTCACTGAAGAATGATCTGGATGAAGTAGTAAAAATTATTTAATTTCTTAAATCTTGACTTCTGTGTAAAGAAAAAGAAATCGGAACTATTATAGATGAGATTAAAGAACTAAACAATTCTCAAAATTTTATACTTACACTATGCAAAACTGATTATATATAAAGGCATCAACTGAGTAAAAAACAAAAGTACAGAACTATGGGTCAACTGTAATTACAATTATTAGAATATAGACAGCATTAGCATTCTGTGCCCAATTTTGAATACAAATAATATGAATATATTTGTAGGGAACCTTTAGGAAAATTACTTTTCTTCTGCTAACATTATAAACAGTTCTTGCCATTTATTTGCATTGTTATTCTCTAAATTGTTTCTAGAATTTAAATTTAAAAGTATGGAAATAACTGATAAGTCATGGTTTGTATTTTTTAATTTGGAACAGGAAAATTCCTTAGCCCCAATTGTTTGGAAACAATCGCGGATTCTTGGATTTAAAGTAAAACTCCAAATAAAACGAACATTGGGCAACTAATCTTTTCTTTTTCTTTCTAATATTGGTGCTTTTCTATGTATAGAAAAGATTATAATTTTTTTTAAAATAACCCTCTCTAAGCATCATTTGCTTTTTACAAATGAGAAACATGTGCACTGATTATTTTAATGTGTTTACTTTATTTGATTTTCAGGTAGACAGTCCTAACGAGACATATTTGCTCTCATTTGCTTTTGTGTTTCTGCTCCTTCACTATCCTCAAGAAATCAGAAAAGTAAGAATATTTAACCACTGGACCACAACATTAATGCCCAGCAATATTCCTATGTCACTTATGTTTAGTGGTTTCAGATACATCTTTACTCCAACAGCTAAACATAAAAGAAATGGTTAAGAAACATTTTTTTTTTTTAAATCTGAAAGCTACCTAAGACCTTTTTGGTCTTCAGATTACAAACTTCTCATCACTGATATTTATATACTTTGTCCACTTATATACTTGGCTTTGGCTGTTGGCTGTCAAATTATATTTATTTTCCACACGAAATGCGATACTTAAAAATATCTGTTAATAATTCTAAAAGAATTATCTTGGAATAGTAAGACAGAGAAAGTTCTATAATGCTACTTAAATAGTAGACATCTCTGGGTATTGATATGCTGAGTTGGAATTCACTTTTATATTTACTTTTTTCTTAAAATATTTACATTCCCCAAATTTAAATACTTGAAAATCTACCCAGACTTCAGCCAAATGAGTTGCTTATGCCTTCTTAAGACTGTGGAAAAACATGATAACGTAATTCCAGAAGAACAAGAACTTTCGCAATTCTGTTCACTGCTGTACTCTGCCTCACAGTACAGTGCGTGGTATACTGTTGGCACTCAATAAATGTTTGTCACATGTTTGCTGAATTTGTAGAACCGAATCACATAAAAATTCAATTTAGTAGTCACAGAATTGCAAATAGGAATGTTATCAATTTTGCTGTCAACAACAACAAAAAGATTAGTTCTCATGATTACTTTCTAAAGCTGAATCTTTTAAACTCTGAGGCTCTTTTATAGAGCCAGATAGAGCATCGTTGAATCAGCGTGGGATAACTCGCTGATATACAGGGGTCTTTACAAAGCACAACTATTTTAGGTAGTAGAATCCATTTAGTAAATTGTCATTTAACTGCACTTAATGACAACCTATTCACCTGTGGGAGCAAATGTCTCTCCAAGAGGTGAACAATAGCTCTCTTTGCCTTGGTAGAAATAGACTCAGTACATTTGAGCCTTTTAACAGCCTTCCTATTTATAATTAAGAGTACTCTCAGTACTCACACCATCACTTGTGTCATTAGATTCTATAAATATAAATGCATCTCCTCTGCCTTTCTTTTTAGTCTCTGCATTCATTCTTTGCAACTCCCATTTTCAACAGTCCTAAGCCATTTGTTCAGAGTCCTGAAGTCTCCAAACGGCTCAAGGAAATGGCATGACCTGGTATTACAGATTCTCTGCCCCACCATGGACCACTGATGTAACTCACCTTCTTTCTCCTTTAAGTTATTTTCCAGGGTTGGTCTGGCTATCTAAAGAAAAATAGCTGATGTCTCTTTGTTCGGGGTAAAATTTAAATGAAATGCAAGAGGAAATCTAACGTAATGTTGGGTGAGAAATAATTCTCTTCCTGGAGACCCTTTCTCCTTTCACACCAGCTGTTCCAGGTACAGCTCCTGGGTCCTCACCATCCCCCTGCCCAGCACCTTTCCTGGGCACCAACCTCTCATGCTACTGTAATAGAAGCAGACCGCTTTCTCGTGCTTCTTCTCTCCCAGGCTGGCAACTCACTTTCCTCCCTCCAACTACCCTCATCTTCTCACCCCTGGATATAAACCACTCATCTCCAGTCTCAGGGGTCCCCCAGCTGCTCCAGCCACAGTAATCTTTCCCTGCTTTGAGCTCCCATAGAACTTCCCTGGTGGTCGCCATAAGGCCCTTCTCAGATAGGGAGGGGCCCCTTACTCCCATTTAAACAAAACACTCCTATGCTTGTTTATTTTATATACTAGGCTCCAGATAAGTCTTAATTTGAAGAAAGAATTGTATCATTTAAAACATAAATAAAAATAAAATCCAGAAACCATGGGTCTACAGTGCTAATTTTGGTAAACAACTGGTTACTGGATTATTTCCTCCTTAGTCTTGTCTTGCAAACCAGATCAGAAAGCTCTTGGAGGGCAGACTGTATTTTATTTTTTGTAGGTATCCCCCTTGGTATGTAGCATAATGCCATATACATGGTAAGTCTTCTAGAAAATATAGCTGAGTAAATTAATTTTAATGTTAAAATTAGAATGTATAATATAGACACCTCCAGCTAAAAATGAACTTTATGGGGTGCCAGGAATTTCTATATCTCGATTCAGTTTGTTGTTATATGTGTATATGGATGGATGGATATATATACATATATATAAGAATATATATGTATGTGTGTGTGTATACATGTATATATATAATCGAGCCGTACCCTTTAAGGTTAGTGCAGTTTATGTACTTCGCTATTATGTCAGCCCTCAAATGTTAAATAAACAAACATAATTAAAAAGTAAGAAAAAAGGTATTTATTAAACAGGCATTAATTGAGTCCATATAATATAGCCATGGGGATGCCTGGTGGGTGAATGAGTGCAGGACATATGAGTGCTGCACTCATTCACCCACCGGGCATCCCCATGGCTATATTATACAAGGCATTGACCATCTATCTATGAGATTAACACGTCCTTATCCTCACACAGTTTATAGTCACATGGGAGAATAACCTATTAAATAAGAAATTATAGTCAAGAATGATAATCACGTACTAAACCTGTAAAGTGATACTGGCATCTAATTTTATAACTCCTAGATACTTAAATACTGGTTTTCACGATGTTAATGGAGCAGCCCAGAGTCAGATACAGGCAGTCACTTACTTCTGTGGCAGGTTTCCTGCAACTTTCTTGCTCACTGGGTGACTTTATCTGGGTCTAGCACAAATCCAGGACCACCTCAGAAGGCAGAAACGGACCAGTAACGACTCAGCTGACCCCACACTCCTGGCTCACTGGTCAGTTCGGGAGCCTTTTGGCCTCCTTTGTCCTCAAGGGCCACTTTATCCTGGTATCACAGCGGAGAAGATGATGGGGACGAAGAAGAAAGTGAACTGCCTTTTATTGAACAGCTACTCTGTGCCAGTCACTGCACCACGAAATGCATAAACTGTTCTCATTGATCCTCAAACTTCTGTCAGATTCTATCATCCTCATTTCATGCACAAGAAAAATGAAGATTACATGAGAAGTGGCAGCGGGTGATAGGGCTGAGACTCAAATCCAGGTCTGAGACCAGGACTGTAGTTTCCCCAGGGGGTCCTCTTTCAGGAAGTTTAATCACTTCTTAGGGACCCATAGCAACCCTTTTTATGGACCTAGAACCTCTAGAAGAATGCAAAGGCTGCATACAGCCCAGCTTCCCAGCTCATGGAAACCAAGGAAACCAGTATCTCCCTGTCTTCCCCTGTAACAAACTGCAGGAGCCAGCCAGCCACCTCAGAGCCCAGACGCCTTGTTCCAACTTTGATGAGGTAAAGACATTTGACCCAAAGGAAGCAGTTCTACAAATGCAGTTCCAAAACTCTAACCACTGTCTGAAGCTACAGCCTAGTAAAATAATTCTATTTCATAAATGTGAAGATATTCTTGAGATACAAGTCTTAAAAGAGAACTGAATACTTATCCTGAATATTTGCTGTCATTAGAAAATGACTTGTTCATTTCTCGCTTTTTAAAAAATTTCTTTTTCTATCAGCCATTTTGTTTTTTTACTCTCCTACACAAATTTGTCTCAAGCGGCATTTCAAGAAAGCAAATTTAAATTTTAAAATCCTTAATTTTAGACAAGTCTGTCCAATGCACCAAAGAATCAGTTTTAATTTCCGAACTACATAAGCTTGTTCTTAACATCCTAGAGAATTTAGCATTAAATGACTAAGACAGAATGGTCCCTAGCAAAAGGAAAAAGGATTTACTCCCTCAAATTTCCTCCAACATTTAAATTGAGACAAAAAATAGCAAACTGATCAAATATGACAGAGCTGCAGGACACAGGAAGCTGAAACAGGAGTGTTATCTAGCCTCGAAGATAAGGTTTAGACATGTGCTTTCAACTACCCAGGAGGTTGTAGGAAGTAGCTGATGTGACAATCACACAGGACTTGAATTTCAGGCCTAGGTTCAACCTCAGCTCCGTCACTAACTTGTGATGTGATCTTGGGCAAGTGTGCCCAACACCCCACACTTCTGGCCTTAATCTCCACAGGGGTTCACACCATAATGACACTGACCAAGTGACTTTACAGGGTTGTCGTGAATAAGCAAATAAGCAATTATCACACACACACACGTGCGTGCACATATATGTTACACAACTGAGAACAATCATTACCATTATGGGAATATAGCATTGTGCTTGGGGTGGTTGGGTAGGAGGAATATATAACAAGTCATTAAGAGGCAAAATTTGGCATGGGTATTTAATGACAGAAGAAGTAAAGTATTTCAGTCCACATTTCATTAAGTTGAGCTCTTCTCCTCGCTTCTGTGTCTTCTTTTCAATCTCTCTTACAGTCTTTAAAACCCGGTGCTCAGGTCAGAGAGAGAAAAATGGGCACTGGACTTTGTGGCGTCAGATGATTTGGAGTCTTGACAAGAAAAAACACAGGAACTCACTAACCCGCCGAGAGTATTAATTTCCATTTTCCTCTTCTCATGAAAATGGCAATAAGGAAATTGGAGTGTTATGAACTAAATGTTTGTGTCCCCCCCAAAATACATATGTTGAAGCCCTAACTTCCCCCTCCATGTGATGGTACTTGAAGATGTGGGTTTGGGGAAGTAATTAGGTTTAGAAGCGGTCTCGAGGGTGGGGCCTCATGATGAGATTAGGGTCCTTGTAGGAAGAGGAAGAGAGACCAGAGCTCACTCTCTCCTGCCACATGAGGATATGGCAAGACGGTGGACCTCTGCGAGCCAGCAAGAGAGGCCTCACCAGGAGCCGGACATGATGCCCCCCGCCTTGATCTTAGACTCCCAGCCTCCAGAACTGTGAGAAATTAATTTCTGTTGTTTAAACCACCCAGTCTAAGGTATTTTGTTATGGCAGCCCAAGCAGAATAATAGAGAGACGATGCAGAAAATAATAATAAAAAAATTTTTGTTAAGCTTTAAAGTGGCCATTGTTAACAGGGAAGATTCGAAGAGGAGGAGTCTGGCATTATCCGTAGCCTACAACTTGTCATGTGCTTTTCCTACTCTCTACCTACCTCTCAGTGAGTGTTTACCAACAGCATTGAAAATATCATCTCATTTAATCCTCGTGGCTCGTCTATGAAGTAGCATTATTTCCTCCACTGGACAGTGGGAGAAATTAAATGCTCAAAGCCCTGCCAGTTTGAGAATGCAGAGATTTGGGCCCACCTCTGCCGGGGGGAGGGCAGAGTGAAATGCATACCCTTTGCTGACATCTTTGAAAACCTCACAAAACTCAGCAGGCAGGTAGCTGTGCTATCACCACTTTGTAGATAAAGAGAAAGTAAGTGGCAGAGGTGGATGTGATCTCGGAGCATCTGACTTCAAAGACAATGCCCCCTCCAGAAAACGAAGCTGCCTTTACTTGGAGCAGAGAAAACCATGGCAGCCTCCAGATGGGCTTCTCTTCTTCCTCTTGCAATTCTCTCATTATCTCTTAAAATCCTCTCATCCACTTACAACCTCTTTATACCACAGCCATCTTTCTAATACAGATCTGAGTCACAAAAACAGCCTCCTGATTTTCGTGCCTCCTGCCTTTGTAACCCATCTCCTAAGAACCAGGAGAATCCATTTCCTTGAATGATCTATTTTCTCACGTCACTCCCATGCTCAAAAGCCCACAGTGGCTCCCATCTGTCCATTACTTCCACTTTAAAGCCCAAGGCCTCCAGCCACCACCCTCCCCCACTTAGTCGGACACAGTGCATCTGTGCAGGCTCCACCGGTAACTCCCTGTGCCTCATCTGGAGGCCGCCCCGCCTCGGGGTCACCAAGTACCCCTCATTCTATGTCTGCACACTCTCCAGACTGTTCTTCTCCAGAGGAAGCCCTTGAAAGAGAGGGGGGAGGAGGAAGGAAATGAAGGAAGCTGGATCGTCCACAGACAGTCTTCTCTCAGGCGGCCTCCTCCCTCACACTCTCAAAACAGGGAAGGGCTCCAGGGCAGCGGAGAAAAGCCTAGGAGGAGAGCCTGACGCAGCTTCTTCCATGGACACGAATGCATGATTTACTGTTGTGTTTGTTGCTCATGCACTTTGTTGTTAACTATATCTCCTTCTCTTCTCACACACCTTCACCTCTGACACACTGGTTTTGACAGGACGGGGTGAGGCCAGGGAGAGACACCTGGGAGACCACAACGCACATTTCTCTAGTGTGGGTTTTGACATCTATTCCTAAGAAAATGTCTATTAGGAAGGAAACATAAGACACTGGGAAGACATCTTTGAAAACCTCACAAAAAATAATAGCTTTTTAATGTTACACACAGCAGTTTAGCCTTGCTGTAACCTAAGTCGGTGGCCTATCGTGGTAGTCTATATTTAACTTCCTCTCTAAGCACAGTATACTCAGGAGAACATTTGTATCAGGAATTAGCAGCTTCTGAGACACAAAGCAGACCTATACAGTAGTCTGAGGGAAGGAGGAAGAGGTTTCAGAGAAGCTGAAATAAATTACAAACGCCCAATGTAAACTTCAGCTAAACACATATAATTTCTTTTTTTTTGAAAAAAGAATAGCTATAGAATGAGTAAAGCAAGAATCAGCAAACTCTGGCCCACAGACTAAATCTACCTCCCAGCTCTGATCCATAAGCTAAAAATTGTTTGTCCATTTTTAAGTGGTTGAAAAAAATCAAAACGATAATATTTTATCGCATGTGAAAATTATGTGAAATTCTAGTTTTGGTGTCCATAAATAGTTTTATTGGAACCCAGCCATGCTCACACATTTACATATGTCTAGGCTGCTTCTGCACTACAATGGCCAGGCCGAGTAGCTGTGACAGAGACCATATGGCCCATAAAGCTGAAAATATTTACTATCTTGCCCTTTATAGGAAAAGTTGACCAATCCCTGATCTAAAGTTCAGTTCCCACAAAGGCACACAAATGCTTCTGTACACATGGTGATGGAACAAGCATAAAAAGTGAGTGGAAATATGTAGTACTTAAATACAGAAACAGTTTCATCTTCATTTCAGTGTTTCTCACACTGGATTCTGAGGAGTCCTATAGGCCAGGGTGGTGTCCCTTTGGAAGATATTTGGGCAAGGTTCTAAGATTCTTACCCCTCCTCCCAAAAAGAGTGGTTTTGCTTTCATACTCACATGTTGGAATGCCATGTGTAATTTTATTGGAAAAGGGGTTTTGTTCAAAACAAACAAAAAAAAGAGTGAAACTCATTGTGACCTATGAGAAATAAAACCCCACAAACCAGGGCAGAAAACCAGTCAGCCCTATTTGCTGAGCATATGTGTATGCAACAGAATGTAGGTGGCTAACATGGTATGTTAGAAGAAGACATGATTTTTGTCATAAAGCACCTTTTCCACCTCAGCTTAACCCCATTTGCACATAGCCCTGCAATATACTTTATTAAATATATAAAATTACAAAGCAATTTGATTCATATGGCCATATTGTTGTCACACACCCATTTTCCTGGTGGTAGCCAAATCAAAAACTCTACAAACAGGGTTGCAGAGTACCTATAATTTATTTTTATAAGTAATGAGTCATTAACAGGTACTTCAAGAGGTAATTAAAGGGAAATTGATAGGAGCTGACTGTAAGGCTTGGAATTTTCTTGTTTGCTTTTTTAGGAAAGCAATAGTCTTCTAAACTCCACTCAAAACATCTGAAAAATTAGTTTAGTCATGTAGTATGGAACTAGTAAACTGATATAGGCTAGGTTCCATCTAAAAAGGCAGCTCTAATACATTCATAAGAAGACTGAGTCTTGCAGAATGCCTGGGGCAGTCAAGAGCAAGACTGGCTCCTTAAACAGTCAAGTCAATAAAGGCAGCAAGAACTGCTAAGGAAATAGGGAATTACCTGTGTGTTATATTTTAATGAATGTACGTTGTAACGAGCATGAAAAGATCAAGTGACTTCATTATCCATCTAAGTTTTTTACCAGGATTAGATGAGGAAATTAATTACTTAAGCCACACTCTGGCAAAAATAGAGCACTTGCTGAAAGCAGTGCAAGTATTCATAATTCCACAGCCCAGTTTTTTCCATGTGAATGACTGTGAAATTTTATGACTCCGTGGGAAAATAAAATTCCCAGCGTGAATATTTCTCTTACCCATTATTTTTTAGTATCTTGATTAACGCAAGACCAACTCTGTGTTTCTTTTCGACGTTTGTCCAATAGTAAATTCTTAAAATTTGTAGAGCTGTTCTCTACAATCATCTGGTATATATTTTGGAATGCCTTAATTAGTTGTATATTTTTCCTGCCCCTATTTTCTAAACTCCTTATTTGTTCTAATAAGTTGTTCTACATTTCACATCGTATGTATGCGAAGTCATGTGACAAGTATGTACAAGTTCAATTACCCTTTAAACTTGTACAGTGGTCTGTTGATTATATTTCTATAAAACTGAAAATAAATAGATAAATAAATTAAATAAGTTGTTTTAAATGTTCTAAAATAGTGAGCGAGGCGACTTCCAAAAGAACCTCACTTTCAAATAAGAAGCAGGTCGGCCAGTAAAAGACTGGGGAGGAGCCAGCATGCTTTAGAGGATTCCAATTATTTCATAATATTATGTTGAAATCCCTCTCCCACAGATCTACAGTACGCAATGTCTCTAAGAACATACTGTAATCACACTCCTAAGTATTCTTGTAGCCACATAAATAGATGAAGCCCAATCTCAGAGCATGAAAGAGGGGCTCAGGCAAGTTTGGGATATGCATATTAAACAATTCCATAACACTAGAACTTCCATTGAAACTGCTATGTTATCACTTTTAAAGGATTTCTAAAAGGCCAAATGGAAAATCGGGCAATTTCACACAATCGAAATATAGCAAATAATGCCCTCCCCCTCCACCCCCCATCCCCCGCCAGCACCACACACACACTCACACATAAAACCTCTGGTTGCTATGCACAAGCTAGGAAAGTGTCACCGCAGTACATTTGCAGTGACCGAGTCAGGTCAGACTGATTCTGCTTTTCTTCGGAGGCCCCCTGGTGGAGACACGAAACCTGAGCCAACCGGCATGGGGAAGACAAAAATAGTCAGAACTCATCCTTCAGCTAACAAGAGTTGGCTGTAAAAACACAATGACAAAGAAAAGATATTCGAAACAAAACGCAGAATTTTCCAGAGGTTAGGAATCATGATTTTAAATCACCCATCCATTCTCCAAAAATTCAGCCTTCCATACACATCACCTACTTCTAACGGTAAGGTGTTAGAACATTCCAATCCAGGTACAAAAAGACTTGATTCCAAAAGTAAAATTATTTTTGGCATCCCCCTTTTCCCTAGTCACCTCAATCCGAACACACACACCCCCCAGGGAAGAAAGAATCTTGGCCTGCTGAGTCTTCATGTGCCACAAGACTCCTTTGTGTTCACCTTGAAAGCAACAGTTTACCAAATAAAAAAAAAAAAAACAGAACCCTCCAGTGTTCACCAAAACTAGCTATGGACCAGCTATCAACACAATTTGGGTATCCATAAAGTTTATCATCTCATAATTCATACTTCAAAGTTATATGGACTCGTTTACTCATGCAATCTGTATCATACACAGTTGCCACTTCATTATTTATCTTATAAGACCAAAACAAGTCATATATATTTCAAATTATTTCCACTAAATCATTAATAATAATTTATATTTAATGTATATTAATTATCATATAATTAATGTATCAATTGTTTATGGTTAAAATAATGATTATTACATAATTAACATAAATTATTAGAATGCACTACAATGGAAAGAACATGAAATGCAAAGTCTTTCTCCAGCCTCTATCATTAATTTGCTATGTAACCTTGCAGTGTTAACTTGCTCACGGTGAAAGGAACTTTCTCACTGCAAAATTAAGAATTAGAATGGAGGAATCTCCAGGGTTCCTTGCCGTGCTGGTGCTGGTTGTTCTAAAGGAAAACAAATGAGCCACATCTTCCATTTCCTTGTTCACAGTGCCCCCCGGTGGCTCCCAGGAAAAATTAAGCGATTTAAAATTTTTATTTTGCATGTATGTAGGAGAACGTTAAACTCAGTAGTACCCAAACTTTTTAGATCAATGTGATGGTTAATTTTATGTGCCACATTGGCTAAGCCATGGCACCCAGATATTTGGTCAGACACCAGTCTATGTGTTGCTATGATTATTTTTTAGATGAGATTAATATTTAATCAGTAGATTTTGAGTAAAGCAGATTACCCTAGAGGGAGTGGCCTCATCTAATCAGTAGAAGGCTTTAAGAGAAGAAGTTTGAGGTCCCACAGAAAGAAGGAATTCTGCCTCTAGACAGCTTTCAGGCTCAGATTGCAACCTCAGCTCTTTCCTGGGTCTCTGGCCTGCTGGCTTGCCCTGCAAAATTTCAATATGCCAGTCCCCACAATAGTGTGAAACAATTTCTAAAATTAAAAAAATATATATATATAAACCTTTCTTTATATATATATACATATACGTATATGCACATGTGCATATGTATACATATATACATGCACCTATATATACTCATACATATCCACGCATCTTCTGGAGAACGCTAACTAATGCAATCCGTGATTCTCAAATGCTTCCTAGAAAATGCCCATGTACCTCTCTCTCCAAGTGAAGATTTCTGCAAGTAACGAGACATGAGGATGAGAGTGTGTAACTCATGTAAAGTGGATGGAGGTAGAAAAAGCTTGAGAGCCACTCTTATATAATACAAGTAAATAGGTACCTGTCCTTCCCATCTCCATTATGTGTCAGTCTCCACTTGTCAACAATAGGCTGTCCCAAGTGGGGGCAGCATATAGAGAGGCCAAAACCTCTGAAACTTGTAACACAATCTTGAGCAAGAATATTACTGTGCTGGCCTTGAAGAGATAGGGTCTCTTCACACTCTGCTGTGGCCATGGAAAACTCCTGACAAAACAATCTGGCCATTTATAAGCTCCTTAAAATGTTCATATTTGATGCAGTAATTTTATTTCTAATAATAGATTTATCAGCAAAGATTTTTACAGATGTTCCTTTCAATGTAACTTATATTAAATCTCAAAGTGATCTAAAATAATGAAATTAGTTGACGTATCCACGAAATTATCTTTTATAGTCATCAAAAGTATTTTAAATTCTAATGATCACAAAATAATGTTCAAAGAAAAAAGCATAATACAGAATTTAATACTGTTTTTTAATGTAAAAAATCACTAAATGTAAAAAAAAGTCATTAAATGTATTTCTGAATAATGACATTATGAGTGATTTTAATTTTAATTGTCTTTATTTTCTAAATGATCCATAGCGAACATGTTACTTCATAATTTAAAATAAAATATTTTTATTTTTTTAATTTGATTTTATTATTAGTTTCAAGTATACAGTACATTGGTTAGACATTTATATGGTTTATAAAATGATCCCCCTAATTGCTCTTTCTCTCCTCTGGCTCTCCACCTAGCCATTACATTTAATGCTAACTGCATTCCCTATGCCATGTTCCCCATTCCCGTGACCATCTATCAACTACTAATTTGTACTTCTTTAATCCTTCACCCTATTCTTCCAGCCCCTCAACGTCCCTCCCCTCTGGCCATCACTAGATTGTCCTCTATATCTGTGAGTCTGTTTTTTATTAGTTTGTTCTTTTTGTTCCTTAGATTGCCACATATAAATGAAATCATATGGTATTTATCTTTCTCTGAAGCGAATGCCACTCAAGCAGATATTTGTATATCCATATTCATAGCATTATTCACAAGGGCCAAAAAGTAAAAACAACTCGTGTCCCTCAACAGATGAATGGATTAATAGAATTTGGTGTATATGTAAAATGGAATATTATTTGGCCAATAAAAAGAATGAAATTTTAACACTTCTTTCAACATGAATAAACCTGGAAAACATTACGCTCAGTGAAATCAGACAGACCCAGAAGGATAAACATCATATGATTCCTCTCATGTGAAGTACCTGGAAGAGGCAAATTCATAGGCGGAAAGTAGAACAGGGATTCCCAGGAGCTGGGAGAAGGGGGATGGTGGGGAGGGTGTGAGTGTTTAATGGGTACAGAGTTTCTGTTGGCAATGATGAAAAGTTTTAGGTATACATAGCAGTGATGGTTAAACGACACTGTGAATGTCTTAAAATGATAAATATTATGTATATTTTATCACAATAAAAAGTGAGTGCCTTGGGACGCTTTGCCCTACCCCAGAGGCACCTCCAGGGACTCCTTCCTCTCTGCTCTCAGAGGCCATTCCTCCTGCTACGAAAGTAAACATAGCATCCATCACTCAGCAGCATAGTTATTTGTCTATACATTTGCCTCTACTTTTTTACTATGAGTCCTAATAGACAGGGATGAGCGTTAATCAATCCCCATGTCTCCAGCACACAGCACAGTATCTAGCACATAGTAAATGCTCAAAGAAACGTTTTCCAGAAATGATTATATGAAAGACAGAAAAAGCAGCCCATTCAAAGCTTTAGTGAAGCTGCTTGATCCAATCAGAAGCAAACATCCCAGAACAATCTAGTTTCACTGGGTCAACTAAGATATTTTCAGAAAAATGTTAGAATGTAAAAGCATTCCCCCTTTTTCATCTTATGAGGCAAGAGGTAATGGACTCCTACAAGGAAAGAGAGTTGGTGACTGGGACAGACAAGACCGGTGCTCGCTCATACCGGGTCTCCCCTTCCTGGGACATGGAGGACCACACTTCTGAGATCCCTCCACACTGGACTGGGCCGTATGATGGGATCTCTCCAACAACTTTTGAACAGAACAGATGTGTATCACTTCTAGGTAAAGCAATGAAGTCTCTGAACAACCTTCTAGAAAAAGCAGAATGGAAAGCAGAGTAGAGCCATAAGACTGAAGTAGCCTGGGTTATGGAGTTTGTAGGAAGGTGGACAAAGCTGAAGGTATTAAGTCACAGAGATGCTGGGATTGTGTATTACTTCATTATATAATAAGCCTACTGACTGAGGCAGAAACATTGCCTATGCTGATTTCTGAGAGTCTTCAGGGACTGTTGCTGTTGGGGGCCCTATACCACCACCAGACTCACCAACTTGAAGAACAGGATCTGCCATGTTGCCTACAGATATTAAAGATCATTGAGTCTCAGAACGGGCAAAGGATTTGAATAGACATTTTTCCAAAGACAATATCTGAATGACCAATAAGCACATGAAAAGATGCTCAGCATCATTAATTCTCAGCATCAGAATCACAGTGAGATACCACTTCACACTTACTATGATGGCTAAAATCAAAAGGATGGACAGGTATTGGTGAGGATATGGAGAAATCAGACCCCTCATTCATTGCTAGTGAGAATGTAAAATGGTGCAGCCACTCTGGAAAACAGTTCCTCAAAATGTTAATCAGAGTCACCATATGACCCAGTGCTTGAACTGCTAGGGACAGACCCAAGAGACATAAAAACATATGTCCACACAAAAATTTGTATATAAATGTTC
Source organism: Pteropus alecto (assembly GCF_000325575.1). Classification (NCBI taxonomy): domain Eukaryota; kingdom Metazoa; phylum Chordata; class Mammalia; order Chiroptera; family Pteropodidae; genus Pteropus; species Pteropus alecto. The sequence continues at coordinate 18,968,861 of NW_006439192.1, read as the reverse complement.
ATAGCAGCAATGCTCATTATAGTGAAAAAGTGGAAACAACTCTCACAGATCTCAGAGAAGTCCTGAGGATGGGCGTTCCTAGCCCCACACCCCCGGTGTCACACAGTTGTAGGTTGGTGGCAGAGCCAGCACTGCCAATCTACCAATTCCAGTGCTTTTTCTACTGCAATAATTTTCCTCCAGTAATGACGAGGACAGCAAGAGGAAGGAAGCAAGAACAAGTGAACATTAATTAATTAGTTTTTAATTAATATATTAAAAGCCTATTGGTTGCCAAATGCTGTGCCAAGGTCTTTATTATCTTCTTTGCCCATTTTCAGATGAAAATTCTGAGGTTCAAAAAAATAATAACTCGCTTGATGGTGACAGTTGTTAAGAGGGGGAAGTAGAATTCAAATTCAGCTATGTTCTGCTTCTAGATGCACGTTTCTTTTCCACGCTGCTGTGCTGCATCAGCCTCTGAAGATCAGTTGCTCTGTGCATGCTTCCTACCCACCCCAGCCCTAACACCTGAAGACACATGGTTCGCCCATGGGCTCATCACTGTCCCTTCTACCACAAACTCGAAGGTCCTTGAGGGAGGGCCCTCAGCCCCTCGCGCAGTGCCTGACACAGAGTTACGTGCTAAATATGGTTTGATGAATGAATGAATGAATGAATGAAGTTTCAAACTGAAATTCAAAACAAGCAGCTAATGCTCAAGAGACTATGTGTTCCCTTTGCTTTCTATTAATGTCATTGTAAGACAAGCAGGCAAGATCTTCATGATGATTTGAAAGACAATGAGGGACTGTAAGAAATTCTACAGCCACTGGGCTTTGTTCTGTGTGACTGCACAGGACCTGGATGTTCATGCAGCTAATTCACACAGGTGGACACAGCAGCTCCACCACCTCTCCCGGTTCCACTCTGCGCCTGGCATGCAGACTGTAGGAAGCACGCCAGCCTCTCCTCACCCCAAAGACTGCCGGCTGATCCAGGCAGTTCCTGGCCCAGACGGAATAAACCACAAACAAAGGAGTCACAGGTTGACCAAAATGTCCAACAGCTTTCACTGTAGAAAACCTCAGAGATCCAAAATGGTTCGTAGGAAACATCTGAAGTATTCAGAAACCCATTAATTCAATATACGTTGAGTGTTATAATATTTTGGTACCATGCTAGGCTGTGACAGGGAAACAAAACAAAGGCTAGTGAATGCTTTACTGCTTAGTAAATGCTCCTCTCCTGCAAAGCAAATAACGCTCTTGCAGCCGTTCCGCAGATGGGAAAGCTGAGACTTGAAGAGATCAAATGGCTTGCCTGAAGAGGCTCAGCTGGGTGGAGGTGGGGGAAGTACATTCGTGCCTGGATCTTGTGACAACACATTCTCATGTTCTTTCTACCCGCCTTGGTCAAACTGCCGTACTCTTGGAATGAAAACAATCCTATAGAAATGCCATGATTCTCCTCTGCCTACAACGCTTTCATTAGCTCTAACGCCGCCCCCACTCGTTAGTGCTCCGTTGTGGCACCCTGAAACAATTTTTTCTGCTACACCATTGTGTGTATTTGGACTTCTTCAAGATATTCCCTATAAAACCTGAAGGTTTTCAGGGCTGGGTTACAGAGAAGAGTTTAAGGAGCATTTGACGAATGATCTTATTCTGTGGAAAGAACAGCCATGCTATGAACTTACCTGGGGAGACAACGTTTTAAGAGCAATTTCACAAACCCACTGGCTTCATCATCACCAAAACAGATTCTGACTCCGTTTGATGATTCTGGACCTGAGTGTTCTACTGAGGAACCATGAAAACAGTCCTGATAGGTCATGTTATAAACATGCATCAGGTTACAAAGCACAAAAGCACCCATAAAGTCAAAAATGAATTTTGGCCCTTTAACCTAGACTTGACTTTGGCAGCCAGTTATTAGATGCAGCAAAAAGAAGTTTAGCTAAATTTAGAAAGAGTATGGAGAACTAAGCTCATCAGTGTTAAAACTTACTGAACCACATCCACATCAGAGGAGTTAGGTACACCGTTACCCTGGATAATCTAAATTTGGTAACAAATTAGCAAAATATTCTTACAATGGACTAATATTCCAAAGTCACTGAAGATTGTAAAAAGGCAGCATGACATAGAAAGTTTTAAAAGTAACTAAAGCTACAGTGTTTGGTCTGCAGTGGTGAAGTTTAAAAGACTTATTACTGTCCCTTAAATATATGTAATGGTATTATATATAAAGTTTACCTTTTCTTCATTTTAATTGAGAAAAAATTCAGAAAAAAAAAGTATGATAATAAAGGTAATAAACTAGTAAGAGACTACTAAAGAGCTACAGAATCTAGTTTTCTGGAATTTAAAAAACTGGATAAATTCTTACACTCCTTAGATAATTTCAGTAGACTCTTCTCTAAAAGGTGACAGAAGATGATTAAATGTCAGAACAGGTGGTAGTGATAATTATAGCCATTGCTTTCAGAAACAGGCAGAAATCAATAAGCTCCAAAATTGCTAGAGTTGGCTTCAGGGAGAAATGAGAAGATGGTTAAAGCTTGGCAAATGTGTAGGATTTGGGCAGAGCAGTAAAGAAACAGGCAGAGCAAGGACTCAGAAGTCAGGACAGGGTGTTTGGGGCCATAGAGAGAGAAAATGACAAAAAACGCGATTAACATAATTTATTAAATTTTCGTTTTTACAACACAGTAGAGCTTTTATGTGACTGTAGATTAATTCTTCACTGTACCACAAAATTCCAACATCTTAACAATATATTTCTAGACCATGTTTTTGCCCAGAATTTAAACTTAATATTTACATAACATTACATATTTCTAAATTTTCCATCAAGGTCGTCAAAAACTAATTTTCATGACCCACACAATTATTTGTATAACCACCTGTTTCCTGACAGGAGCTGCAATTTGGCAATGACAGTAAAGAAAGATTCCAATTTCAAGGCAGAACCAGGGCCAGAAATGAATGTAGGCCAAAAAAAAAAAAAAAAATCCAAGCTTCTTTCCTGTCAAACATTTTTTTACATTTGTACAGTTTACTGTGGGTGTGTTTTTTACAGGACAACCTTTTCAACCTTCTGTATCCTGCCTCTCATATCCTCTTCTCTCTTGTAGACCTCGAGTAGCAAACAACTCCCACTGAAATCCACCATCCCTTTACTGCCCACCCCGACTAGGGGAAAAAAAAAAGCCAACACCTTCCAACCTGCTGCTCAGGCCTGAAGTTCAGCCAAAGTTTTTGGGCATCTCCATGGAGAAGGCCTGACCCAGAGCCCATGATTCTCCTAGGGTCGGCCTAGGAATGATCTCAGCACAAGAGGGTATAACTTCAAAACTGAAAACGATTTAATTACGTGCAGCTAACAACAAAAAGAAATATTTTCTAAACATGCAGACCTGCCTGTTACAGCAACTTTTAAAATGTTTTGCAAAGCATTCTTATTCATTGTGACTTTCTCCAATGTGTTGATGGCGGATCGGGTGACATTAAAACCATAACAAATTTCCTATTCTTGGAGCAGCATCCTTAATTATTGCTTTTCAACTGTGATGAAGCATGTGACTAATTTCTTTTCAATGAGCCACTGGCCTGTGAAAGATACATTTTCCACTCCAGCTAATTTCAACCAAGAGATATGCCCCATATCACCCTCAAATCCCCTCATCTAACCTCCACGTGAGGAATGACCAATGGCCAGGCCAGACTAGCCCTACACACGTTGAGAGAGTGTGGTCAAGGGTGAAGCCAGTTCCAAGGTCAGAGCATGAGGATCATCCATCATTAACGCCTCTCCCAACCCTGGCATTTAGGCCTTCACCAGACATCTTCTTCTTTCCCAAAGGAATAGGAAGCAGACAATGACTGCTACATTTCACGGCCCTGTAGAATTTAGAAAACAATATCACCACCCGTAGTAGTAATCTCTCAGTGCATCTAGAATGTACTTCAGCCAAATGAGAATTTAATAAACCACATCTGCTTACATTTGGCCAATGGGAGGAAAATCTTTTAATTTGAGTCAGAACATTGTTATATTTGGCCCAATATTCTACCATGTGCAAGGAAAACAAGTTGGTATAAAAGCGAATAAGAATGCTCCAGGTAGCCCTACCTACCTTATTAGGGGCGTAAGTCAGTTTAGTTCTTCTTATGCAGACACTAGCTAAAAATCCATCAACAGCCCAGAAACAGTCACAATCAGTATACTCCAGCAGCTTTGGGAAAAGCAGTATCAGGACTTGCAATTCCACCTAAATCACTCATAGCTGCATGAACAAATAGACATTATTGTGCAGGTAAACAGGCACTGTGCTTGACACACAGCAGGTGCTCAATAATTATTTACTTTTCTTCATGTCTCTTTGGAAGTATAAATTCTTTGGCCCAGAGAGGCGAATTACTCTGTTTCAACAACAGAAGACCTGTTTTTACAGTTCATTACAATTAGGATAAGTTAGGTGTTTTTGGTGGCAAGTAACAAAAATCCAAGTCAAGCTACCTGAAATTGCAGACTCCAGAGGCAGGGCTGAAATTGGGGCAGGCATGACCCAGTGGCTCAATGTGACCAGAGACCAAGATTTAAAATGTGTACTGTTACTTTCCCTAGTGATTTATAGTTTAATCCAAAAACACAAGAAAAAATGAGAAACAATTTAACAAATAATTTCTTGCTTAAAGAAATATTCTAGTTATATATAGCACTGGTGGGTTCTAGGGGTTGGAAAGATTTATAACAGTGAGAAAGATAGGCAATAAAATGACAATGGACTAAAAGTTTTAACAGAAAGGTAATGGAAACAGGCTTTTTCCATGTTTTCTCTTCTTTTCTCTCTGCTACTACTACAACTCATAATCCCACAGCAGTCTTTTAATGAATTTATTTTTAATTATAATTGACATACAGTCTTATATTAGTTTCGGGTATATAACACAGTGATTCAACATTTATATATCTTACGAAGTGATCACCACAATGAGTCTCGTAATCATCTGCAGTCTTCAAGATCACAGTAGTATTAAAGAACATTGAATATAGATTATTTTTTTTAATATTTCGAAAATAAGAACTTGTATGCCTGAAGTTCAAAGCACAGCAGATTAAGTACCTGTCTTGCCAAAAAAACTAGTAATTTCATGACTCAGTTTTGAAAATAACTTTTAAGGAGAACCAAAAAATGATTCAGACATAAATAAAATTCTATGACCAAAGAAAAAGGTAACAGATTTTAAAAACTGAAAACTATCTCCTTGACTAAGAAAAGAGTAAAAGTTTATTTCTAAAATCTCTAATTTCTTAACATCAGTTGGCAAAATATCTGTGGAAGAAATTAGTCAACTTTATAAATGCTGCTATAAAAAAGTTGAAATAAGCAAATTGCTACTCTAATTTCCTGGTTGGCACCAAGGCCAAACCGCCTGCTTTCTTATGCCTGTTGCAACTCAAATCTACCTGATGGAACTCATATGCCGGCAGTGGCAGGTTTCAGCTGCAGATTTTTATAGCATACACATGATTCTCCATCTAGTTTTAAAGTGTGGTGTTGGTTAAATACAGAAAAAAATTCCATCAAACTCAAGGTAAATCACAACACCTTACTTTGAAGTTAGCAAGGTCCCCAAAACAAAGGGATGCATAATTTCAAAGCAAACAGAAATATTTCACAGAATTTCATTTTTCCAGTTCTCTGAATACTGGCTCATTTGACAAGACATTTTCCAGTACATTAGAGCCAGACTGAACAATAAAAACATATATCTTAAAACTTACATTTGTCACCACTGAGATTATGCTACCAAAATGCATAGCTTTACCTCACCACACTTATTTACTTTACTCAAAAAGTGTCATCATTAAACACATTCATATTTCTATCAATTTTTTTAAAGGAAAAAAAAGCCAACGTAATGACTTTCCCGTTGCCACTGAAAGAATAATCAAGTAGAAAAGTAGAGATAAAGAATGGAATGCAGAAAATATACACATAGGACAGAATACGATTTTAGCTCCTAAATACAAACCCAATCTATACCCATTATATTTTCATGGAGCTGTTTCTTCCTTCCACCTTCCCTGTCTCAGTCAAGATCTCTACTTCTACATCACTCACACTTGGAGGCAAAATGAGCAAACACCCTTTGCCATTTTCTGAATCCAGTTAGTCATCACAGTTAGTCCCCAAGATGGCTCCTTGGAAATATCTTTCATCATTCTTAAACTGTGCCTTGCAAAATGCAGGCACATGAGAAATATTTTCAGGTACTTTGTTTTAAAAATCATTATTCAAAATTATCTATCTTTTGTTTGGATCCTGATTTGAACAAATGAACTATTAAAAATGTTTGTGCAACCATCAGAGAAATTTAAGCACAAACTGGATAGTTGATATTGAGGAACAATCGACAATATTTTTAAGTGTGATAATGGCACTGTGATCATATTTTTCAAAAAGCCATTGTTTAGAGGTATATACATGAGGTAAGTATTTACACTGAAATTATATGATGCCTGGGATTTACTTCAAAAGAACCCAAAGTGGAGATGGAGGAGCCCGTGGTGTTATAGAAGAAACAAGATGGGCCATGTGCTGATATCAGTGAAGCCGCCTATATGGGAATTCATTATATCATTCCCTCTATTTCTGTATATGATAAACATTTTCACAATAATAAAATGGGCTTTTCTCTCATTTAAGTGCTATAAGCATACAGAGGTTGTAGCCAAACTTTCTGAGTTCAAACTTTCTGAGTTCAAATACTGGCTTGCTACATAGCAGCTAGGTGACCTTGGACAACAAGCTTTGCTGAGATTAAATGAGTAGTTATATGCAATGTCTGGCATATCACAAGTACATTATAAATTTACTATTGCGATTACTACCACTTCCACTACTACTATTAATATTTCTTTGCATTAAAAAGAGGAACATAATATACAGTCTTTCTCTTTAGACAGTCTTTTGGTCCAGCTGGGGATTCGGGACACATAAGAGAAAGGCAAAAAAAAAAAAAAAACATTTACTAGACACTGAGTGAAGTCCCTTCAAGTGTTATCCTCTTACTCATGCCTCACCAACCCCACGGGATAGATTTTACAGCGGGGAGAAGTGAAGTTGAAGGAGATAAAGCGACCTGCCCGGGTGACCGGGCTGCCCGATTCAAAGCCCTTGCTCCTTCGACAAGCTCGCAGCCTATGCCTCTTCGTAACGAAGTCGTGTAGATAACAGAAACGAAAAGAAGGGCGGTCACCACCTACCCAGCTAGGAAGGCCAGGTTTCTCGGGAAGAGGAGCAGAGCTGCGTCTTCAGGGCCAGTGACAGGGACAGGAAGGCATTTTTTTTTTTTTAATAATTTTTTGTTTTTCAATTACAGTCGACATACACTATTATATTAGTTTCAGGTGTACAACGTGGTGATTAGACATTTATATAACTTACAAAGTGATCACCCCGATAAATCTATCACCCATCTGACACCATTCATTGTTATTACAATATTATCGACTATATTCCTTACGCTATACTTTACATGCCCATGACTATCTTGTAACTACTAATTTGTACTTCTTTCTCCCTTCCCCTTTTTCACCCACCCCCAACCCCCTCCCATCTGGTAACTATCGGAATGTTCACTGTGTCTATGAGTTTGTTTCTGTTTTGTCTGTTTGTTGATTTTGTTCTTTAGATTCCACATGTAAGTGAAATCATATGGCATTTGTTTTTCTCTGTCTGACTTACTTTACAGAGGCATGAGATGGATTCCCAAGGTATGCATGGGGAAAAGCAGCAAGCCACTCTGATGGGCACAGGCTCGCTGAGGGACATAGTGAGGGTGGAGGCTACAGGAAGCAGCTGAGGGTCAGGACAACTAGGGGCAGTGAGAACAGAAAAAAGGGCTCAACAGGAAAGGCAAAAAAAAATTGATGAAATTTGACATCAATGAACTGGGTCAGTTTTCTCAAAGGCAGGCAGTCAGTCCTCAGATGCACCGCATTAGTCCCCTGGAATGCAAACTAAAAATGCAGATTCCCAGGCCACTCCTGGCTGACTGAATCGAAGTCTCCAGGAGTAGGGCTCCAGAATCGGTGTTTTTAACACCTTCCCTGGGTGAATGGGCTGTGCACTAAAACTTAGAACTTCTAGGTTAGATAGCAAATCTCCGAGGAGAAATCAAAGATTACCCAAAGGGTTCGGTGACTGAAAATGATGTCAGTTTTCAGCTCACGCCCAATGATGCATCACTTCTCCTGCCCTGTCTCCACCACTTGTCACCCTGTTGCCAGACAAATCATCCACAAACACTGCTTTTCTCATGCCCCACCTCTGCTTAGGCGCCCAGAGCAGCTTTCTGCTGCTCACCACATCACATCAAAACTCCTCAGCCTGCTTTCACCCTCAACGAAGTCAGGCCCCACATACTTCCAATTTCCTAACTCCTTAATGTGAGACTAGGTTTAGTCCTCAACTTCTCCTCACAGAACAGTAATAATAGCAAGTGTTCAGGGTTTTACAGTGAGGCCTGGGGAGAAAAGGAAGACAAGGAGGAAGAGGGTGGCATCTTTCAACCCATGCTAGCAGGGCAGAGGCTTTGGAATACACACACTTGCAAAATGAAGGTAGCTACCTGGCACCAACAGCCCCCAACACAAGGGTAACACAGCCAGAAGGATGTGGCTGCCCCCTAGGCCCAGCTTCCTCCCCACTGCTCTGCAAACTTCTGCTCCCTCCTTAGAATGCCGCATTCTTCCTCCCCAACAGCCTCTCTGCAAAATGAAGGTAGCTACCTGGCACCAACAGCCCCTAAAGGAGACATACAGCCCAGGGATGAAGCTGCCTCAGGTGCCCTGGATGCCCAATGCAAGCACATTTCACTGAGACAGAAATGCTCGTAAATGCTGGGAGTTGACCTCTGCCATCCCCAACACAAGGGTAACACGGCCAGAAGGATGTGGCTGCCCCCTAGGCCCACCTTGCTCCCCACTGCTCTGCAAACTTCTGCTCCCTCCTCAGAATGCCCCATTCTTCCTCCCCAACAGCCTCTCCGCCTCCACAAATAATTAGCTCAAGATCTTTGAAGCATCATAAGGTGGCAAAGAATGTCCCAACTACCTTGGACTATCAACCCCTGACCCCCTGACACCGTGGAGTGATCCTGGACCCTCAATCCAACCCCTGCCTCTCCTTAGCAAGTGTCTTTGACGTGCATCCTCCTTGATCTCTAAGAACCAAGGTTTATCCACCACATTTCTTTGCCATCCCCAAGCCCACAGCGATGGGAGGAGAGAGGGGACGTGGAGGGCATTCTGGATGTGCAGGCCAGGCAGGAAGCCAACCTGGGATCCCATACTCAGTAGTCCAGGGTTAAGAACCCTAGTCCAGCTGTACTGATCTATCCCCCTCCAGGAACCATGGGGCTTGCCCAGCAACATAGGCTTTGGCTCTTTACCGTCATCCAGTCCACTGTTCCAAGTGTTCCCGGTGATGCCACAGGACCCTAGAGACACATGCGTGCCGTCTTTGTTTCTCCTAAGGTGCCTAGTGTCTGTGCATTGCATAATATGCATGAAATAAATGCTCAGTTGGTTAAAATACTGTTATTTTCATAAATGTACATTTTTGTTTCCTCTAAAGTTTGTATCACAAGTCAAATAAATGGAGTTTCTGTCAACCAGTTCGTCAAGAAGTGAGAAATTTTTTTTAATAATCACACAATAATATTTTCGTGGTTGTTTATTTGAGAAGCTGTTGAAGTTTATCAAGATGGTTAGTTGTTCATTTAACTCTTTCTAGTATGCTTTTTCATATCATATTTATCCAAGGAAATTACCCAATGCCCATGGCTAAGGAAAATAAAATAAGTTTAAATGAAAGTAAGACGTAGGTGAAAAATAATTTATATTAAAATATGAAGAACATTGGGAGGTGGTAAGATTATTTTATAAGTTTTGTGACCTAGAAAAAAAGGTAACTTTTAATATGAGAGTGTCCTTGCTTAAATTCTCCTAACCAGGCCAGTCTGAATTTATTATATGATTATTTTAATCCAAAATAACTTTCAAGTAGGTGACAGTTTATAGGATGAAGCGCAACAAAACCATAAAATAAAACTGTCAAATTATTACTTTAATACCTGATGCCTTCTCGAGTTTACAAGAATACAGCAAAATGTATCTTGTTAAAAACCACTTTCTCATGGAAAGTGTGGTAGCCGATTTTACAAGATACATAGCTATACATGTCTGCATATCTGGGAAAAAGATCGAGACCCGAGGCTGCATTCGAAGGACAAGACTGTATTGTTGTTATGCCCTTTTTAATGTACAGTGAACGCCACCCTTTACAATGGCTAAAATGTGCCAAAGAGCAAAATCTTTGCCCGGGAGCATTTAGAGTCTGGAGACACAGATGGGAAGAGCCAGGGAAAACCCCAGGAAAGTTGTAGAAGTCACTGAAGTTGAAAAGCTTGCTCATCAGGCAAGTTTTTAAGCTGGCTGAAGCTGTCCACCAGACGGACTTGGGGACATTAAATTCCTTTAGGCATGGCTGTCTCTTTGGTTTGAGAACTATGAATACCTGCTTTGTTGTAACCTCTTGTGGGCCAAATGTCTGACGACGTGGTTAGGAAGGAAAGGCCAGAGCGGTATAATTCCACATTCGCTCATCTTCCAGGTCTGCGAGACTAAGAAATATTATAGGCTGGTGGGAAGGAATGCCTTTTATTGTACAATTTGCTTTTAACAATCTACTTCTAGACAGCCGTTGCCTCCAGATAATAGTTTTAAAAGGAAAGAGAACTTCTACTAGATTATTATAGTTAAAATTTATGTTGAACGAAAAAAATTGATCGCATAAGCTTGAGGAGCACCTGAAAGTTCCAGGAGAACGAGAGTGGACTGGTCAGAAGCAGGTGAGTGTGTGAGAAGGAATGGACCCTGGCGGGAAGCTCTGAGGTGAAAACTCCACTGTGCAGACAAGCGGGTCAGGGTTCAAGTCTCAGCACTGCCACACTACCTGTCTGACACTGAACTGCTCTGAATTTTAGCCTCTTGTAAAATAGAGTTAAGAAGAAGAACCTCGTTGAGTTTCTGTGAATATTAAATACAGTCATGCATTTAAATAGGCTACTTCAGAATCCAACATACAGCAAGTGTTCAGTTAATAATAGCTTTTTTCAAGCTCATTCTTAAGCAACGATGGGGCCTGCCATCTCTGGAAGGCATGGAGAATCCTTCCAGGCTCACAGTGTATGGAGTTGACCCACCCAGACCAGTGCTGGAAAAGCATTTCACTACCAGCATGTGGGTGGCAAAGATACCCCAGTCAAGAGCCTGAAAGGCCACCTGGGACAGGAGGCGAGGGAGTCAGAGGAACATCCCACACTGGAGGGCAAAGCCACGAGTCCTGGGCTGCCCCCGGACGTTGGCCTTGGTTCTGGGGCACCCTGACCGCGAGACTCTACAGGATTTACACTTCAGGGGTGAAGGGCAGGAGCGGGGCGGGCTGGGGGCGGGCTGGGGGCATGGAACACTGAGTCCGAAGCTCCTGTCTGGGTCAAATACTCTAAAGCTTCCACTCTGTAACCTAGACCTCGGGCTTACTCGTTCACAGACCCCTGAAGCAACAGTGGAGTCAAGCCTGACAGAGACAGGGATGGGGTGCTCTGCCAGCTATGGAGGTGGAGGCAGAGGCTGCCTGAGAGAACAAGGTGCCTCCCTTTCCCTCTAATCAGGGGCTGGATGGGGGATAAGGGGTGGGAGTGTCGGGCTAGGGGACTGCAGCCTTGCAGCTGTGAGGAGGCACTGCCAAAACTCACCATCCTGGCCTACCAGCCTCTCTAGGAGGCCCCAGGCCCAACACCTGTGACATCAAAGCAAAGGATACAGAAATGCATTAAGCTGTGACCTGTGACCTTTAAAGCTAGAGTCAGGATCACCCTCAATTCTCTTCAGAGTCAGCGGTGAAAATACCCAGAAGGTGGTAAGAAGAGAATTACAATTTTCTGAACAGATTAACAGTCTGCTTTGCTCTGGCATGAATAATACTGGTGTAATGCTATCGTTTGTACTTTATATAAAAGCTCTTCTACCTGCTAGCACAGGTTTCCACCTATTAAAACAGAGAGGAAGATGAAGCCATTATCTGCATTCCATGAAGTACCATATGGTTACACATGGGCATCCAGCCAGGGGAAGGCTCTACTCAAGCCTCTGTGCACAATTCAAGAGCAAAATAAAGTCGTTACACTATATTGGATTAGCATCAGGAAAGGAGGGCCAGGATGCCAACAGGACCGTGAGCAGAAAAAAACTCTAGCTTAATTTTTTTATCTTCCACTTTCAGGGTTACCTTGAGCATCTCAAAAACCACAATTAAAATTAGCCAAATTTTACTCTACCAACAGCTCAATTAGTACACTTTAAAACCAACTATGAAAAATTCAGTCCTTTGCAAGGTACATGATAACCTAATAAATACACTGTTATATATAAAGAGACCAAAAACAAAGAATGAAGAACAAAAAAGATAAAGAATAAATGGAAACATTTATGTTTTTATTTCGTTTGATCCCCCAACAGAACAGGGACGTCTGAGACCCCGCAGCTGGCAAACGCAGAGCAGAGATGAGAGCCAAATCCACCCAGAGGTCTTGACAGGACACCCAGGTGGATCATCTGGCAGAGGCTTATCTCCACCCAGTCCAGGGCTGGGACTGCTCCTGGTAACCAAAGCCACAGAGGGCAGAAAAGAGTGATAAGATAAGGGATCATGATCCATCTCTTTACTAGATAAGACCCAATAATAGAGACAAGTGGTAAAAAAAGAAAAAAGAAGAAAAATTGAAATGAGAGACGTAAGCACAAGCAGGTTATCAGCCTCAAGAACAGAGAACATCCTTTTAGTAACAAAATAAAAATAACCTGGAGTTTTCAGATTTTACTAACTGTGCAACTAAAACACACCTCAAAAACAGAATAATGAGGGAACTATGCAAAAGAATTTTTTAATCACTATTATCGATTGGTGTTTCACTTTAATTCTGAAACTTATCATGCCATAATTCACATTCTCTAAGCACTCCAAATCTCAACTGTATTGCAAAACTATTTTCTAGAGCATTCAATTACCCTGTTTAAGAGCATAACCCTGCCACCTTCTCTTCCAGGGGCAGTTTGAATGGGAAAAAAACAGTTAGCAAGTCTAATGAAGGAAGATCCTTCTTTATTTTCCTACTTGTGATTTACTCTGGCAATATTTTTCAAGCTTTCTCAACTCACGCCTCCTTTTGATAAACACAAAAGTCTCAGGCTCTCCTTTAATTTACTTGAAGTTTCAAAATTAAATATAGCAATGAAAAATATCAACACGATGATATTTTCAAAAAATAAATTTAGTAACCTCAAAATATACATATTTTTTCTTCGTCACATAATATTTTTAAAGAATGCTGAGGACCCTAGTTCACTTAAAAGTACAGTGATAGTCATTTCAAAATTGAGTGTTCTGTTGTTTATTTTCATAGACAGAAGTGAAGGGGAAGAAAAAAACAGACTAGCTAATGTAAATAAAAGAAATAAGATAATACCCAGAAAAGCATGTTTGCTGTTTCAATGCAAATAAGGAGATTGCCACAGTGATCTCTAAAGTATGTCTAACACCTGAATCAAAACAAATCCCTTTTCCATAGTCCTCTCCAGAGTTCTCTCTTCAAGAACACCAGGGAGGAAGATCTCTCCTCATAAGCTCACAGATGTGACTTTCCACCACTATCAAGAATAGACTGCCTAATTCCTTCAGCAGACTGCATGTGATGTAACTTCATTTTATAAATCACTTACAGGAAGTCGTGAGCATGTCATCCAAGAAAAAATAAATAAATAAAGAGGTGATTTTAATTTTAAAAATTATCTATAAATGTATGGACTATCATGTTGGTCTTTGTCCCTTCAAGTATCAATTTTGGTGTATTCAGAGTTTCAATTTTTTTCTACCAAATATGCAATCCTCCAACTGAAAACTGGTCATAAGTACAAAGAAGTTGGTCTTTTCTCTGGTGTTCCCAAAGTAGGGCTGTTATGTCTTTTTACTCACAAATCCATCCACCATATGTCCCACTGATGACCCATCACAGGATGGACCCTGTAATCACTATTCAAAGGTCAACAAAGCAAGGAGCATCCTCTCGTGTTCAGCACACCCTTTGGATGCAGTGAACCACCTAGTAAGGATTGACGTTTCCTAGATTACTGAGCAGTTTTGGAATCCAGTGTTTTGTAATTCAGCCCTCAAATAGCTGGAGGTTTTCTTTTTCCTTCGATTCAGTTCACTAGCTCCCAAGAATGTCAATGCCATTTCGAAGCTTTAGTGGTAGTCTTCTACCTTGAGAAAACAGTATCAGCCAGTTTTTTTCCACTATGACTTCAGGTATAGATTGCACCCAGACCAGAAGAATATGCCTTTGGTTATCACAACTGACAGCCAAAGTGACGTTTGATCTATGGCTACTCTGGAAAGTCAATAGCTTTAACTGAGTCATCAATTCAGTGCTTGCCTTAGAGTTGGACGAAGACATTATCTGGAATTTCTTCTCCACTTCCTCTCCAAGAAATTTTGACAGATGAAACAATGCTGGTTTTCATGAGAATATCTTTAATAAGAACTTTTTTCTTTTCAATTAAGAGATTATTTAATAAAGAACTTTCACAGCTTTTGTGGATTTCTGGTAATATGTTTCAGTTCCATCTGATCGCATGTGTAGAAGAAAACAAATTTTTCAGACAAAAAAATTTCACTATATTTTAAATAAGGTTTGCATGAGTAAGGCTTAATGACATCATTACTCAGCTTTTAAAAATATATACAATGTGCATCTTATTCTTTACAATATACATTCATGAATCCACATGTGACACACACTTCACAAAATTATTCATCTTCTGAACTGAGCCAGGATTTCTGAAGATCGTTGAAGCTGGGCATTTGAGGCTAAGGCTACTCCAGACATCTGATCATGGAAGCAAACTTTTTGATCATTTCGTGTAATCTAATATACACTAAAAATGTAAATTTTGAACACTTTCTTTTTAGTCAATGCACATAACATACAACTTGTCTAATTTAGACATCTTCCTCCACCCTCCTAAAAATCAGAAGCTTCTCAGCATTGCTTTTACGTTAAAGTACCACATTGTTATTCCTGCCTCATGGTGACCCAACATGGCAACTTGCAGTGTTGTAGAGACCTGATTAAAAGGTCCTATGTTTGCCTCTCCACACTAGTGTCACATGGTTGAACATTAACAATAAAGTCCATTATTTCCTGTAATTATGATTTCATTTC
>NW_006439192.1:18946387-18953475 GCF_000325575.1 Pteropus alecto | reverse complement strand
TGACAATGAAAATATTCTGTGACCATAGTTTTCTCTCTTGTCGAAGAGCTAAACAGACCAGTTTGTCCACAGCTTTTCTTAATTATCCAAATTATTTTATGTTTCAATTGAAATATAATTAATATACCATCTAACTTATTTTTTTCAATTTAGTTTAAGTCTTAAAGGCATTGTTGTAACTTAAGTAAATTTAACATATGCTATTAACAATTGTAATCATCATTAGACTGATATATTTTGTAATATTTTGCCAAAATAATGCCTCTTTTGGCTATAATTCCACTTTCCCACTTGGCATCCTCAGAATGGACTTTTTAAAAGAAGCGGCATATAATAAATATCTCCTACCAAATAAATGGTAATCATTTTCAATTTTTATAACTTGAGAAGGAAGTATCCTAATTACAATGCCTGGACAACCTTTTTGGCGTGAGGACAAAGTCAGCACAATGACCTACCTACTTGGAATATTAAATATGTTAGCGATATCACAAAGGACCACATTTATTCATTCCAGTTCACATGCTTGAGTCATCAGAACTTTTGAGTACATAGGGTCAGGCTTAGAGAAAACTACTCACATTCTCTTTCTGCACAAATGTACATACTCTAAATTCCTCTCCTTGAAAGTAAAAGTGTTTTTTGAATAGATCATACTCTTGACTCTCAGACTGTCCAGTGCAGATTTACATTCTAAAGAGGAGTCAGTCTTACAAATAGTCATTGAAATTATGTAGACTTACCAATTCACACTAAACTGCTCTTTAGAAACAACTTCAATTTATATTCTGTTAATATGTGATTGATCCCTCTCTCTTCCACTAATAAATAGAAATCTTAATGCGAGAGGAGGAGAGGGGAAAAAAATCATTAAAAAAAAAGGAATACTTATTTTGGCACAGCATTTTTTTTTTTTTACAAATCTAAAGTCACTTAAGTAGTTTAGGCATATTAAAAGGTATTCTGCACAATGTACTTTATCAACTAATCATCAGTTTGAATACACAAACATTTAAAATATAGTTTACGCAAATTACATGTAAATTTTCTGGCTAAATTTGCTTTTACATTTCTCACTACAAATATAGCTACATACTGCGGGTCAAAAAAAACTGCTATTATTTTTAAAAAACAAAAAAAATTAGGGGGTTTTCTGAGCCTTGTTTCTTCCATTATATCAAAGAAATATATAAAATGTTCATTTTTAAAGAAGAAAAAAGAGAAAAAAGTATAAACTTTTCTCCCCTAGGAAACTTTTGTTATCAAATTAGTCATATATTGCTAAGTTAATGCCATCAGCAATTTCCACCCAATTTTGCCTTCATGGACTTCAAACTGAAGATCTGCTTCTGCTACAAGAAGCTTCTATTCTTTCCTGCCTTTATTTATTTGTTTTGGTATGAGTAGTTTCAAACATAAGTCAATCTCTTCCACATGAAGGGGATGGAAGATTTAAAAGAGAGAGAAGAGTGACAACCAAAACTATCACCCAAAGGAACAGCATCACATTCCACAGCCTGGGCCTGGACCAAAGACCTAGTGCTGGTAACATTTTAAAATCTCTTTCTAGAACTGCCTGAGAGTGCTGCTTGCTTTATGAGCCCGTTCAACTCAGTAAAACTGCCAGCATCCCTCACCTTACTGCTTTTAGATCCTGGATCTAAGATACAGGCATACCTCGCAGACATTTCGGGTCTAGTTTCAGACCACTGCAATAAAATGAGTTACTCAAATTTTTGGTTTGCCAGTGCATAAAAAAATTATGTTCATACCACTCTGTAGTCTATTAAGCGTACAACAGCATTATATCTAAAAAATGTACATACCTTAGTTGAAAATATTTTATTGCTAAAAAATGCTAACCATCATCTGAGCCTGTTAGACAAATGGTGCAAACAGAGTTTCTCAACGCAGGTTGCCAAAAACCTTCAATTTGTAAAAAACTCAATATCTGCAAAGTGCAATAAATCAAATAAAATGAGGTACACCTGCACAGTCCTCTTTCAGTATCTGTGGGGGTACTGGTTCCAGGACCTCCACAGATACCAAAATCCGAGGGTGCTAAAGTCCCTTATATAAAATGGTGTAGAAAATTGTATACAGTCGGCCCATCAAAAAAACGCTGTTTCGATTCAAGGTTAATTGAATTTGTGGATGCAACGCCCATGGATATGGAAGGCCAACCGTACCTGCACAGTATAAACTGGCAAACAAAAAGACAAATCAAAAATGCAATTTTCAAATGACGTTGATGTAGCCTCCTTAGAATAAATGGGCGCCACTGCTGTGTGCTCTCCATCACCCTTCCCTGTCCTGAGGCCTGGTCACACAGGGGCATCCTCAACAGACTCTATTCCAAATCAACACTGTCCCAAGGGGGCGTCTAGGCACAGAAGTGGTTTTACCAACTCATGTCTACACTGGCTCCTTCCCCGCAACTGCAAGGTAGCAGCTGTGGGTCTTTCTCCACTTCATTTCCTCAGGGTCAATAGTAGAGAATTCGGGGTTTACTAAGTTTAGAGAATAATAAGATTTACGAACCACTGTTCTACATACAAGGTCAACAGGAAAGCAGCAAAGAAAGTACGTAATTCTTCATTTGTGAAAATGGCAGAGACCACTTGACAGCCGTACTGCACTACTTCAGTTTAAAGTAGTGATTTATAATAAGTTGATATGGTATGGCTCTCCACATAAAAGCTATCTTTTACTTTTTGGAGAATAAAAAATGCTTGCAATTTGATTTTTTAAAATATTTCAGTTAAAATATTTTATCAAAAATAGCTAATGCAAAGTATGCTAAAGGAAAAGATACAACAGTAATGTTAAAAGTATATATGTTTTTCTGTTTTGTTTTCTAGAAAGTCAGGTATATAAGTAAAGTACAAATCTCCAAATTTCTCCAGAAGTGGTTTAAAAGTCAGCTCTACAATGCATGCAGTAGCCAATTTCACAAAATTAAAGTGTGTCCTATTGTTTACAAATAGGTTCAAATGGGGAATTTAGCACAGCTTTATCACTATCACTAGAAAAACTATTCAAAGCAATCAACAATCCCTCTGCAACACAGCTTCATAATGTCATCTTTGCATACAGAACTCCTTATTTAAAATCTTGAGTTCCAGATTATTTTTTACATTTCTCAATAGTTGTGGGGTATTTCATTTTTCAAATACTGATTCTATTGTTTCTAAAGAGTCATCCTCACCTTCTCTTTTCCATGAGGAAAAATCTATCTCATTCTACAGTACTATCTATTGGCATGACATTTTCCAAACCACAGAGTTATCTTTTCTTTTCTTTTTCTTTATATATATATTAGTTTCAGGTACACAGTACAATGGTTAGACATTTATAGAATTTATGAAGTGACACCCTCAATTACTCTAGTACCCATCTGGCACTACATACAGCCATTATAATAGTATTGACTATATTCCCTGTGCTGTACTCTACATCCCTGTAACGGTTTTATAACTACTAATTTGTACTTCTTCATCTTTCATCCTTACTATCTTTTTATGTAAGTAAATAGACATAAAGAAGAATACATTTAAGTAACGTCTGAATATAATTAAATGATCCGCTTTACTATTAAGTGTAGAATGCAGATGCAGAAAATTAAAACTTAAGCCAAGTAGCCGCCTTGATGAGCTGGAGGAGTCATGCTACCGTCCAGAGTTAAAGGACCTGCCACTTTTGCAGAGTGCTGAGCATCTGGTGTGAGAGCAGACGGAGCAAACAGCAAAGCCCTCAGTGGAAAGCCAGAGAGAACAGAGAGCGATTCAGTTCTGTCTCCAGCGCTGCAGAAGACTCTGCTCCCCTGGGGCCATCCAGTGACAGAGCGGCAGGGCAGGTTCCAGGCTAGGGGTGCTGGCACGCACTACAGCCTGAAGAGGACATATGTAAATAGTAGTTGCCTCCACCTCCATCCCTTGTACCTACCTTTGTTCTCCTGAAGCACTAACAGCTACCTCCTTTTTGATCCCTAATTCATTTTCCTCGCTCTTGGAGCTCAATAGCAAAGCCCTTCAGGATTCGGTTGTTTGTGCTTCTTAGGCCATACCCAACTTTGCAGCATCCATTTTTGCTTCTCTGCAATCCTCAGCAATAGGGCTTGCCACAATGGACCTCCAATGTTTTGAATGATGCTCTCGAAAGCTTCCGTGCTCACTACACTGAACTCTTAGACTCAAGCCCTTATTACTTAAAGGGGAAAATAAAAACGTTTATTGCAATGCCCCTTCTGACTCATAATCTCAGGTAGAACTCTCTGGCTGGAGTTACTCATCACTGCCCTACTGGGAAGAAGCTTCCCTAAGCAAGGCTGCCCTTTCCCAAGGAAGGTCTTCACATCTCCTGCATCCAGAAGCACGTGGCTTGGTTGATAAAAACCCAGATACCTGAATTAAAATCTCCAGAGCTGGTGCCAGGGAACCTGTGTTTTTAATAAGCTGATTCTTAGGCCCACCAATATCTAAGACCTTCTATAGGGTAGGGACAGAAGGTAAAAAAGGACACTGATTCTCAACTCAGCAGCAGAAGCACTACAGCACCTGTATGTCTCCCACACTCAAAAGGTAGGACTAAAGAGGGTAGATGCTGAGCACAAGGAAGGGTGTATGTGTCTACACACACTGAGGACAATGACAGTGAGCAAAAGTGACATCCTTGTCCGGTGGGTTAGTGTAGCATTCTTGTGCATGCACGGTTAAACAGCACTCCAATTTCATAGCTTTAAAATTTTATATGTTAACAATCACACATGTACTATATAAATCATACTACTCAATATATTCATTCACAGAATAGCTTATGTTGTTAATTTTTTTAAAGAAAAATGCTGGCACCATAGCCAAAAGTAATTAAAACATACCTTATCACATCAAATTAATTTTTAAGTTAGGAAAATTCAAGACCTAAGACTCTTGGTGTAACTCTTGGTGTAACTTTTATTTACCTGACTAGGAAAATAAAAATAACTGACAAGGAGAAGCAATGACTTTAAATTAGATTAAGTAAAATAGAGCTCATACTTTGCTCACTCATTGAATCTGAAAACACAGAGGTTAACAGGTCAGACTCTGGAGTCAGATTGCTGGGTTGAAATTTGAGATCTCTTACTCAAACAAGGTGCCTCCCTGAACCTCAGCTTCCTCTTCTACAAAAGGGAAATACAGTGAATCCTCAATTAATATCGTCAATAGATTCCACAACTTTAAACAAAAACGACATAAACGTAAACCAATTTTAGCATAGGCTCATTGATATAAACAACAGTTAGGTTCCTAAGGCTTCTAGGCATCGCACGACTGAGGACTCACTATAATGTTAGCACTACCTCTGTCAGGATTCAATGAGACAATATATTAAAGTGCTTAGAAAATTCCTGACGCACAGTAAACATTTTAAAAAGTTCATTCTTCTTCTTCTTTCTCTCCCTTCTCCACCCACTCCTCCCCCAAACTGAAAGAGAGCGAGTAAACATTAATAAAATGAAGGAGCATATGGCATAAAGACTGTCTGCTCCTTCTTCAGTATAAGAGGAAATGGTACAGATACGGGAAAGACGGCATTACCTAGGAGCATTCGGAGACGTAGGCTCTAAAAAACTGCTTTCATTTTTCTACATCAGTGCTTCACAGTCTACTGACTTAAAGCCTTTTCTTTTTTTTTTAAGAAATTAGTAACCAGACTCTGATGAAAAAGTGATCAACCTAGACAAATTATGCTGATCACAAAGTCCTCCATAACAAAAACAGAATCATTCATGTCTCTCTTGAGATTCTATATTAACTCCAAAATCAGCAAGCTTTCCAACTCTTCCCAACCTTATCAAGACCCAAATCTACAGAACCAAGTGAGGGGGGAGGTCACAGCAGGCAAGAGGATGCTTTGGAGGAAGAAGGGTTGAGAAAGGATGTGGGTGAATATTGGCAATATTTACTTGGTGAGATACAGCTGTGTGATTGTGATAATGAGATTATGGTGTCAATGGGACTATAATCGATGAGATAAAGAACTAGAATTTCTTTCCAGAAGGTAACAGTGTTCACTGAGCTGTATCATCCTTTCAGTTCCTCAGGAGTGGTCCAGAGTATCTGGTTTGTGGGCCAGAAGCAGATACAAAAAAGCCAAGGGGAACTGTCCAGAGTGGATGCTCTTTTCCCACAGCAGGGAAAACACTCTCTACTGCGGGACCACGCGTTACAGCCCGTAGCGCTCCTCCTAGCCTTGGCGAGACTGCAGAGAGAACGCAGAGCTCAGCCCTGACCTCCAACCCTGTCAGACAGGTAGACAGAATTCCCAAGAAAAGGGTGTGATTCACAGAAAGACTTCCTAACTGAAACTGTCCTGCACCTCACATAACTCAGACAGTTTCCAATGCTTCCATGTGATCGCCTTATTTCTCTTCTATCTCCCCCTTCGCCATTTCTCACGTGTCAGTCATGTCCTCTCCCACCTTCTGTTTCCTCCCCTCATTCACCTTCTGTTTCACACACGGTGCATCGCTCCTTGCCCAGGCTCGGCTTCTCTCAGCTCACTCCACTCACCAAGGACTTAGAAACAGGCCGGAAGTACTAAGAAATTGAGCTGGAACGTTGGTGGGTCTGTGACTGTGTGAATAAAGCATAACTGCCACCTTGAGAAAGTGTCACTTAGAGCGGAATTCAAGGGGCAGAAAAGGAGAAGCGGTGCAGGAGTAGCAGCAGATACTGACCGCTCTCTGGGGTGGTCTTGCCAGCAGCTTCGGCTGACAGGTGGCTTAGAACTGCAGGACTGGTCCAGAGTAGAAAGCAGCCTAAAGGAGCAACAACCAAAGGTTTAGGGATATCTATAAATAAAGTTTTGTTTTGAAAACCACATCTGGGTGGCGTGCCCTCTAAGGAATTAAATATGTAGAAGGTTCTCCTTTTTTTCACAATGAAGATATCAGAAAACTATCTTGGATTCATGAAGGTCACTTCCAAGGATGGTGGGGTGATGACTGGGGTGGGGGTGGGTAGCCTGGAATCTCTGAAGATAATGTTCCTTAGAAGAGCAGGTGCTGAGCTCTATTGTCCTGGAAACAGACACGAAGAAGACCT
>NW_006439192.1:18939559-18946248 GCF_000325575.1 Pteropus alecto | reverse complement strand
ACTCGGCGGGGGGGTGGGGGGGGGCGGAAGAGGGACTACTTAGAAGTACAAAGGCAGAGATATAATCATAATCTTTGTTGCAAAAATTTCAAAGGAAAAATTGCCCAAACCCTGGAGGTAAAGTAGGGGGAAGGAGGGAAGAAGATGTCTGACATAATACTGGAGGAAGGGTGGCAGCGACAGAAGGAAAATGCTAAGATAGAGCAAAGTTCCCCAGGAAGTAAACAGAGGACCAATGCATTCGTAGCCATCCTCTGAGCCAGCATCCTCTCAGCGCCCTGGTTCACGCGAAGACAAAGGCTGCAGCAATCTGAGGTAGTAGAAAGATGGAATCTCGCCAGACTGGATTCCACCCCTTAAAGACATTGGTAAGACTTTAGGGACTTGCAGATACCCCCAGATTCATGAGAATGGGGTTATTCTGGACATATTACTAATCGGCTCACATCCATGCAGACTGAGGGACTTTATATGGGCCCACGTGTTCAGCATTTGGGAGCAGGGAGGGGGCATCCTAGTTTCAGAGACAAGTTATTTTATATCGAGAGACGGGCTCTCATTTTAGAAAATTATAATGTATGGCTTTCCTAAGAAATTGAGAAAATAGAGGAATTTTGTTGCGTTTCTTTGAGGCTCAAGGGTAAAATCAACAACACAGAGGTATGTTTTCATATTGTTAATATCACAAGGACATCCTAAAACCTGACGTCTGCTCCGTGTGATGTCCACACCATCCTATGGACTTGTCATTTGCTGGATCTGCCCTCCTATGAGCGTTCTGCTCTTTAACAGTGTCCCAAATCACTGTCTTTTATCAAAAGAGTTTGACTGATATCAGAATATCAAGAACTACTTTAAACATCCTCTGACACCAGTGTGATGAAGTTTGTTAAAAAGATCTTTGTATACGACCTTCTTAAAGACATATATATATTTATATTCACAGCTTATACCTTATCAATAATCCATTTAACCTCCTCATTGAGATAAACTGTAAATCAGATAACTAAGTTCTCCTCAATTAGGAAGTGTCTGCAATTATATTACGTGTACAACTATTAACGGAATGGAAGAATTCAAAACTTATTTCACAAATGTATAAACTGAGCAGCATAGTGACTCAAGAACATCCTCCAAGCTTCAAATGACTATGTTAAAGCCCACCTCATATACTGAAAATTCTATTTCACATCATTATGTGAAATATTTTAAGCAGAATAAAATGTTTAAAATTATTTGTAGCAAGTAGTTTGTATATAACAAACCTCTCTGAGTTTTTTACCCCAAAATATGTGATTGACCTCAGGACTAAAAGCACCCCAGTACTTTCACTCCAGCACAAGAGACACGGACAGACATCCTTTCAGTCTTATGCTCCTTAAAAAAGAATTTGGTGATAACCGGTAAATTTACTTCTTAATATGAGAGGGAAACAAACATGCTCAAGATCAGAAATAAGCCATGAGAGGTGAAATTTATAAATCTTTGCAGAGCCTCTCAGATATCACAGCAAGGCCTTGAATCTCAGAAGTTCATTCTAAATGCTTTTCTACAATGAAACTGACATACCTTTACTGGAAATATCTTTGAGCCAGAGTGAGGTAATTCGTAAAAATATTTTTACGACTAGCTAGAAATTAATAAAATTTGAAATGCATCATTATTGACTGTTTAGATTTAACTCTGAGATTTTAATATGAAAAGTAAGCTTCTCTAAAAGTGAGACCCATGTCTGAAACTTTTCTGGATATACTACAGACATCAACCCAGTGCCCTATATTTTTTGGATACTCGATGCCTTGTCACAGAATAAAATCCCACGAGGCCCCACATGACCTGTAGTCAGTCGGTCAGCCCTCTAACCTCAGCCCCTGTCACACCTTCCACTCTTCTGCTGGCTCAACAAGCCCCAGGCCCCTGACTTTCCTTTCCGTTCCTCCGAGGAGTCAAGCTGATTTCCATCTCTCCTTGGTCATTGCTGGCCGACTGAACATCAGTCAAGTGCTACTTGAAACCAGCTATTATTGAGCAATCACTCAAGGCACTGACTCTACCACCTCACTGCCCGAGTCCAGATACCAGCTCTATCATTTACTAACTAGATGTCCTTGGAGAAGTACTTGTCCACCCGTTCCTTTAATTTCTTCATTTGTAAAACGGGTAAAGTAATGACACCTAAATAGTATAGGTATCTTAAAGATGAGTTAATAAAAATAAAGCACTTTGAAAATAGCAAATGATCAGTAAAAGTTAGCTATGATCTCGTTTTTCCCCACGACTCTCTATTCTATAACCTGCTTAATTTTTATAGCACTTATAACTATTTAATATTCTTATTTCTTTAATTTTTGAAATGTCTGTTGCCCCACTAGACTGTAACCTTCAAAAGCACAAAGACTGTCTGACTTGTTCTCCACTCCAGGTCCCAGAACAAATTCCAGAAAATGGTAGATGTTCCAGTTGTTTAATAAATCAATATCTTTAACTCTAAAGCTTTTTAAAAATATTAATTAATTTATTTTTATTATGGTGACATTGGTTAACAAAATCCAGTAAGTTTCAGGCGTACAATTTAACACTAAGGCATATATATATTGCATTGTGCGTTCACCGCCCGTAGTTAGATTTCTTTCTGTCACCCCATATTTGACCCCTTTTACCCCATCTACTTGCCTTTATAACTCTCGTTTAGCAATTCCAGACATTAGTCTAAGAACATCATTCAATTTTAAGTTAACTAAATCAACTGTTTGGGGAGTGCATACAAAATATTTTGGAGTACACATTTTTTTAAATAAACAACTCCATCTTAAAAGTTTACTACTTTGAGAAACCACTTTAAGCAAACAACTCTTTTTGAGGAAAACAATAAAGATATTGGAATAGAATAAAGTCTCGATGCCCATACGTTCTAAGCAATTTCGTAATATAAAACATAAGTTCTGATTTCAAGTCTAAAAAAGCATATTTTGTCCTGAATATTTAAACATCGAAGGATAAACTGGAAAAGGATAAAGAGCCACTGGAGGGGACAGACACACGAACCCACGCTTTCTGAGATCTGAGTTAGGGGAACTCATGTAGACTGACTGCAGTCTAAGGCTGATGGTCTTGAAGCCCCGTAAGCCTCAGGAGGGAGGAGCGCCTGGGCTCACACAGAGGCCTACGGTTCAACCTGGATGCAATGGAATCTTCCTTGAAGTAATAACCCTTTATGGCAGGATGTACCCATGGTCACGAGAGAGCAAATGCTTTCATATAGCACTTGTCATCTCTTCTCACAACTGTTTCCATAGACTTTTAGCCGGTATGCCTGCGTCTAATTCCTGCTCTGTCGCATCCATCGCCCTCGCTGGTCCCAGAATTCTCATTATACCAAAGATCAAATCATGTCGCTCATCTTCCATCTGGCCCTAGCCTCCCCTTTCATCGTCTTACCACACCGCTCTCCCCGACATACCCAAACCAGCCAATTCCCAAACATGTCATGAACACCCCTTCCCTGTGACTTTGCTCATGCTCTAACCCGGGCATGAAAGCTCTCCTGCTCTGAATGAACGGCTCGTACCCACATCTGCACGAGGCCTAGCTCAAGCCTCATGTCCAGGAACCTCTCTACCAGCTCACAAGGCAGAAGTAACTGTTTCTTGCTCACTGTCCCCAAAGCACTTAGCACCCTCTCAGTTCTTGTGTAGGTATCCCAAAAGAGACTGCATGCCTCATCAGTCTTTATAATCTCAGGAGCGCGACACAGAGACTGGCACTAGTAGACATTCAATACACATGTATGGGATTTAACTTAATATATTTACTCAAAATAGACAGCGCAACTTTAAACCATTACTAGTTCCCTAGACACACACACATCCCTTTTGAGAGTCCTGGAAATCCAAAGTAGTGGATTTGCATATTCCAAATCAAAACTCCATTTCCTTTTTGAGTCGCTTAAGTCCCTGCTTCTTGTTGAATCCAGGAATCATCTCATTGTCCAACCCCCACCTGAAACTTTACAGTTGGTTCCAACCACCTTCTTTTGGAATTACAGTCACCAAAATACCTGCAACGTCAATATAAATATTTCAAGTTACAAAACAAAATACCAAAACAAAAACTCTTATTAATCCTGCTGTGGGAGGGTAGGCTTGCCCCCACTGTACTGCAGCACAGACAGAAAAGGGCCCAGCACAGACCTCCTCCACGCCTCTTCTCCTCTGCGGGCTATGCTGAAGCACACCCCCAGGAGAAAAGAACTCAAAGGCATTCCTCTTCCTCCTTCACTGCGAGGATCTAACGGAACAATTTTATTGCCACTCTCTAAGATGGGCTCCAAGAAACCACCTCGAAAAGAATCAAATTTTGTGAATACTTACTTACCGTAAGAATAAAATTTAAACTGGCATCTGCCTACCAGTTATTTTAAGAAGATGACTGGTGACTGATGACTTTAATTCGAGTTCAACAAGTGGGAATACAATGCCTTCTGGAATGCTTATCTATGTGTCTGGTTTTCTGCCTGTTTCTCACTCATGAAATAATGGGCCAAAATCACAAAATAACACAAAAGCACCTGATAGTAGTATAGGTAGTAATAGCCTAAGGGATCAGTGGAAAGGTATGCTGTAAGAAATGTATTACTAATAATAAAGTAACAAAGATAGTGATTCCTGCTTTCGTATATAAATTAGACAGAGTCAAGTGTACTCCTATGATAATACCACTCACTTTTCAGAGTTACAGCACTCTGAATATACATACCATTGTGCGTTTTTGGTTTTTTGTGAGCTTTTTTTTTTTTGGAGCATATGAACTTGTCAACACATCATTTGTGGCTCAGAATAAAAGGTTGTGAGCCAGTCATCAGTGGCTCCCAGACTTTGGAATTTCAAAGCTCATTAAAAGATCTTGCAAGAAAGAATTAGGAAGGCTTGCAGCAGACACTGAAGTTCTCCTAGAAAATTTTTATGGTAGATAAACTCTCTCAAACAATTCAGACTTTGACCATTATTAATGAAGCCAAATTAGAATTCTGGTAGTCTGAACCCCCAAGGCAGTTCGAAAGAAAGTTACCACTTGGATCCCAGCAGGCATCACCCCTTCTCCTCCGTCTGATGCCTCCACTTTAGTGGGTACTCCCTTTGCTTCCTACCATGGCTGAGCTGGGCAATGCAGCTGCCACACCCACAAGCTGCTGGTCCTCTTGAGACCTTAGGCTATCTAACCAGATCAGGGCAACAGTCAATCAACTACAGCAATTTGGAATCTTTAAGATTGCCAAAATATTTCTTTTTGGTTAATATGACAGGTCACCAATGCTTACGAGTTTACCAATTCTGCTAAAATGAAAAAATATATATGAACAACTGAAATATTTACAAATCAAATGATATCGATAGCACGTCTAGAATTTCAAAATGGTAGAGGGGAAACAAGGGTATAAATAAGATAAGATTGGCCATGTGCTGATAAATTTTGAAAATGGAGAATGGGTACATGGGAGTTCAATATATTGTTGTATTATACTACTTTTATATTTGTTTGAAATTTGCCAAAATTAAAAGTAAAAAATAAGCATGAAGTCGAGTTTAAAAGAAAACTATTAAAATGCAATCTACACAGTGCATAGCAATGACTAAATATTTTCTTACTTCCTCATGTGTTGTAGTCCCACAGTACAAAAGCAGATCAAGTCTCAGAGGCATTTATCTTGGCCCCTTTACTAAAGCAGCTTGATTACAGAGATGTCATTAAGGTTTTTGTTAAAGTCAAAAAAAAAAAAAAGGAAATTAAGGCACCTTTTGAGATTCAGCACAGGTTGCAAAACACAAAAGATGCAAGCTTTTCTAGTTTTTTGTATATCCGATTCAACAGAAGCTTTGTAAAGATTTCTGCTATGCAAAAACAGGCAAAACACAACAAAATAAAAAATGCTCTAAATTTGCCATACGCATAGAGGAAGACACATTAGCAGGTAAAGCTAATCCTTCAAAAGAAGGCGGCATAGCAACAGTGGGTAACGAAAAAGGCGGCTTACAGTCATTTAGCTTTTGAACTTTTGACCTCCTCCCAAAATGTCACGAAAGAATTTCTAAACCTTGAGACTAGAAAGAATGCTTTCTTGAAATCGTTTCATAAAACACTATTTACTATATATGCGTTTAGCCACCGGGCCCAAGGTACAAAACTAAAAAGTATGTTCTAAAAGAGATGCAAACTGGATTAAGAAAAATATGTACAAATTAGGGCAATAACAAACAGCTAGTCTAGAACCACTGGAAGTGCGCGCCTATCGAGCCCTCTTCTCCACTACACTGTTTTCTCTTTTGTTGAGGATCAGACTTTCTTCTGTCCTCCTCCTGTCCCTTCTTTCCTTCAACGCACAAAATGACCTGAAGTGCTCCGGGAAGGATATTTAAAACGAAATCTACAGCTCTGCTTTGCACAGAAACGCCGCCTTAAAACTCAACTAGCACCAGAGCGCCAGACGCGTCCGCCCTGGAAAGGACGTCCGGGGACGGCCGCGCACCTGAACCGCCAGCTGCCGCCGCTTCCCGCGGTAGAGCCCGTTGCCACCTGATGCTACCTGAATCCTCTCTTTCGACTTCTCTCCGGCTCGCACGCATTGCCCCGGCCCGAGCAATGCGCAAAAGATGAGACTCGCAGACCCCGAAGCTGCCGCGAAGCCGAGCCTC
>NW_006439192.1:18933865-18939059 GCF_000325575.1 Pteropus alecto | reverse complement strand
CACCCAGGCAGCGGATGTAAAAGCCCGAGGGCGGCCGCAGCGCCCGGCGCGTCCAGCCCTCGCGCAGCACCTCCAGATGCTCCTCCTTGCCCTGGATCAGCAGGACCTGCTCGTCGATCCAGCCCAGGAAGAAGGTCTCGGCCACCGCGGCCGTGACCTTCTTGTTCCAGAAGTGCTGCATGTTCTCGGCTTTGAAGTCGGCGAAGATCTCATAGCCGATGTGGTGCCGGGCAAGCTGCCGAGCCTGGGTCGGGGGCGCAGGCTGGGCGGCCCTGGACTTCTCTCCCGCTGACCCTTCGGCCGGGCCCAAGATGATGGCCAGAGAGTGAGGCGCGATCTGAAGAAACTTCTCCATCTTCAGAGGCATCGACGTCGGCCGAGGGACCCCGCTCACCGCAGCCGCCGCCACCGGTCGTTGCAGGGCACTGTCGCGGGAATGTTGCTGTGCGACAAGCAGGGAGCATTAGTGCACCCCCCACGGCGGGGGCTCACCGCGCCCCCCCACACACACCCTGCGCCCCAACCGCCCGGGACGCAACGCGCTGCTTCTGGGCGCAGCCTGCGGACAGGCGCAGGGCTCGCCAAGAGGAGAAGCGAAAGGTGCGCGCAGCCAGCTCCCACCCAGGTCTGGCGCGCGTTACCTGCAGCTCCGGGCCACGCTCCGGGCACCACTCATTTTCCTGCGGCGGCACCCTCGCCTCCGTCGGCGCACAGCGGCCCTGGCAAGGGGCGGAGACGCGGGAGGAGGCGGGCAGTTTGCGCCGAGTCCTGGGAACCCTCTTGGCCGGACCTGGCTAAGGAATCCCCAGCAGTCCGATGTAGGCGGTGATCAAAGCGGCGCAGATGGCCGGGGCGGGGGGTGCATTTAGTTGGTGTGGCTCAAGGGAGGCCTGGAGGCCGTGGGCGACGCAGGGCGACACTTGAAAGGCACCGATTCCCGGCTGTGAGTGTCGCTCCTCCCCACGCTCCACCCCCACCTCCACCTCCCACCTCCTGCTGGAACAAGTGGATTCACTCTGACTGGTTGATGTGCCCTTGGAAGTGGCTTTTTAAAAAACTTAGTCAACCACGAAAAAATTATCATCAGTTCCTCCTTCCAAACCCTTATGGAACTCTGCTCTCGCATCTCCAATATTGTCCTCCTACTATAAAAGAAACCCAGCGATTCCCAGTGTTGTCTATACAACACCCAGTTTGGGAAGAGGATGCAGAAATTTACCAGGAAAGATAATGATTATGCTTTAAAAAATAAAATAACCTTCCTTTGCTTGTTTCTTTACAAGACTCTGTTTTGCTTATTTTTCTTTGAGAAGGACTATACAAGAATACCTTGGAGGTGTTTCAGGGTTCTGTTCTAGACCACGATAAAGCCAGTATTGCAATAAAGGGAGTCACACAAATTGTTTGGTTTCCCCGTGTATACAAAAGTGTTATTTACATTATAATGTAATCTATTAAGTGTGAAATAACATTACATTTAAAAAACAATGTACATGCCTTAATTCAAAAATACTTCCTTGCTAAAAAATGTTAACCACCATCTGAGCCTTAAACAAGTCCTAATCTGTTTGCTGGTGGAGGATCTTGCCTCAGTGTTGATGGCTGCTGACTGATCAGGGCTGTGGCTGCTAAAGGTTGGGGTGGCTGTGGCAATTTCTTAAAATAAGACAACAATAAAGTTTATCACATCCATTGACTCTTCCTTTCATGAATGATTTCTCTGTAGCATGTGATGCTGTTTGACAGCATTTTACCCAGGTAATACTTCTTTGAAAATTAGAGGCAATCCTCTCAGACCCTGCCACTGCTTTATCAACTAAGTTTATGTAATATCCTAAACTCTTTGTTGTCATCTCATCGATCTTCACAGCATCTTCACCAGGAGTAGATTCCACCACAAGAAGCAACTCCTTGCCATTAAATTGTTATTATTAAATTGTTATTATTATTCAGTCACATCTTTAAGCTCCAGTTCTAATTTTAGTTCTCTTGCTCTTTCCACTGCATCTGTAGTTACTTCCTCCACTGAAGTCTCGAACCTTCGAAAGTCATCCATGAGTGTTGGAATCCACCACTTCCAAACTCCTGTTAATGGTGATATTTTTACCTCCGACCATGAATCACAAATGTTCTTAACAGCATCTTGAAGGGTGATTCTTTTCCAGAAGATTTTCTATTTACTTTGCCCAGATTCATCAAAGTATCACTACCTATGGCAGCTATAGCCTTACAAAATGTATTTCTTAAATAACAAGACTTGAAATTCAAAATTACTTTTTGATCCATGGGCTGCAGAATGATTGTTGTGTTAGCAGGCATGAAAACATCAAACTTGTTGTACATCTCCATCAGAGCTCTTAGGTGACCGGGTAACTTGTCAATGAGCAGTAATATTTTGAAAGATTTAGGTCTCAACAGTGAGCTTAAAATATTCAGTAAACCATGTTGTAAACAGATCTGTTGTCATCCAGGCTTTGTTGTTCCATTTATACAGCACAGGCTGAGTAGATTTAGCACAATTCTTAAGAGCCCTAGAATTTATAGGATGGTAAACGAGCACTGGCTTCAACTTAAAGTCACCAGCTGCATTAGCCCCTAACAAGAGAGTCAACCTGTCCTTTGAAGCGTTGAAGCCAGGCACTGACTTCTCGCTAGCTATGAAAGTTCTGGATAGCAACTTCTTTCAATATAAATCTGTTTCATCTACATTAAAAATCTCTTGTTTACTGTAACCACTTTCATTAATTATCATAGCTAGATCTTCTGAATAACTTCTTGCAGCTTCTATATCGACACTTGCTGCTTTGATTTGCACTTTTATGTTATGGAGATGGCTTCTTTCTTTAAACCTCATGAACCAACTTTTGGTAGCTTCAAACTGTTTTTCTGCATCTTCACCTCTGAGTTGTCTCAGAACTGAAGAGAGTTAGGGCCTTGCTCTGGCTTAGGCTTTAGCTTAAGGGAATATTGTGGCTGGTTTTATCTATATCTTCTATCCAGAAGACTAAAATTTTTCATAGCAATAAGGCTGTTTTGCTTTCTTATTATTCGTGTATTCATTGGAGTAGCACTTTTCATTTCATTCAAGAGCTTTTCCTTTGCATTCACAACCGGGCTAATTGTTTGGCACAAGAGGCCTAGCTTTTGGCCTATGTTGGCTTTTGACATGCCTTCTTCACTCAGCTTAATCATTTCTAGCTTTTGATTTAAAGTGAGAGACATGCAACTCTTTGTTTCATTTAAACACTCAGAGGTCATCGTAGGGTTAATTTCATATTGCGTTTTAGGAAATAGGGAGGCCTGAGGAGAGGGAGAAAGATCGGGAATGGCATGTTGGTGGAGCACTCAGAAAATGCACATTTATCAATTAAGTTCACTGTCTTATATGGGTCAGGAATCCAGGCGCAATCCAGCTGGGTGCCTCTGACTCAAGGTCTCTCAAGAAGTTGCACTCAATCTAAGATTGCAGTCTCATTTGAAGACTCAACTAAGTGTGTATTCACTGTCATGCTCATTCACATGGACGTTGCCAGGACTCAGTTGCTTGATCATTGTTGGACTGAGGGCCTTAGCTCCTCACTCTCTGGAGACCCACCCTGTTCCTAGCAATATGAACTCCTTAACAGGTTGGTTCACAACATGCCAAATGGCTTTTCTTAGATCACCCAAGTCAGAAATTACAATCTAATTTTGGAAGTGACATCTCAACACCTCTGCTGCATTCTATTTGCAAGAAGTGAGTCACTAAAGCCAAACTCCTCCTCAAAGTGAAAGGAGTACACAAAAGTATGAAGACAAGGAGGTAGGGGTCGTTTGAGGTCATCTTAGAGGCTTTCTACCACAACATTTATAATCAGCCATGAAACTGTACCAGTGATCATCTGCATTATCAACCTCATTAACATCATTATTTCCATTTAATGACAACTCACTAAATGCAAGGCAGTGTGCTAAGAACTTTATATATGAGGTGATATTACCTGTGATTTTTTTCAGAAAATAGATATAATGGCAATCTATTTTTGAGAAACATAAGCTAACATATTTTCATTTTCAATAATCCTCAGTTCCCGATGTCCCACGGAATCCTCCATCCATGGACTCAGTCGTTTCCCCTCCATGTCAGTTCACCAAAATTTTCTCAAGAATATAGCCTTCTTTCTCTCTCATTGAACCTCCTCAAGCCCAGTGTCCTCTTGCAGTCCCTAATCCCCAGCTGCTGCAGTAGCGGGGAGTCAGCACAGAGATAAATTGAGCATTCCTTCAAATGCTGTTATGAAGATAAAATAAAAACCAGTCAGGGGAAAATAAATAAATATAGGGGAAGGAATAACCAAATAAACAACAATAGCTATAGCATGAGATTAATGCCTCGAAAGTGTTGAACAGGTGCATTGACAGAAAAAAGCAGGGAGGACCTACATTAGATAGAATACTGAGGGAAGACCTCTCGGAGGAGGGGGCATTTACTCCAGACCAAAGGATGTGTAGGAGCCCAACTCATCAAGACTGCAATGATCACACTGTTGGTGTCACTAGAAAAACTGCTGTGCATTATATCCCTTCAGAGAGGCAGCTGTGTATATTATCACAAAAGAAAGTGCAAATGTTTCTTGGCAAAGAACTAATATTTCCTTCCCTAGGTTTAGTATCCAAGACCTTTATATTGACCCAAGTAGAGGAAAGATTTCCTGATTATTTTCCAAGGAAAAATAGTCAACATTTATCAAATGCCTCATTCTTACAAAACTTAATACGGAGGAACACTTATCATTCTAATTTTTCCAAGGTCACAGATGTTAAGTAATTTTCTCAAGGTCAAGCAACTAATAGCTGAAAACCCAAGATCTGAACCAGATCTGTGACTCCAGAACCCATGATTCTTCAGCACACAGTACAGCCTCCAAAGAAACTAAGAACCTGGAAGATAGACTAGTGTTAATTCATTCTTGCATCAATTTACTAAGAAACAATAAATTTACTGAAATTCAGGAAAAACAATGAAGAGCTTCTTGACTATCTAATCAAATAAGAAACCATTAAACTCAACTCAAACACCCTGGGAAGTATATTTACCGCAGTGCAAGTACACTTGCACCGAAGTGCAAGACTGAGTGGAATTTTGTGCAGAATGAAAGAGCACTGTGAGTGGAATTCTGTGTCAGCATTTCTCCGCACTGCCTGCAATCAACTG
>NW_006439192.1:18926617-18933851 GCF_000325575.1 Pteropus alecto | reverse complement strand
GAGGGCTTTGCTAAACTTACTTTGGTCCAAGCTTATTAATTGCTGGTTGTCCTCTGAGATATAACAGAAACTCAGACCATCATCGCTCAGGAAGGTACATTGCAGCCTAAGGGCCTTCAGTTTAGAATTTCTGTTTGAATAGATAGTGTTCTCTAAAGACGGCTGTTGCAATATTTCCCACGTGCATGCATTTCTATGATATGACCTTGCCACTCTTTCTTCAAGAGGCAGAGTCTCTCTTTCCACTTCCTTGACTCTGGTCAGGCCCTGGGATTGCTTTGACCAATAGAATAGAGCTGAAGTGATGCTGGGCCAGTTCTAGTCATAGACCTTATTGGCCTCATAGTTTTACTTCCTGCCTCTTGGAAGTCAGCCACCACGTAACAAGTCCAACTACCCTGAGATCATCATATTGTGAGGAAGTTCAAGCTAACCACATGGAGAGCATGTGGGTCTAGTCATAGACCTTATTGGCCTCATAGTTTTACCTCCTGCCTCTTGGAAGTCAGCCACCATGTAACAAGTCCAACTACCCTGAGATCATCATGTTGTGAGGAAGTTCAAGCTAACCACATGGAGAGGATGTGGGGAGAGAGACAGAGAGACAGAGAGACAGAGGGAGAGAGAGAGAGAGCAAGCCATTCTGGCCAACTCCCAGCTGTTCTTGCCATCCTTGCTCAGGCACAGAAGTAAAGCCCCAGAAAACATCTAGGATAGAAGAACTGAGGTCCCAGGCTGATATCCCCAGTCAAGCCGCCCCAGACATTTATGAGTGTTCAAGTCACCCCAACTTTGCGTAGCATAGGCGAGCCATCCCCACTCTGCCCTGCCTAAATTCCTGGCCCACAGAATTGTGAGCATAGTCAAGTGGAAGCCAGTTTTCATCACCAAATTTTGAGATAATTGGTTGCAAAGAAATAGATAACTGGACCACTGTTGCCCTTGCAATATTTGCATGCTTCTTATACAAGTCTAATGAATGAGAATCCAGGCAAATATAGTATTTCAATGACACCCTGATTGTGGCATCTCTGGAAAGTCGACTTTATAAAGAAAAAAGGAAGTCCTGCTGTTATTTTTATAACACAAACCTTATACGTAGATTTAGACTCATAAATCCATAATTCAAGGCACCTATTGATTAATGTGTCAGAAATAGTGACATCTGTACAACACTCAATAACACCTCGCTGCAGTAGGAGACCACAATTTCCACAGAGCTTCTATGGGGTTACCACTTGTTCTAATTGAAAGCCTCAGAAAGGATTCTTTCAAGGGTGATCCACCCGCACTCTTAATTGTGTCACATCAGTTATGCAGTATTAGTGATTTCTTTTGACGCTTATGACTACACGCTTACCTACTAGCTGGAAAGAATAACATCGATTATTGATGCCCTGAATTATATGTCTGTTATTGCTTATGCCATATTAATAATAAAAATAGCTAACATTTATATGGTGTTTCTTATGTGTCACGTAGTGTGCAAGCACTTTATATATATTCATTCATTTAATCCATACGACAATCCTGTGGAGTAGATACCATTTCTATCCTGACTTTAAAGATGAGAAACTGATTCACAGAGAAGTTAAGCAACATGCTCAAGGTCACAAATGTTAAGTCACCAAGCCAGGTAGTCTGGTTTCAGAGTCTGAGCTTTTAACAACTACACAGCAAGGCCCCTACACTCTTCTTCAAAGAGTTAGTGACCCTCTTGTTATTGCAGCCACACATGTGTGAATCACTTACTTGAGACTCTTGGCTCTATCTCGTGGTTGAGAATTAATCTGATATTGAAAAGACTGAAAAAGTCCATTACATACTCCACTTCTCCTGACAGCCTACGAAAGACACCTTAGTCAAGATCTATATTGATCTTTCTTACAGGAAAAACCTTTGACTGCCTAAAACACTTCCTCAAAGACTCAAAGTGTCCTTAAATGCTACTCTGATTTCTCACTCAGTTTTCCCCAAAGAATTAGCTTTTCTAGGACAAAGCTGAATATTGCCACCATAATTGAGAGCAGTGTGCAAAAAAAATATATATATATATATATACATATGCATATATACATATATATGTAGTTGGTTACTCTTTATGATTCAAGATAAAGTCATGTATATGGTCTTATGTTTCTGTTAGTCGTTCGTTTGTGTTCAATTCCTGTAGCTGTGCATGGAAGCAATTAAGAATAGAAACCAGGCTAGAGTAATACTTTTCCTCATTAAAATATTTTACTCTTTTCTTGCCTGTTATTGTAAACTCAACTCAATACACTCCAAATTTCATGTTAAAACTCATTTTTATTTGAACAAGAATTTCATCAGCCCCACCAAATTATTGTCTTTCTTTTATTAAATGTTTTACAATACTAGATGCCCATGTCATTAGCACGCATGCCTCAGGCTTTAACTCTGAGTGATTGTAGGTTACTAAATCTTGCTCCTGTTCATTAACAATCATATATCAAACAACTATTGCATACCAGGTGGCAGGCTGAGTACCAGACACAGGGAAATAAATATGACATAGTTCTTACTTTGAGGGAGCTTATAGTTTGTAGGAGGAGATAAATAATCACCCCCAAAATGAAATCATGCAATGGTAGAAGCATGTGCAGACTACACATGAGCACAAAAGAGGGAGGGGGATAGAAGGAAGGAGCGGTACCTTATATGGGTGACATTGAGAATGGGATAAAATTTCATACAGTGGTTAATACTGAGCTAACAATCGAAAGATAATTACTTATTGCATGATGTTGTTGTATTATATACAGCACTTTCTAACCTAAGAGACATGATCCACTGGTGAGTATCTATCACTAGGAAGTATATCAAAAACACAGAGTATCAATTTGGGATTGATTCCTTTTATTTATTTTTAAATTACGTAGATTTAAAATTCCTCCAATAAGTTTACTCTCGGTCCTTTGTATACTACTAGTCTTTCTTATATACAAAAGAAAAGGGATGGAATCACAACTACCCGGCCAGTATTTGTAGGTTGGTGTCCCTCATCTAAATAGCCTGCCTCATGATGGCTATGGGGGTGGGGGTGGGGGATGTTGAACTGCTGCTATAAAACATATACTGCCATTAATTTTATAAGTATATAGATGAATATATTTAACACCTTGTTGCTATTTCATGAGAAATAACAATCGCTGTTATTAATAACAAAGCAACATGATAAAACAAACAATTTATATCTATTTTCTCCTACTCACTGAAATGGAATCAGTTTATTATCTGTAGTTTTTTGTTTTTTTTTTTTTAAATCTAATTGCCAAGTTCCACCCTTGGATATGTCTCCTCCAAAATAAGGAAGCAGATGCTGACTGTCTGAGATCCCCAACAGTGGAAATTATAACCTGCCAGGACCCTGCCATCTTGCTTGAAGTACAAATTCTCCAGTAAATAGGCCCTCCCTCCCCTGAGATCACTGCAGATGGCAGATCTCCAAAGGCAAAGGAAAGGCCAGCTAAAAATAGAGTTTTAGGGAAATGTTCTGGTTAATCAGATAACTGCTATCTGAAACATGCAGATATCAAAACATTTTAAATGGCAGAAACAATCATTCACAAAAGAAAACTTAGTGATCTAATTCATGTTGTAGTTGTTAAAAGGTGGAACTTCAAAATCTACATTGGGCATTCAACTATAAATGAAATTAAATTTTTATGCTGTTTTACACTTAATTGCTTTAGAAATGTGACTAATCAACGAGTTTAGAAAAATGTGATATGTAGTTGGTTACTTCTGATGATTCAAAATAAAGTCATTAACTTCTAAATATATGGTCTGTTTGTTTTA
Organism: Pteropus alecto; assembly: GCF_000325575.1. NCBI lineage: Eukaryota > Metazoa > Chordata > Mammalia > Chiroptera > Pteropodidae > Pteropus > Pteropus alecto. The sequence continues at coordinate 18,930,032 of NW_006439192.1, read as the reverse complement.
GATGAAACAATGTAGATGTCCTTTATTTTCTAAAGAAAATTTGAGATAGTTTTATTTGTGATTTGTTCACATTTCCTCTGTTCTATCAGTGGAGATTGTCCTGGTAATTTAGAAGTGCAAACTAAGTGGCACATCATCAACAAGACTTCTCTGCTGTCTGTAACAGTTATTGCAAATCTTGGTATCTTTATAGCTCACTGCTTTTAATTCGTTTATCCTGCTTAAATATTTTAAAAAGTATAAATAGAATTTGAAGAAGTGATTAGTTAAGCACCATATCTAAACAGTATTTCATGTCATGATTAAACATATACATATAGTAAAGACAATATGTTTTAATAGAAAACACATCAATAAAAAAGTACACTTAGTCTTCCCATTTATAGCAATAGAGCACACTAGATATTCTAAAATTTTCTCAATATAAGCACTTTAAAAAGATGTAAATAAAAAAATACCTGCTTTAGCACTGGCCTTATGCTTCTAGGTAGGATGTAGTCTCTTACACAGACCAAGCATTCTGCCAGGAACAACTAGAAAAGCTAGGTAAAATATAAACATTGTCTGCTTAAAGACATCACATAGTTGCTGAAGTAACAAGGAAAAAGAGTAATAAAATTTCAGAGTGGAGCCCCATGAAGCAGTGATTTGACCTTCTGCAGCCACTTCACTAGAAAAATCGGTTAACCCAGGTCCTGGGTATGAACAAGAAGCCAAAAATCCAGGCTTGTCAAAGTAGAGAGCTGTTTCTGATTGTCAGAGAAATCAGCAGACTTTGGGGCAGTTTTATGCAGCTAGAGTGACATAATTGAAAGCCCTCACACAAGGACAGTTTTCTTTTCAAGGCAGCTGCAAAGAAAGGGAGGGTAAACACCCTCAGAAACCCAGAACAAAGTTTGGGCAGCCTCATAGTAATGATGAGACAAAGACTGGAGCTCATAACTGGCCAGGGAGAGGAGCTCCAGTACACACATCAGGTTCTCAGCTGAATGCCCTCAAGGACATCAGGGAAGAACCAAAGGTAAATTGAGTTATGCCAGGCTGCAACCCAGACTCAAATCTGCTCAGTCTCGGACCGAACCAAAGTGATCCTCTCCCTCTCTATCTGCTTAGCAAGGAAGAGGGTGAAACTCATCTCTGGAGAAAGACAATATCATATAGATCCTCTACAAGATTTTATATACAATGCTCAGCATTCGGTTAAAAATTACAAGGCATGCCAAAGAAAAGGACTATATCAAGTCTACTCAGTCCTTACAGGAGATAAACACACACGTGCACGCGCGCATTCCCCCCCCACACACACACACAGAAACAGACCCATAGCAGACAAAAATTTTAACATAACTATAATATGTTCAATAGAGGAAAAGATGGAGCAAAACAAAACAACAGAGAATTCTACCAGAAAATGGAATTTTTTTAAAAAAATCAAATGAAATTCTAAAATGGAAAGTAAAATCTCTGAATTTAGAACCTAATACATGGGTTTAAGACTACACCTTATACCATTTCTTATCTACTAGGGTGGGTATGATAAAAAAAAAAAAAAAGGCAGACAATAACGAGTGTTGTTGAGGGTGTAGAAAAATCGGAGCCCTCATATAGTGCTGGTGGGAATGTCAAATGTATAGCCACTTTGGAAAACAGTTTAGCAGTTTTTCAAAAAATGGAACACAGGCTTATATTTTACCCAGCAATTTCACTTCTATCTACCCAAGAGAAATGAAATAAAACATATGTTCACATAAAGACTTGTACACAATGGTCATAGCAGCATTATTCACCTAAAGAGCCAAAAAAGTGGAAACAACCGAAGTGTCCATAAACTGGTGAATAGAAAACAAAATCTTGTATATCCATGCAATGGAATACTATTTAGCGATAAAAAGGAATGACGTACTGATATATGCTTAAGAATAAAAGGATCTCAAAGTATCACATATTGTATATCTTTATTTATATAAATATCCAGAAAAGACAAATTTATAGAGATAAAAAGTAGATTAGTGGTTGCCTAGGGCTAGAGTGGAAATGGGGAATTGACTTCTCCTGAGCAAGAGGTTTCTTTTTAAGGTCATGAAAATGTTTTAAAATTAGATTGTGGCAATGACCGTACAACTCTGTAAATAAACTAAAATTCTTTGAATATGTATACTTAAAAGATGAACATTATGCTATGTAAACTATATCTCATAATGCAATTAAAAATGAAGTTAAAACAAAATAAAAATAATCGAATTATGTTCTTAGAACATATTTTAATAGTTTACTAGCTTGGAATATCTAAGTGTGTGCTGTGTGGGTCTCCATTTGTGTTAGGGACAGCCTGTCTGTCATTGTCACTCGTGGGACCACACACAGAATGCTGTGTTCATATTAGGAACCAAGCACTGAGAGGTGGGCGACTGGCTTGAGGATCCTGACGAAGAGAGTGGGAGAAATGTACAGGGTTTAGAAAAGTTATAATCATGCTGATGGTGGCCGCATTGTGCCTTTTCTTTGCAAAGGGATGGGGCCATCGTTTTTACTCAGGGATTCTGGAAGTCGTGGCACAACTAAGTGTATAAACTCCAAGCTGAAAACATGTAACACTTAATTTACTTCCACATCCTCCGGAATGCTCTAATCACTGTCTTGATTCCTCTCCTAACCCAGGCTTTGATTTATCTTTTTCTATAAAGATCACAGACAAGTGTTAGTTACTCTAGCCACAGCTGGGATGAACGCTTTCTATGAAAATGTGATTTCTCTGTTGGTGCACTGCCATCCTCCTAACTCCTGGAACTCAACCATACAGCTCTGTGGTCCATTTTATAAATCACTAACCCCTTTAATCTACCTTAATCAATTCCATGGGTAAAATTAAAGAAAAATAAACTGAAAAATAAACTTACTTGGTCAAAATTTTAGTATAATTCAACATTTATACATAATTGCCTAGTATTTATATATTGTTACAACATGGTGACGTTGGGGAAGATATTGCAGACAAACAAAAGCAATGCTGTGGTTCTGAATATGGTCAGACCAGTCCAAGCATTGTGTTCCCAGAAAGAGAAAATGCTTCTCTGTTGTATCATGCGTTAATTAAGAGCTAAGTGCTCTTTCATAAATCTTTGCTTGGTGGCCCAAGGATCTTAGTGATTACCACCTGGATTTGATGAGTCAGACTCTAAATATTAAAACATCGCCGCAGGCAACATCTGTTGCTCAGATCTGCCCTTTTGTGGCTGGAGACTCACTGTTTGGGAGGCTCAGATCCCCAGGTGCCTATCTACTCCACAGCCTTCCTCTGTAAAGGATCATCCACCACAGAGGTTGCCCCTGCTCTGAGAGGAAACCCAGGGAATCTGCAAATGCTCCGACTTTGCCTGGGAGCCATGAGGCTATAGGTAAACTCCAATCCTCCATC
>NW_006439192.1:18907261-18926542 GCF_000325575.1 Pteropus alecto | reverse complement strand
CACCCAGGAGCCTGATGGCACCAGAGGGCTCTCTTGCCCTCTTACATCCAGTTAGATCTGGCCAATGGCAGAAACTGGCAAGACATGGAGGCCAGGAGTAGAAAAGAATGAGGTACTTATTCCCCCAGCTTTCCTGGTCAGGCCCCAGGATGGACAACAGTGTATTCCTCAACCCAAGGCCACGGTTCCTCTCTGGCCCTTTTCTACAATGGTTGGTCTTGCTGGGTGGGCAGCCACTCCCTGACCTTGCTCCTGGAGGCCTATGAAAGTAGTACGGAGTCTCCAGGATGCTCTGCTACTCCTTGTGAGAGCCTCTGAACTCTGCCCACTACCTTGTAAACAGTTCCTTCATAAAACTTTCTTTCATTACCCCCTTCTGAGAGTGCCACTCTTTTCTGCCAAGAACCAAGCAAGTAATAGAAGTTACCATTGGTGAGTGAAATTGGGAAGAACTGATAGAGGTTTGATATTTTATTTCGTCCTGCTCTGTATTTGTTTTTATATTTTAAAATGAGTAAGTATTACTTTGGTAATTAAATACGCACACAGCAAAACTAAGCTAAAAGTAAATAAATAATATTATTCATAATAGAACACACGTAGGATATGTACCTATTTCTTGTCACTATGGGAAGAAGTTCAGACAAAGACATTGTAGGTTTGTTTTATATGATGTAAAGACTTGCCTAAAGTGTGTGTGCCTGTGTTATATTGATAAAAATCTGTTTTTAAGTCCTGAAAAATGAAATTCATCACTAAGAATAGATTCATGAGAAAAAAAAAAACTTTAAAATAGATGTTGAGGATCAAGAAATTAAACAGTATAATATTTGACTATTTACTCTGAAAAAATTATTCTGAAAAGATGTATTTGCTGGAGATTTAGTGAAGCATCTACATTCCGGTATAGCTAAATGAGATTCTCCCCCAAAACCATTTCTGTTTAAAATATGTGCTATGTTGGAAGTAACACTAAACTTGGAGTCCAAATATCAGGTTGGGGCCTGGTTCCGCCACATAAAAGCTGGTAATGTTGGAAAAGTGACCTAGACTTAAGAATAAAGATGGTTGACTAAACACATCTTTCCCAAATCCCACTAAAACTACAGCAAAGAAGAGGAATAAATGCTGCTTTATTAGACAGGGGAGCAAGTGCTGTTTGATTGCTTTAAAGAGGAGTCTTCCATAATCACTCACCAAACAAATGTCTAATGAGGGTCCAGTACTGTTGGAAAAAGGGATTTACAATTTATATTGAAGATATGAGACCAATATATTTGAAATAAAAGCAAACATTAAAGATGATGGTATGACCTTGCTTAATTGTGTGGAGGAAAATACAGTTACTTTCAAATTTCAGAACAAAAGATCAGTGAGGACTAAAGTGGCCAGAGAAAGTTTTGTGACAAAGAGAAACATTTCCTAGGTCCTAAGGGATCAGATAGCAGTGTGGACAGGGCAAGATATTTCACATGAAGGAAGCTTGGTAAGTAGGAACACAGCTGGACCAGTGAGGAGATGAGCCCAGCTCTCATAGCATTAGAGAACAGTGCACCTGCACTGCGCCTTGATGATTTATATATCCACCCACCCACCAGCACCTGACAATTTACAGATCTTCCAGGTCTTGGCTATTGTTTTCCAAAATGTGACTCAAAAGACTAGGAATTACATTTGGTGCTCTACCACAGAAGGTCTTAGAGCTGAGTAGAGGGAACTGGACCTGGTTCTGGAGGCACTGAATAAATAAATGTCTTGTCAACTGGGGACAGACGATGTTCTGCGACTAAACAAATGCTCTTTGGAGAAAGTCAGTCCACAACATAATTCACAAGACAGACAAGAATACAAGAAGACTTACAGACACATACCATTCTAAAAAGAACTGGTTCTGGGAAGATCTCCTCTGGATTATATACAAATGGAAAAAGGCAAGAAGTCCACTCTAGATAGCAGCAACAACAACCACACCAAAAATGGTCACATACTTTCACATTAGTGTTGTAAAACCCCTAAAGCAATATTTCTCCTACCGGGATGAGCAGAAATGAGTTGCTGCCTGTGGGGTTAATTCAAACATAGCCGCTCCACAGACACAGGAGGCAAAGAGGACTCTGGGTCAAGCAGCCCCAACGAGGACAATGAACTAAGTGTTCCCGGGCTGTGCTTGCCCCCAAGAACACTTCCTGTCGCTCCCGTGGGTGCTATCTGCCCCTTTGGCTCCCACGGACATTATCTCCCTGCTCCGCTCGAGGACACACTGCTTGTCCGGTCCTCTCCAGCGCTAGCTAGGCAGCATGTCCAGCTCTCATCCACAGGGGAAGATTCCTGCAGCTCCAGTCGGCCAAGTGCCGAAGCCTCCTTGTATTGTGAGTAATAAACTGCACGTCTCACTCTGCAAGCCCTCCAGGTGATTTTTTCAGAATATGCAAGGCCCAGGTGCAGGTTCCTGGCCTGGCGCTCCTGCATTACACTGCCTATGTTCAGAGAGTTACCAAAACATTCACCTAATATTAATCTTCCCTTAGAAGAAAGAACTGATTACTCTGACTTTAAAAAATCCTCTACTACATTCTCTACTTTTTTTTTTTTTTTTTGATCATTTTGGTGCTAACATTACTGACCACAACATAAATGTACAGCAGTTCACCTTCCCTTAATGTGATCATTTTAATAATGACAAATTACATAGAATTTATATCAGTTCATTCTGTTCTTTTACTTTACCATCCAGCTTTAACATCATTTACAATACAGAGAAAATAGACACCCAGAAAACCTCTTTGTAACCACTTCCCACTGGATACTTTTGCAGAACCGCACTTGCCTCTTCTGAGTTCGTCTGAGGAAGCACGAGCTGTCGGTGATTGAGGAACTTGGTGGCACCTCACCTCTCTGGTGGAGGAAACTCTTACCATCACCTGGTCCCCATGAGAGTTTAACAGCAAGCCAGTGAGTGCGTTCTCCTTCTGTTTGCATTGCCCAGGCACCTTTCCAACACAAGGATGCTTATCAGTCCTACACCTTATTTCAAGTGTAGGCGCTTTGGCACAGTACTTTCAAAACTCAAAACTCGAGAGAACAAATGGTGGAGGTTGGTGCACTATAAATAATTTCACCCCAGGCAGGCCAAGCTCACCTGCTCAAGGATTCTAAAGTCATAAAATTGCTTTATTGTTGCTTTGCTTTGTCTAATGCTTTAATCAAAAGCACATGAATAAGTCAACTTTCAGGCCTCAGATTTCAGCTAAAAGCTTAACTTGAAGCTGTTATAATTCTGGCCCCATTTAATTGGATTTGAAGGCCCACTTATGAAATGCATTTAAATCTGAGAACCTGAGACTCCCGGATTGTGCTTGCTTTGAGACCTGTCTGGCTGCTCTCCGGGCGGCCCTCTGATGGCCCAGTGAACTTGAGCTGAACTGTTACTTCCTTCAGGCTCCCCACATGGTAGCAATCCTTCTCATGAATTCCTTCATTCTCATTAGTATTGTTCTATCTCCTCTAATTTCAATTTTTTTCCTTTCATTTTACTTTCTAAGTTCATTGTTTCCTCAGTAAGAATGCTTTCTTCCCAACACTGACGCAGAAGTTTTAAGTGTGACTCCAAAATAAGACCCCAAAAGGCATGAATTGATCAAATTGAATAATAGAAATATTGGCTGAGTTGTCCAGAATCAATACGGTTCTTTTTCAGATACCACAGCCATAGTAACCACACACACACACATTCCACAAACACTAGTGTGCAAAGCACTTAATTCTACATTTAATACAGATACAGTTCCCATTCTAGGAGCAAGAGTTAGATTTAATTAGAGGAGTAGGAATGAGGTAAGTCTAATTAGACAAGCAAGAATAAAATGTTCTATACATTTGTAGCTAGTCTATATCTCAACATATTTTTTCTGGTACATCCAGATGTATAAGAAATGTAGCTTTATTTTTCTTTAACCCACAGTATTTTATCTTTCAAGCCACCATTGCCTCATTACACCATTACCATTACATCAGAGTGGAAGAAACTAAATCTCCTTCAACCTTTTGCCTGAGGTTGTGTCTAGGTTTTGGTGGGAGAAGCAGGGGTCGTGTCTGATGGCAAGGAGACCAGAAGAGGAGGGGAGTCAACCAGGCCCACTCTGTCACCTGTCCACACAGGCATCTTCTTAAACACGCATTGCCTGCCTGGCCCTTGGTCTTTGGCCTACACAAGTCATCACAGAAAAAGTTCTCTTTCAATCCACTTGCTCCTTCCGGTCTAGGGGTTCTCTCTCTGAACCCCGGGCTCTTTGTGTGTACTCAGGAATCATTCAGCTGGTTCTGTGGCATGTGCTGGGGTGTAGGAAACTATTTGTCACTGTCTAACCCATCTCATAGCCATCTCTTCTCCAGGATCTGATGGCTTTCCCGGGGTGTAAGGAGGGCAGGGAACCTCCAGGAGGACAGGGAACACCTCTCTGTCCTCTGACATACAAACGTGTCTGGGTTTTGCTGCTGCCCCAAACCAAAATCTACACTCGTTGCTTTCTATTGCTTTCATCCTACTCTTATTAAGGAAAAACTCTTTCTTGTATTTTTTTAATGGCTAAAGGTGGAGATCAAGTTGCAATGCTATTTAGATTCCATTGAACACATTTAAAAGAGAAATATAATCGCTGCATTTTAAACTATCAGTTTTATAATACTCGGGAAATTAAATGTTATGTAATTATTTAAACTTAGACTTTAAAAAATTGGGCCTAACCAGTTTTCCAAAATCTTTTCAGGAGTGTTTTATCAAAAAGTTTGAAGACCAACTACTCTGGAAACTTAAAAAATTGTTAATTCTGAATGGATGTTGGGAAGACTTGCATTCGAGATGAATTTTGAAAAGTTAGTCAAACACTGCAGGGTGAAGCTGGCTGGGGAACGGAGGTCCAGGTAGAAGGCTTCCCTGCAGAGCCTTGGAGAAATGAAAATGAAAACATCTTTAGGAATCTACGAGTAGCTGGTGTGACTAAAGTCGGCATGAAAGGCTTGATTTTGTCCTACTGATGAGCCGAGACTTATTCTTTGGGCAAAAAGGAGAAATGAACATGACTGATCAAGATCAACCTTTGGGCAATACTGAGAGAACACTGGTTAAAACTTCTGGAAATTTAATACCCACAATATAAAGAATGCCTATGATTAAACAAACAAAAATACAACCAGATTTAAAAGTGGGTGGACTTGAATAGACATTTCTCCAACAAAGATATACGAATAGCCAATAAGCCTATGAAAAGATGCTCTACATCACTAATCATTAGGAAAAGGTAAATCAAAACCACCATGAGTTACCACTTCACTCCATTAGGATTGCCATTAAAAACAAAACAAATAAACAACAACAACAAGAACAACAACAACAACAAATAACAAGGGTTGTTGAGAATGTAAAAAATTGGAACCCTTGTGCACTGCTGGTGAGAATTTGCAGCCACTGTGAAAAACAATATGGTGTAATTCCTCAAAAAATTAAAAAATGGAATTACCATATAATCCAGCAATTTCACCTCTGGGTATAAATCCAAAAGAATTGAAAGTGGGTTCTCGAAGAGATATTTGTACACCTATGCTCATAGGAACATTATTCACGATAGCCAAAAAGCAACCCAAATATCCATCAACAGAAGAATGGGTAAACGAAATGTGGTATTTGCATGCAATAAAGGATTATTCAGCCTTAAATAGGAAGGAAATTCTGACACATGCTACAACACGGATGAACCTTGAAGACATTATTGGTTAAGTGAAATAAGGCAATCCTCGAAGCACAAATACCGTATGGTTCTACTTATATAAGCTGCGTAGTGTAGTCAAACTCATAGAGATAGAAAGTAGAATGGTGGTGGCCAGGGGCTGGGGGGAGGGGCAGATGAGGAGCTAGTGTTCAGGGGGTGTGAAGCTTGGGAAGGTGAAAAAAGCTCTGGAGACGAAAGCACAACAATGTGAATGTAACTAAGGCCCCTGAACTGCACACTTAGCAGATGCTTGAAATGGTAAATTTTATGTTATATTTCCCTGTAATTTAAAAAAACATTTTTAAAATGAGCAAAATGATAAATTTTACATTATATGTATTGTAAATTAAAATACATATTTAGAAATTTTCTGGAAACTGGATTCCTTTGGAGACTAGCAAAGACCTTCTCAGGCTGTACATGGAGTTATAGCTTATTTTGAACCCCTTGCCTTTGCCCTTTGCGAAAACCAAGCATTGCGATGGCTGCTCCTTGAGCAGGGCTGTAGCCATGCCCATTTTCCTCTCTGGCCCTGGTCCTTTTCTCCATCTGCTGTCCTGTACCCTTCATCCCTACTAACCATAGCACAGAGCTCAAAAAACTTCTTTTTTGAAAAAATCCATATTTTCTGTCCCCAAGACTGGATCATTAGCTCCACAAATATTCCCTTAGGCACCTTCCAACCTGCTTAAGCCTCTGTCTTAACCACATTGAAGTCTGTTTCCTCTCATCTTCTCAGATATCTGCCAAACTCTCTCACTTGCCTCTCACTCTTGAAAAACAAACCACAAAATAACATGAAAGCAAATCCTGCTACACTTTATTCCACATTCATTTAAACCTTACTACACCAAATCTTTGTAAGTTTCTGGTTTCTGGTCATCCATTGAACAAATATTATTGTACGTCTACTAGTGGCAGTCCTGAGCCTACGAAGGCAATTAAGACACAGTTTCAGCCACCCTGAAGTCCGAGGTTCAGTCTGGGGAAACAGATAAATAAACAGGAAATTATAACTCAGAGTGAAAATGCAACCATAGTACTAAGCCCTAGGTGGGGTGGCGGGGCAGAGACTGGGGGTGGGGGTGAGGGACACCCCTAGTTGAAAAGATGGGGAAAAGGATATTCTAGAAGGAGGAAACAGCGTGTACAGAAGCCTAGAGTGGAGAAGAAAGGCTGAAACACAGAGTGTAAGCAGGTAAATATTCCTCAAGGTCGATGTGAGAGGACAGGAAGCACGGGTGCTAGATGGCACTGTTTTATTTCTTTCTCTGTAAAGTACTGTGGCTCTTCTTTATGAGTAGAAAGCCCCAAATTAATTTTTCCAGATTTTCTTGTTCAAAATTTCAAAAGAACCTTACAGCTCAGCATGAGAAAAACACTTCATCTTTTGAGCTTGGAAATACTCTGCTTTCAGGACGTTCTGTGCCCTGTCATCTCCCCTTCCCGGTTAATTTCCTCTTTCCTTAACACTAGGTAGAAGGACACTGAAAATAATATGCATTATGTGAAAGCAACTTGAAACTCAGAAGTGTGATCACAGTGTCAGGTGTGAATCATCACTTAATAACAGGATGTGTTGTACAGTGGAAAGAGCAGAGTCTGCGATTCCAACAGTCTTAGGTCTTGTGCCCCTTCTCCGACTCCGTGACCTGGAGTAAATTCTGATCCTCTCTGCAGTGCATCTTGTCGTTTTCCCTGTCTTGCATTCTGTATTCTCAGAGAAACGCTCATCCCTGACTACACACACACACACACACACACACATGCACACACGCACAAATATATACAGATAGATGATGCAAATGAGGGGATATGTTAAAATTTTTCAATATAAATGGTAGACATTTGAGTAATCAATATATCATTCTTTTAATTTTTCTGAACACTTGAAAACTTTTATAATAAAAAATTAGAAAGCAAAATTCCTATCCTCCAGCTAGTCTTCACTGGTCGACTTGTGACTTTCCCTCTATTCAGGGCTCCCTTTCAGGTCCTATGCAATTTCACGCCACCTCTTCTTCACTATCAAAATTTTGCCTGGAAATTATCACATCTCCTTAGCTTTTGATATATTCGTGCTAACTTCTTGTCTCCAGCTGTGACATAAAGATTTTGTGTCTTCTTTGATGGGTTTTGGGATGAAATCCTAAGAGAAGGATGGAGAAATAAGAAAGATATCTTCCGAAAGCCCCATAACACATATCGTGGAGGCTATATCTACCTGTCTACACCCACATCTGCACAGCACAGTGTCACTCTACAAGCACGTGTCTCCAATGGGTTCTGCTTTAAATTGGCTGCTGGTCTGGGTGCCATTACCTCTTAGATCACTGACTGCTCATTTGTGAAATAGGCCATCGTACCAGCTGTGCATTGGACTAACTCAACTGGGCCACATGTGGACTCCTGGGCCCCAACTCCTGGCACATGCAATCAACAATACGAGAAACACAGGACTAGTTAACCACTAGGACTCCCTAGAACTGTAATACACCATAAGTTTATGACAAAACAGTGTGGGTTGAGTCATCACGGGAGAGCATCTCTCCCACGCCTTCTCTGCCTTCTCCCCACTCACACTCCCTCCTCCCCAGCCTATTATTTACAGTGTGAACTGGATCGTGTTATTCCAAAGGGAATGGCTCTCCTGACTGCTGACATGTGAGCATAAAGCAAGAAAGTTCCGAAGGAAGTGGAATCAAAGCAGATATTCTAAAATCCAGAGCATTATTTTTTTTGGTCATCCTTTAAAACAAAATTGCTCATCTCTTTCTCATATTAAAATATATTTTATAAGCAAAAATGACTTAACTACAGTTTAATACATATTCTATGTTGTTCAGAACTCTCTTTTTATGTATTTTTTTAGAAAAGCTTTGTAAAAGCAGATTTCAGTCTAAAAATATAAATACTTTCCTTTAGGAAGTCACCGCTCCCTTCCCCTCACATATTTGAGGAAATACTGCAGATCTAACTGTAACGATGTTTTAAAAAAATGAAAAAGGAAACCCAACCACAAAACAAATTCCCTTCCAATGTTTTTATGAGAGCCAATAACAGCTGATGCCAAAACGATGGGAGGTGGGTGGGGGCCTATTTCCTTTCAATGTCATACACCACCTTCCATGTTCTGTGGGCTGAATGTTAAGTAAATCTAAATGAAAGTCAACAAAGGTCCTTTTCATTCTGGGGGCATTAAAAAATCACAGGATCTAGGCCTAAAGTTTCAAGTCTTTTAGACCTTCCATCAGCTGAATGAACTATAGGAATTCATTTAAGAATCCTCTGGAAAGATCCTCCTTCATAGCAGATCTAAATGTCAATCGCCATCTGACCGGCTTCAGCGCCGAGCCCTCTCTCTTCCCAACTGTTCCTTGCCCTCACTGTCTGTGTTATGGGTTTATCACCAGGCCAGCACATGCGATCTTCCAAGGAGCCTTGACTGCTTTATCTTTTCTTCAACACATTTCAAAGAATCGACAAAAGCAACTTAGAATAGATTTCTTTCAGATTTAATAGTGCTCGGGCCACAGATACACACACTTATCTGACTGTCCAAGGCATTAAGTCAACAGAACAGGAAGTCACAAGATGCCAGCCGAATGTATACCATCGGCAGCTGAAATGAGCATGCAAAAAACTTTTGTGTTACCTCTCAGAAAGTTTTATATCCTATTGGAGAAGATAATTATCAATAAGTACAACACAGTTAAAAGACAAAACAGTATAAATGCAAAAAACTGCTAAAACCTGAGCTCCAACTGAAAAGAATGTTTAAGTGTTTGGGGAGGGCTTTATGCAGCATAAACAAAAAAAGTAGCAGTCATTGCCATGGGCTTTGATTGCAAACTGCCTTGGTCCAGAGCTAGGACCTAGGGCAAAATACTTAACTTTGTTCTGCCTTAGTTTCCTCACCTGTAAAATGAAGATAAAACAAGTACTTATCTCAAAGAGTTGTAATAATACACACACATATGTATATTTATATATTTTAATTTATTTTTAATTAATTTATTTTCAATCAATATTTTTTAAAATTTTTTTTTGAAGAAATGATTAAAATTTTTTTCCCCCATCTACCTCCTTTCACCTCCTGCCCCTTACCCTCTGGTAACCACCTGTCCATTGTCCATGTCCATGAGTCTCTGTTTGTCCTGTTCATTTGTTGCTTTTAGGTTTATATCCCCCATATAAGTGATGTTATGTGATTTTCAACTTTTTATGCCTGGCTTATTTTGCTTAGTATGATTATTTCAAGGTCCATCCATGTTGTTGCAAATGGCAGTATTTCATCTCTTCTTATGGCTGAGTAATATATTTATTTTTAATCAATTTTTTCACTACAATGTAAACTCCGTGACAACAGGAAGTACTGATTCTTTGCTGCTATGGTTACTTTATTGTATCAATTTAGCTAAGTTGGAATTGTATTTCCAACATTCTCTTCCCCTATATTCACTGCAATATTATATACAATAGCCAAGATATGGAAGCAACCTAAGTGTCCATCAACAGATAAATGGATAAAGATGTGGTACATATATACAATGGAATATTACTCTGCCATAAATGAAGAATAAAATCTTGCCATTTGCGACATTGATGGACCTAGAGAGTATTATGCTAAGTAAAATAAGCCAGACAAAGACAAATACCATATAATTTCATTTATATGTGGAATCTAAGAAAACAAATGAACAAACAAACAGAAACAGACATAGATACAGAAAACAAGTAGATGGTCACCAGATGGAAGAGGGGTTGAGGGGATGGATAAAAAAGGAGAAAGGGATTAAGAAGTACAAAATGCCACTTACAAAAATCAGTCATGGGGATGTAAAGTACAACAGAGGGGATATAATCAATAATATTGTAAAAACTATGTACAGTGTCAGACTTATTGGAGTGATCACTTCATAAGTTATATAAATGTCTAACACTGTGTTGTACACCTGAAACTAATATAATATTGTATGTCAATTGTAATTGAAAAATAAAATTAAAAAATTTTTAAACAATTTCAGCAGGCCCCAACAGGTACAAAATAGGACCTATGAGGATGCCGTCCACACCAGAAGAACAAATTCACATCAACAGAAACCTGGGGGACATGTCCAGGAATCCAACAAAGGTGATAAATCACAGTGGAAGGAACACAGTGTTGGACTGGGTTAAATTTATTTATATAAATATCTAATAATGTGTGTTGTAGGATTTAAACTGAAATAGAGATTCAATGTGTTCTTGATTCAACAAGTTAGCTCAAGTGGCTGGGAGTAGCTCTAAGACTTTCTTTGTTTGATTGACTGAAACCTGGACCCAAAAGTAGAGACACTAAAATGTTAAAGAAATAGCAAAGAGAAAGCTTCTGGTACAGAATAAACAGAAGATTACTGGTTTCAAAGCTGTTCAGTCTTAGAGAAGGAATGAAAAAGAGTGGGTTGTTTTCTTACGCAGGTCTGAGAGGCTCAGCCCTTGTGAAGTTAATCTCTACTTTTCACACTAATTCCAATTATGAACATCATGGGCCATTTTTTTCCCCAGCTCTGCATACCATTTACAATTTGCAAATATTCTTGCCTACTAAAGTCTGGGAGGTGTGCTTAATTTTAATGAGAGATTCTAGTTAAATCATTTAGCCATTTAAGCACGAAAACCTTCCTCTCTTTCCAGCTGCTCTCTTTCCCAGGGACCTAGTAGTCCCTTTGGGAGTCCGACGAATATTCTCTCCATTCTCAGGACTATAGAGTCCACCAGTTTTGGGACTTTTCAGTTACGACACCAAATTCCCTATCTTTGTGTGCTAAGAAAGCTTGAACTTCTTCATTTGTATCATGGCTTTAACTGCACAGTCAGGGCCAGAATCCAGCAGACCACATGAGCCAACACACTAGACAGGAAGAAAAACAAGGTACCTGAACTCAGTGCCACTTCTGGGAGCTTCAGCACTCACCCTGCTCCTGTCCCCAGAAACACTTCAGTCCTCAAGATATCTAAGCCCTCATGAATCTAAGGAATAAAGTTACCTGCCTGAAGTTTTCTTCTTTTAAGCAGATTCAGTCACCAAATGCTCTTCATACTCTTAAATCCTGCGTGTTATTTTGAAAAAAAGAATCACATACTTTCTTTTTTAAAGATCTTAGTCCTTAAAGAGAAATTTTCAAAAGGAGAACAATTATGCATTGGCCTCTTAAGACTCTAAGTTTTATTGTGAGAACTAAATGAATAACTTTTTAAGTCTAGATATAAATAGGAAAAAGAAGGTGTTCTAAAAAATCACTTCTCAACATTTATCATGTATAACACCCATTGCTTAGTTGACATCACTCATGTTCCTTGAAATTATTCAAAGGGAAAGATTTGGTTTCTTTCTCTAAACTTACATGGAACTTGCCATTTTTATTTAATTTTAATTTCTTGTAATGTATAACTTTTATTGTCATTTAGAAAAATTTATCCTTTATCACACCAATATCATAGTGAGAAAATTGGGCTATAAAACTGTGAGGCTGTTAATACCTATTATTTATTTGAAATATTTAATCTAAAAAAATCTAAGGTTTACTTAAATGCTATACCATATAATTCTAACATATACTAATCCCGGTTTATCAAATTATTATATTCAGAGCAATTTGTTGCAGTTTTATATTTTTCCAATTGTAAAATTAAAAAAAAACCAAAACTTAATATTGACTGCTTTTACCATTGTACTAAGAGCATGAACAGAGCTTTACAGGCACAACCTGCTAGTTAATTGCTTAATAATCCTGCACTGATTTATGCTACTGTGGCAACTTTATGTTGATTTTCCAGTATCAGAGCAGGGATGTGGTCATTCTGTGAAGATAACAATTATGCAAGTACAAAGAATTCTGCTTACCAGAATTTGCAAACTGAGACATCCCTTTAAAACAAATACAGAAATGTGTGTGTGTGATTTTATATATATACAAAATCACCTTTACTCAAAGGTGCCCTCATTCTCTTTTATAAAGTATGACAATCTTTATGATAAATCTCATTGTGTAACAATTGTTATGTCATAAACATTTTATAATAATTTCTTATACTTGAACAAGTCAAAAAATGTTTAAGATTTAGACTGAATTTCCCTCAAAATATTCTAATTAAATGGCAAGTTTCATAAAATGTAAAGATTAGAAGGCTCTTATAAAATATCCAGTTCTTCTCACTTTGAAATATTTTCTATAATTTTTAGAAAATTTTAATAATAGAATTTAAATACTATTTCTTTTCTTCCTGAATCTCTCTGCCTTGGCCGCTACAATTAGATTTTTAAAAATGATTATCATTAAATCAAGAAGTTCTTGGTCTTGGTTAATTGTTAAGCATTTTGATACCTAAATAATGTAAGGGTCCCCTTAAATCTCATTTAAATGACATCTCATGAGCTATTTCTTTTTACTTTTTGCCATGGATTAGTGCTTTCTGAGGCATTTAGTTGAATCATAAGTAGGATCTCTATATAAAATACTGGACCTCCAAGTTAAACTTCAATTTCAAACAAACATGGAAAATATTTTTAGTATAACTATGTCCCAAATATTATATAGAATGCACTAAATTTCTTTTCATCGCTTATGTGAAATTCAAATTTATCTTGGCATTCTGTACTTTTAAAACAGTTTTATTAAGATCGTCATGTATTATAAAATTCCACCACTTTAATTGTACAGTTCAATGGTTTTTAGTATATTCAGTTTTCCAACTATTATCACAATCTAATTTTAGAACATTTTGATCACCCCAAAAAGAAACCTTGTTGCTATTATCAGTTACTCTCTGTCCTGCCCCCCTATTCCACAGCCCTGAGCAACCACTAATTTACTTTCTGTCTTTACTGATTTGCTCATTCTGGACATTTCATGTTCTTGGACTCATACGACATATGATCTTTTGTGATTGACTTCTTTTGCTTAACACGTTTTCAAGGTCCACCCATGTTATAGCACGTAACAGTGCATCCTGTACTTTTATTTGCTAAATCTGGTGACTCTAATTGTAAGGCAATATAGAAAGGAATCACTTTGCCTAGTACAAGGCCAAGAACTGTTCTTTAATCCCAGACTCAGGTCCAAACTGATCCCTGGAGTCACTCTTTAGAATTCTTACATCTCATTTGTACTCTCAGCATTTGCCATTCTGGATTTGGAGACCTGGACTCAGAACTATCCTCAAGGTAACAGGTTTGGGTAGTTAGAAGAGAAGTTGACAAAAGTCAGAGGTAAAGGATGGAGAAAGAGCTGGTGCCCCAGTTGGTAGTAAAAAGGACCTGAAATAGCCAAATACACAAAACACACAAATATCCAAGAGTCAGAGCTGGACGTCTGCCTTCCGTACCTGTGGGCCTTTTATGCTACCTTTTGCCCTTCTATTTCCTTTTAGATCTCCTCTCGATGTTGGTAGTCCCCAGATTTTCCCTCTATGAAATGTTAGGAAGAAAAGTTAAATAATATAGTGTGATTAGCCAGCAACCTGAAGTTCAGGCTGGGATGGCCTTGGTAGTGATAATGGTCTTGGGATAGGAGGATGTGATTTGAAGAAACAAAGCAGTTTTACTGTACAAGTCCAAAGAGCTTGATTTCACATCTGCCAACATTGCTCTTCCCAACACCGAACCCCAGTCCCAACCTTGCCTACACCCCAGCCTTGACTCCCATCACTGCTCCTTCCCTACTCATGTTAGCTACTCTCAAAACCATGGTGATTTAAGATCCAAGGCCCTGCCTTTGCCCTTATTCTGTCCATTCTGTCCATGGCTTCAAAAAAACACTGATCTAAGCATGATAAACCACTGCCGTAACTGCTCTAGGATTTTCCTATTAGATCATAAAGGAGAAAGCGTTAAAACCTCAGCAAACTTAGCCAAATGATTCCTTTCTTTTGTTCTTTCTTTCTTTGTGCAACTTTACCCTTTGCCTTCCTCAGAATTAGAAACTTTTATTATCTTAGTTTTGATGGGTCTTGGGAGAAGTTATGTGACTTTGCTCCTGATTATGAGAGAGCAGATCTTGCTTCTCATGGGATTTGAGCAGTAAGTTCAACCTCCCTCTCTGCCTTGCGTGACAGGATGCTCTATGTACGCCTGAAGGAATTCAGGACACTGTCCCACACCCTCTGCTTGTAAAATATGTATTTCAAACTTGATGTATCTTTCAGCTCAAGCCTTTGTCAAAGCTGTAGCCAGCACCAAGAACTCCCCCAGAGGGCCTCACTCTAACACTTCTCTCTCCCACAGAGAAAGTAACCTGCCCTCACCCCGGTAGTACATGCTCAGCTGGCAGAGTGCATTTTTATCACATTAAAAGGAAAAAAAAAAAAAAACAAACCACTAACCATCGTTCTCCAGAAAGTCTTGCAAAGAGGTCAGCTTTAATGCAATGCCTATCAAATGCATTTCAAGGAATCCAGAGTCTGGCTAACTTATTCCCAAACTTTAGTTTCTTAAGATGTTTTATTTTGTTTAATTCCCAATCCACTTCAAATTCCAAATATTTAAGGTTCCCTGAGAGCGGCTGTCATCCTTTGCAGCATGGCAGCCCTGGGGCAGCATTCTTGCCTGTCAGGATTCTAGAAGGGGATGAAAGAATGATAAATAGAATTCACAGTGCGTAGGTTTTGGTCTAAAGGAAGTGTGGTTCCTTTTGTGCCATGAGAACAATACCCTCCATCCGTGCCGCTTCTCTGAGGTGCAGGGGACCAGAGAAGCCTTGCAGCCTTCAGGAAGGCGCTGCCACCCAGGTCTCATCTCTACCCATCACTGCCCTCCTCTGCTTACTCCTCATTCCTGACCAGCACAGTGAAGAAAAGACTAGCTTTTCACAAGTTAGATTTCATCACATTCACCAACAACAGTAACACATAATGAAGCGAAGTGCATGCCATACGTGTAAAAAACAAGTTAAAAACACCTTAAAAATGAGAAATGCATAAGAACAAAACACAAGCCACTGAACGATCCAGATTTCCTTTCTATCCTTGGGCCTAGTAATTTCCAAAAAGATTTCCCTGAAGAGATCACTTGTAAGACACAAGTGATAGTTATTTTATCAGTCTATCCATCAATCACTGTATATTGAACATACCTACAGTATGTAAGGTGGGAGACGGGCAAAATGGGTGAAGGGGGTCAAAAGGTACAAACTTCTAGTTCTAAATAAATAAGTCCTGGGGCGTAATATAAAACATGGTGACTATAGTTAATAATACAGTACCACATATTTGTGCCGCTGAGAGAGTAGAGCTTAAAAGTTCTCATCATAAGAAAAAAATCTATAACTAAGTGAGGTGATACATGCTAACTAGACTTACTGCGGTCATCATTTTGCAATATATACAAATATCAAATTATTATGTGGTACACCTGAAACTAACATAATGTTATATGTCAATAATACCTCAACTAAAAAGAAAGTATTGAATGCATTTCTTAAAATTGCATGTGATTATCTCAAAACAAAAATTCTAATTTAAGAACATTACTGAATTCTAAGATTTTATAGAGACTTGTGGCTTCATTAATAAAGAGTGACTCTCACAGCAAAAATTCCTGAGGAAGATAATGGCTCACTAATTCCTCCTATTTGGTATAATGCAATGTCTTAGGTTCAGCTCGTTGACCCAAAGAGATAAGAAAATTTCAGCTGTCTTTTGAGGGAATAAACGTTTGGTATGGAGTGACTGGGGGAATTCCCTAAAAGCACCCCTATTCTATATTATTCCTATATTGTATGTGTGTATAGCTGTGATACACATATATGTACTTGTATATGTATACATGCATATACGTATATTTGTGTGTATACGTATACATGTGTATACATATATCCCTTATCGTGCTCTCAACTAGAATTAATCTAATTTATTTCTAGCATTCTTTCAGCTTAAAAATTGCAGAATTCGGTGTCGTATTAGTCAGTGTCTAGCTCAGCCCCAAGGAAACAGAACGTAGCACAGGCCTATACTGTCAGAGATGAGAAGTTCTGGAGCGTGAGGAGTCGCATAAGGGAGCGAGATTCAGTGGGAGCCTGGGATAGAGAAGGGCCTGTCCAGAAGGAGGAGGAATCAGAGGGGAACTGTGAAGGCAGCAAAGTCAAACTTGACCATAACTACAGATTTACCTAAAGCTAGGCCTATACCTTGAAACTGGATTTAATGGCTAAGTATCTCAAAATATGCTCAGTGAAAGCAGTCTACCAACTTTCTTCTCAGAAAATGACTGCAATGGGGTCAGCATTAGGGCCTTCATTTAATGCCTAGAAGAATCTACATTTACATAGTCAATTTCCTCCTACTCCAGAGTTCAACTTTTGACTTCTCTTTTATTGAATCCTGCCAGGAAAGGGGCCAGAGGTTAATGGACTTGTGAATCCAAGGCTCAGGAATAGAAGAAGTGTACATTCCATTATCACTTGAGCTTCTACACATTATCACACTAAGTAAAGACAGTAACACCTCACTCATCTGTAATCCAACTACATAGCAAATGCATAAGTGGGAATTGGGAAAGCAGAAAAGGGGCCTCGTAATGGGGTGAAGATTCCAAGCATTGAAAAAACAGTGCTTGGGTTAGAGAGAGAGAAGGAGACAGAGAAACATACAGCTGGACAGGCAGAGCATCAAGTAGCCATTCTTGTTAACCCACAAAGAAAGCATCCCACATTTTGTACAGTATATTGGAGGGAAGCTAAGTCTTCTAAGGAAATCAGTTAATGAAACTTATATACTTCAAGACTTTGCTTTGAATGAGTGTATAGAGCTGTGAATAGTGATATGATTCTAAAGAAAAAAGAAGGATTCAATGCAAAAAGTAAGAGCCAGCACCAGAGGAACCATGCAAAAAGGACAGGTGCTCCAAATGGCTGAGACAGGGTCTGAGCCCTGAGCTGAAATGTTATCAGCTGATTCCTAATTAGAAGGTATAGGAAATCAATATCAATACCTAGAATTGTTTATATCCTTATCTAAATGAGCTACAGTATTGTCTCAATGAGTTCAAGCTTTCTCAACAAGCTCCAAGTTACTAAACCTTTAGAATTCTGGCTTATTTCTGTGTGTGTTGCATGCAACATTGGCATTAAATATAATTTACTGTATTCAAGGGAAGTCCCTTGGTCTGTTATTATGACTGTTTAAGGCTAAATTTTACAGATACAACAAACTTGGAGTCTGGCTTTCTAACTCACAGAAGTTAGAAGAGAGAGAGGGTCTATACAAACACAAACACTAACATCACCAAGAAGTGACAGGTAATAA
This sequence comes from Pteropus alecto, assembly GCF_000325575.1. NCBI lineage: Eukaryota > Metazoa > Chordata > Mammalia > Chiroptera > Pteropodidae > Pteropus > Pteropus alecto. The sequence continues at coordinate 18,908,495 of NW_006439192.1, read as the reverse complement.
CAATAAGGGGAAAGGAAATAAATAAACTCTAAAGTGCCGACCCAAGAACCAAATAGCACAGCCGACTTCAAACCTCATCGCAGACCTCTGTAACAAACAAGTGATGGCCAAAGTCTACCAAAAAAAAAAAAAAAGTACGATTGCAAGAGAGGAAAAAATTGGCATAGATGGTAGAGGCTCTGTTCACCCCTCTGGCAACCAAACCAAAGTTGTGATGGAAACAAGGAGCAGCAGCAAGGAAAAATTGCCTGGGGATCTAGATGAACAAGCCATACAACCAGGGAGAAGTCCAGGAAATCACCCTGTAATGGCTGAAGGTAGAATGGGGCAAGGACACTGGACGGGGCGAGGAAGCGGGGCTGCCTGGTCTGGAGTGGCTGAGTGAAAGGGAGGTTGCAGCAGCAGATGCCTCTTAAAGGGGCCACATCCACGAGCATACTTTCCCGGTGACGGACCTGCTTACTCTGAGCACCAGTGCCAATTTGGCTGCGTGCAGGGGGCACCAGGGACTTACAGGGAAACATTGTTGGAGTGAGGGCTAAGGCGAGACTCGCCCTGTACAGAAGTGCCAGCGATATCCATTGTTACCTGTTGAGCCCTTGCCCTTCCCAGTGCACGGACAGCGCCGCCATAGCCATGACTTCATCAAACCAGATAATAGAGGTCACTCCGCCCAGAGGATTCCCTAAAACCCCACCTCCCTCAACCCGTGGCCCCCACCGAAGCCACATCCAGGTATATCCTCAGCGAGTCAGGTGCTCCTTGCAGAGCAATGCCTGGACTCACACTGGAGGCAGCTGCCCTTGGTTTCTGGTGTGGCCTTTTGAGGCAACTATAAACACAGCATCTGTGGTTTCCTTGCTGAATCTTAACAGGTAGCCCCAGAGGAGCAGAGGCTTGGGCTAAATTTGGCCTGCAGCTGACCCCCTCTCAGCACTGTGCCATTGGATACCTACTTCACAAATCCACACTAATTAGACCAGGAGACTTAAGAGCTTTGCTTAGTACATAGAAACAGACATGGAAAGGCAGCCAAAATGGGAAGACAAAGAAGCAGAAACCATATGAGAGAACAGAACAGAGATCCAGGAATAATGGAGTCAGGCAATCTAACAGATGAAGAGTTCAAAATACTGGTCATAAAGATGCTCAATGAACTTTTGGGCAGTGTAGAGCACTTCAACAAAGAGATAAAAAAAAAACATAAAAATGGAAATGGAAATTATAAAAGGGG
>NW_006439192.1:18861047-18906056 GCF_000325575.1 Pteropus alecto | reverse complement strand
AAATATAAATTTAAAAAAATTTTAAGTACAATTGCAAACAGTATATTTGATTTTAAAATGTTAAAAAGCAAGCAAGGAAGTTTGTAAATATTTTGTTCAAACAGGGTTTAAAAAAACCCAGAAACTTGGTTATCTACAGCAAGTTGAAAGGAGATGTGACAGTTGAGGTCCATACTGGGTAGAATAGTGTCTCCCCAAAATTCATGTCTACCCAGAATCAGTAAACATGGCCTTATTTTGAAATAGGGTATTTGCAGATGTAACCAAATCAAGCTGAGGTCGTACCGGATTAGGGTGGGCCCTACTCCATAACTACTATCTTTATAAGAAGAGGGAAATTTGGAAACAGACACACAGGGGAAAGATAGTTATGTGAAGACAAGAGATTGGACCGATGCTACCACAAGCCAAGGAACACCAAGAATTCCGGGCAAACACCGAAAGCTAGAAAGAGGCAAGGAAGGACCCTCTCCAGAAACTTCACAGAGAACGTGGCTCTGCCGACATCTCGGTTTCAGATTTTACAGCCTCCAGAACTCTGAGACAGTGTCTTTCTGTGGTTTAAAGCCACTTAGTTTGTGGTACTTAGTTTGGCAGCCCCCCAAAAATAATACAAGGTCCTGGTTCATTCAATCAATTTAGACAGTAGCTTTTGAAATAAGTAGAGGTAGTCTGTTGAGTGATTACCATTTTCCAAACACCATTCTAAGCATTTTGTGTGGGTCAACTCACATAATCTTTACAATAACCTTCTGAGGTGGATCTTACTGGGATGAGAAAATTTTGAAGCTCCATTGTTACAGATGAGAATATGAGGCTGACAGAAATTAAGGAACTTGCTCAAGTTCACTTGGTTAGTGAATGTTGGAATAAGAAATTGGACTCAAGCAGATTGGTTCCAGAATCATGCTCTGCTGCCCATATGATACACTTTAGACATTAATCATCCAAACCAGTTGTTTTCATAGAGTAAATGATCCAAATAATTCACTTAGCTTCATTGTGGATAATTCAGATCAAAAACTGGCAAAACAAAATGTAGTGAATTTTGTGGTTAATTGGTGATTCTCTGCCACTTATCTTCTACTCTAGCAATATGGTACTTGTCATTCATTCACTGACCATGTCATGCTATTCGTTGGTGCCTTTGCAATAGTTACTCCTATTTTCTGAAAAGTTCTTCCTGTCTTTGGCATATTTTAAATTGCATCTTATCTTCCAAGTCACAGCTCACATGCGATGGTGAGGGTAGACAAATATGCACTTAAAACATAGCTTCAGAATATATGAAGCAAAAACTGATAGAACTTAAAAGACACTTGAACAAATGCACAGTTTTAGTTAGAGACTTTAACACTCCTCTCTCAATAATGGAGAGAACTAGTAGTCAGAAAATCAGCAAGGCTTTAGAAGAATTGAACGCCATCAATCGATTGGACCCAACATGACATTTTTAGAACATTCCACTCAACAACAACAAAATACACATTCTTTTCAACTGCACATGAAACATTCACCAAGATAGACTATATCCTGAGTCATTGAACAAACCTTTATAATTTAAAAGAATTGCAGTCATGCAAAATGTTCTTGGACCATAATGGAATTAAACTAGCAATCACTAACAGAAAGAATGATATCTAAAATATCTCCAGATAGTTGGAAATTAAACAATTCATTTAATCCTTACAATAACCATGTGAGGTGTATGTTACTTTTATTTTCGTTTACAAATGATAACATAAGGCAGAGAGAAGTTAAGAGGCTTGCCCAAGTTCACTCAGCTAGTGAGCATTGGGAGTTAAGAATTGGACCCAGGCAGGCTGGCTGCAGAATCACTTGTCCATATGACGTACTTTGGAGCAGACCAAATCATCCACCAATGTTTTCATACATCACACGATCCAAATAATTCACTTAGCTTCACTTTAAATAATTCAGAATGTTTTTACTAGATATGAAATACCAAGTTAACAGGTTTTCCCCCCACTTTAAGCACTTTAAAGATGTTTTTCCATTGTCTCCTATTTCCATTGTTTTTGATCGTCGTTCCTCTATATGTAATGTGCCTTTTTCTTTGGCTTCTTATCTGTAGTTTTTAGCAGTTTGCTGATGATTTGCCTAACAGTAGTTTTCTTTGAATTTATCCTGCTTGAGATTTGCTGAACTTCTTGGGTCTATAAGTTGAAATACTTTTTATCAAGCTTAGAAATTGGGGGGAAGGTGTGATTATGTCCTTTAAATAATTTGTTCTGCTATATTCTCTCTCCTCTACTTCTGGGATGGTAAGCTTGATACTGCGATAATCATTGAGGCTCTGTTCATTTTTTTAAAAAAAGTCCTTTTATTCTATTTGCTTTAGCTTGAATGATTTCTATCCATCTGTCTTCAAATTCACCAATCCTTTCTTCTGCAGTTAAGTGTATCCAATAAATGTTTTAGTTCAGATATGTATTATTTAATTCAAGAAGATTTATTTTGTTCTTTTTAAAAATCTCTTGGCAGCCATTAGAATATAACCTCCATATAGTTACAAGGGGCAGGGAATTTTATCCATTTTATTCGCTGCTTTATCCCTAGTCCCTAGAACTGGCATAATATTTGTTCATGGATAGATATAACTCCATCTCCCTGGATGTAGTTAATGAAATAAGGAATAAATAGCTGACCTTGTAAAGAATATTTGGGAACAAATAAGAGCTGGCATGGTTCTTCTTCTATTCCCTCCAATGTCTGAGGATCTCAAGGTCTGCCGACTCTTCTCCTTATAAAAAATCTGTATTTAGGACAGTTGCTGATTATATTAGTATGGGTTCCAAAGAAGCAGAGTCTGGGAACCCTGAGACAAGTATTCAAGTGCAAGTAGTTTATTCTGGAAAGGATCCATCTATTGATAAGTTTGGAACTGAGACAGGGAAAAGATGGCAGCCAAAAAAAAGGGGGGTGGGGTTATTGTCAAGCACATCACTTTATGGACAACTGGACCTTAACCCCAATGGAAAATTCTGGGAGTCACTGTAGGATTAGCCCACTCAAGGAGCAAGGGAGCTTTGGCTTTTGTACACCATTCCTATCAGTCATTGGTTGAGGGCTACTGGGGTTGGGGTGAGGGAGTTAATTCTCCTGTACTTTTAGTCTGCCATACTAACATTCTCGGGGACACAGGCTCTGGAGTCAAAGGAAGAACCCAAGCATCATAAGTCCTGCAGAGTGTGCTACAGCTGTACGGTGTAAGGAGATACAGGTAGGGTACTTGCATCAGGTGTTAAACGGGTAAACTTACTTACTCTCAGAATATATATCTAATGAGACATATTTAATGCAGTGCTACATCAACATAAATATTAGCCTAGAATAGTAGATAAATCACAGATTTTTGGCATCACCCCAACTTGAGTTCAGTTATAATCTCTTCTATTTACCTGGTTTGTGACCCTGAAAAAAATTACTTCAGGTGTCTGATTTTTCAGTTTCCTCATTTATAAAAGGGTGTAATGAATAAGACTGATGTGGAGAGTAAATAAGATTGTACCTGACACATAGTCAGCACTAGAAAAGAGATTTACATCCTTTTCCTTAGCCTGGCATTAAGCCAAAACAATAAATTATGGAATTTCAGGCATCAGTGAACCAGAAGGAATTTGTATTGAGGGCATGAGGAAAGGGGAAGAGAACTTTCTGGTATTCTTGAATTATATGTGGAGAGAACAAACACCTCTTTGCCCTACTTCCTAGTTTTAAGTTCAAGTGCCCAGGAGGGTGCAGCACCATTTACAGAAATGGAGAAACTAGAGAGAAGTTGCTTCCGTGTAAGGATGACTACTGAAACAATTCGATCAAATATTTGGATATTTAGTCCCTGAGAGGCCAGAGATCTGAATATTGCCCTAGATTTTAACAATATATTAGCTCACCTTAAGCATTTTTAGCAACTGTTTACACTTTAATATAGATCACTAGATTTGAGTTAGAAAACCCAAGTTCGAACTCCAGCCGCCACGTGTTAGCTGTAAATAAATCATTTGACTTTCATAAGCCTCGGTTTCCTCATCCACAAAATAAAAATATACGTGCTCGCTCTATCTCATAAAGGGATTACATGAAAACTCTATGTAAACTATAAAGTGCTATTAAATAAAGACGCGAACATTGTTAACATTAAAAAGTATTTCTGGGGGCCTTCTGTCAGGGTGAGATCATTATAAATATTTCCAAATCCACACAGCAATAGGATACTAACATTTAAAAAACCTTCAGACAACATTTTCAATAAAATTAGGTGACAAGGTTTACTTAGGAGCCGCAGAATAGCTGTAGGTAGGACCAAACCACCACTATCAATGAAACCTGCTCACCAGGCTTGGAGGGTTAGCAACCGCGTGAGGAATCTAATAGCAGAGGAAGGAGTGTTCTGATGGTGCAGGATCCAGTGATGTGCTGGTAAATTAGCTCTTCAAAAACAAAACAAAACAAAAAACCAAAACAAACAAAAAACAAAACTCAGAAACCAATTTGACTTGTAGTGTTTGCTGATTTTTAGGGTATAAATACTACACCACGGTTAACGTCACTTACTGCAGACCTGGCAGAGCTACACACAGTGGAGTCTTACAAGCCAGTGTAACCTGAGAGCTTTAGAATCAGAGCCTTAGAATCATTGCAAGAGCCTTAAACACAAGAGGACCCCACTCTGAGAGGAAACCTGTGTGACCTCAGTCCTCAAGGATCTCATAAATACTCAATAAAAACTCTTCTAGAAGGAAAAACACCTACCTTGAGTATAAAAAACTTCTGGTAGTAGAATCTAAATTTATCAGAACAAGGCTCTGGTGTAAATAGAGAGAAGGTGCAAACGAAGATCTTATGACTGTGGAGGAATACACAGAATGGAATATTTTGAAGTGACAACAGAGACGGGAACCTGTGAGCCAAAAAGCGACCTTGTTCTATCCCCTACTCCCTACATGATAAGATTGTTTTTTACATTACAGAAAAATCCATCTGACATAAGTATAAACATTAGAAAAGAAATGTAATCAAAACCCAATATACAAATATTTTAAGAAAAAAGAGAAAAATGAATCCAATACTGAATCAACAGATAAAAAGACACACCAGAAAAACATGCACATGAAAATTGTTTCCCAATATAAAATGAACTCAAAATAATTTTTAAAACCATAAGAGGTTGCAGAAACATAGCATGAATATGATGTGTAAACTTCAGAAATTAGATAGCTAAATAACAGGGATGTGTCAAATAAGAGCTGAGAAAACTCAGGAAAAAATTAGAAAATATTATTTTATGAATTAAGACTATGCTAGAAGTTACCTAGGAGCAAACAAACACCACAGAAAGCAGAGTGAGGGAAACTGAGATTAGAAAGGAGAAAATTAAGAAATCAACCAGAAATAAAAGAAAAAAGGATTTCTAAAAAGATAGATGTAGAAAATTGGCAAAGAAAATCCAACATCTCACAACTGGAGTTCCTGAAGAAGGAAAACAAATCAATAGGTCAGAACAAATGCTAACTCAAGAAATCTTTCATGAAATAAACAGGCACTTGAATCTGTATATTGAAAGGTCATACTATGTACCTGAAAATCTCAGCCAGAATGGTCCACACTGAGACACATTTTAATTAAACTATTGAAATTGAAGAATAAAGGAAATTCATTTGGGTATCCAGAGCAAAAAAAAAGAAAAAAAGAAAAAAATCAATTATAATGGAGAAAAGATTAGATTTGTATCAGACTTGCTGACAAAAACACTTCATAACAGACGACAGTGTAACAATATGTTTACAAGGCTCAAGGAAAGAAAATGTGAGCCAAAGATTTTATACTGAAGCAAATTTTACATCCTTCAAGAATAAAAGTTACAGTCATAAACAAGCAAGACTTGAGATACTATTGTTCCCACATGACTTTCTAAGCAATCTATACAAATGAGCTCTAGACAACCCTTCAAAATAATCACGAGAAGCTTCAGTATACAATTTTTGAGCCTTAAATATACTTGTCCATAGAACTAAGATTAAGAACTAATGGGAATAAAAATGGAAGAAGATATTTCAAATACTTTAAGCTGACAATATAGATATAATACGACTAATAAAAAACAGAGAATGAACAAAGTACTTGGAAAGTAGAATAAGCTCAGTAAGTCGGTCACAAATATTAACCGCAAGAGACTCTCACTTTAATGTGGATGCTGGATGAGAGGGAGAGGAGATAGAAAAAGTGGTATTTGTTAATTTTGTTATTACCTGTAGTTGTGGACAAGTAGACACTATATAAAAAAGAGCATAACCATGTTAGACAAAGATACTATTACAAAAATAACAATTAGAACAAAAATGCAAACCTTCATAAATATCAAAAGCAACATAAATACTAAAAGCAAACAAACAAAAAACACAACACATGTGAAAGCATATAATTTTTATTATATTACATATTATAATGTAATATTAAGACTGAATAAGAAATGGAGGATAAATATAATTATACATTTGCCTAAATTTGCAAAAACAAAAACCAAGAAAGAAATAACCCAAAACTAATAAAAATGGTTACCTATTTGGGTGGAGGTTGGAACATTGGAGATAACTGGAATGGAAGCAAGACTTATGTGAAATTTACCATGTTGTATAGTTTGAACTTTAGAAACATCAAATGATTTACATAATTTAAAAATAAATTAAATAAAAAATAAAGCAAAATCAAAAAATGAGAAAAAATCCTGAAACAATGAACAACTACATATAAAGTGGGAGGCATAACCATATATAGAAAACAATTATTTAAGTGGAATTTTAAAATAGAAGTTTTACTGTACACAAAAAACAGTAGTGTTTTAGTAATATTGGTATTCTTATTTTTAGACTGCTATAGGTATATTGTACTCCTGTTATGACGTGAGATGACACAAGGTCTACATGATGAGATGAAGGGAGGTGAATTAACAGGGCCTTGTGACATAGCTTTAGGTTACCACTGACCTTCTGATAATATCTCAAGAGAATCATTGAACTATGATGATGTCATGTCCTCCACCTGCAAACTGAATGCCTTTTCCATCTTAACTAAGCACTTACCATGCACTGTGGCCATAATTTAGGCAGTCTGAGGTGCAACAGCAAAACTAGCATGAATTTCATCGTCCTTCTTCACAATTTCACTCATAGAAAATTCATTCTCACTATAGATTTTTGTAACATCAGCATATGATTCTTTTCTTTCCTTGTTGACAACTTTCACCTCTTCACTTAAAGGAAGTACTTTACGACTTCTCTTTGGTATAACTGAACCACTAGAATCACCACTCTTTTGCTTTGGGGCCATTATTGAGTAAAATAAGGGTGACTTGAACACAAACACTGAGATACCAGGACAGTCGATCTGATCACCGAGATGGCTGCTCAGTGACTAATGGGCGAGGAGCGTCTACGGCACGGCACGGAGATGCTAGGCAAAGGGATGATCACGTCCCGGGCGGGGTAGAACTGGGTGTGAGAGGGTTCATCACACTACTCAGAACAGTGAGCAATTTAAAACTTAGGAATTATTTTTGGAATTTTCCATTTAATATTTTCAGAACACAGTTGAAGGATCATTTGTATCCTAAAGTCACCTACTGTCTGTATTTTGCTTATAACTCTTAATAGTGTCACTAAATACTTCCCAGTATTTTATGTAAATTGGTAGTTAGATTTAAAAGCATGATCAGAATTATGTTCAAGTTTTTGGCAAAATTACTTCATAGCATTGTGTGTTTCCATAGGAGGCGTATAGTGTCAAGTTGTCTCTCTTTTTGTGATGTCCCAGGCTATTGACGATCATTGCTAAGGTTCATTATTAGCTGGAATGCTCCTATAAAGAAAAATTATTCTATCAACTATTTGGTTCCCCTAAGGTATAATTTTTTCAAAAATGGCAGAAAAAATATTTCATTTTTGTTTTCAATATAATAAAATGGTTCTTTAACATCTTATAACATGCCAATAAAGTTTGTGTTTTTTAAAAATTTTAGTGCCATTATGAACTCATAGATCCGTTGGGAGCCTCTTCAGGCAGCTCCTAGGTCATTTTGTCATGACCCCAGCAATATTTGATAACATCTTTGGTTTCCGGTATGACAAAATGTTCCAAGCTCATCTTTACATTTCTTGTTTTCAGACATGGAATCAGCAGTTCCTACAAAGATTAGCTGCCTTTTAATTCCATTCTTGGCAGGATGTACAAATTTTCTTTAAAAAAAAAAAAAACCCTACTTGATCAGTAAATAAATCCTTGTTCAACTCTAACAAGTAATACTATCATTGACAGAACACCTACATCTATGACCCATTGATTTCTAGCACATAAGTTCCTCAAGGCATCCAGCTGTACTTCTGGGTGCTCTGGTTGAGAGAGCTTCCTTCCTACTCACTAAATCAATAAGGTAGCGGATTCTCTCTCTTCTCTATACCTTATACCCAATCACTGAGTTAACAAGCAATTGGTTGATTGCTTTGATAGTCCATCCACATAACTGTTCTTAGTCACGTGCAAGGAAAGCACTAGTCACACACTTGTGAGCATCTAAGTCCCCTCTGAGCCCTGTGCTAGGCACTAGAGAGGAAAGAAATGAAGAGGAGCTTCTGTCCAGTTGGGAGACAGAATGAGTCCTTTAAAAAGTCACAGGATAGACAGCCCATACAGGAAATGCTTGAGGAGTCTGGAGGATCATGGGAGGACCCCTGAAGGCTGTGGTGGGGTACATGGACATGCAGCTGAGCCTTCCAGGGACCCTGTGGCAAAGAAGAGGCTCTGTGTCTCTATCACACCATTTCTCTTTTCTGGGCCTCAAAGAGATGGCAGTTCCCTGCTTCCTCTGGCCACTGGAATGTAGGTGGACCTTCTAAGTTTGGCCTTTGAGAGGGACAATAACGAGCCTTCAAAAATGTATCTTTGTCTTTTTTTGTTGGTCTCCCTCCATCCCTGCACACTCTGCCTCCGGTGGCTGCCTGCCTCACTGGGCCATGCACCTGCACAGGATGCTCCTCAGGGGATCTCTGCAGTCACATTTCACAAGCAGACATACCTACGCCACAGAGTTGAGTAGAACAATACCTTCATCCGAAGAAAATTTCAGGGTTACATTTCTAGATGTGTAGGACCTTTTCAAATGATATTGCTAGTCTAACTCCTCTGGGTAGAACTTCTCAAGCAGGAAGAGAGAGTTCAATATGCAGATATAAACTAGATAATCACATCCTCATATTAGAATATTACGCAGCTATCACATACTATTATCTCCTGGTGACTGTCATAGGTCACGAAGGAGCGAGGTCATGCAGAGAACCCATCCACTGACTCTTCCCACTGGTGCTGATACATTCATTTAAAAAATAACATTTATTATTTTTTTCTTGTTAGGAAAAAACACATTTACTATACAAAAACACTTCAGGTAAGATGAAAATTAAAATCACCTTTAATCCAATAATCCAAAAATAAAGTTTGGTGTAAATACATCTGGTCTTTTTCCTTTAAGTATGTATCTGTGTGTTTTGTTTTGTCTAACAGAACAAGATCATATCACACATGCAACTTGTTTTTCTCAACAGTATATAGCGACCATTTCCCCATGTTATTAAATATTTCTCTACAGCCAAATCTATATATCTGGAATAAAGGTGATTTCACCAGGCAGGAGGGCCTTTCCTACAAAGAAAGATTTGTCTGTCAGGACCCACTGAGAGCTCTGAAGATTTGCCAAGCCAAACAGAAAAGAACGAAGGAGGGCCTTGGGTCGTGGGCCAGCCGCACAGGTGAGTGAAATGGCAGAGGTGCCTCCGAGTTTGCCTGGAGACCTTGCAACCCGCTTGCTGCTCTTATCCCCTTGCCTGCTTTTCAGATGCTTGTCGCTGTCTTCTGGACGGTTTCTTCACTCACGTTCAGTTGGGCATCTGGGGCCGGTGGCGATGAGGGGAACTCTTGAGGGGAGGGCGTTAAGACCGCTACAGAAGGGGAGAGGCTCTAAGCTAGACACACCCTGTCCCTTTCTGGACCATGTTTCCTTCTGAAAAAGAACGGTAAATGTAATGCTGCTTCACCTCGTACGTGGACTTTGCCAAATCCTTAGAAGGCATTTGGTGTCATGCTTTGGATCCGCCATGGGACCTCTCAGAACTGCAGCCGGGCCAGCTTTCCCGAAGTTACTGCACCATGTTTAAGACAGGGGCAGGCGCCAGCAGCACAAACGTGTGCCTCGGAGGCGCTTGAGGGTTGTGATCTCGCTGCAACTCAGTGGCGCTGCCACCGCCAGCTTGCCAGCAGCGGGCTGGGTCACCACAGCCCAGCGCCCCAGGTGTGGGTGGAGCGGGCAGGGCCCTAGGAACTGGGACGCGTGACTAGAAAGCTGCACCCCAGGTGGCAGGAGCAGGGATGTACTCAACCAGCACCGGCTTCGTGTTTTTTTCAGCTAAGTAAGTACAGGAAAACCTTTTCCTTCACAGCTGGGTTCTGATTTTCAGCCATAAAGTCTTATTGTCCTGAAGTCGCCCAGCCTGTCTGACCACTTAGGAAATTTCTTTCTGCTCCACAGAACCTGCAGTCATTCAGTCAACCCACCTCGTACTGGGTGGTGATTTGGTGTTATTCACGCATGGGAGCTTCACCCAGCTTCTCTAAAGGGGGCAGCCTGGCTTCATTTCCTATGACGGAGAGGGAAGAAACACTCGAAAAGAAAGGCTTTGCCTACCAGCACGCTCAGACTTGACTTTCAGAACGGAGAAGTACCTGACGGAGGTGGAGGAATTATTAACACGAAATATAAAATGTTGTGGTTAATAGTTCTGTGTATTGACAGAGACTCTCTTCTTTGACCGAACTTTAATCAGGCTCCTCTGAGCCCTCTGCCCCACTAGGCGCCACCTTGGGCTTCCTTCAAGTATCTGGTTTGAGCAAGAATCCTGCTAAATCAGTTCAGCAGAGATCCCCACATTTGGTCTCGGAAGACGCTGGGCCTGACTTCAGCAAGAATCATCTCTGATGTTTCCTCTGTCCCATTTCACATTCACTGACCCCTCCCTGTTCCTGGCTATAAACCCCCACTTGTCCCTGTTACAGTCAGAGTCAAGTCCCATCTCTCTCAGCACCTCCCCCGCCCTCCGCCCAGCCGCCCAGGGCAGTTCCCGGTAAAGTCTGCCTTACCGTCCTTAACAAGTATCCTGAATAATTTTTAACTGTGTGTGTGATGAAATATCCATCATTCAATGATGACCTGTTTTCAAAAAATATAAAATACATTAAACATAATTTAATCTTTCCTTCATGTCAGGCTCTTGCACTAATTTCCCAAGGTAATCATTCAGAACTTCTGCAATATTGATTTTAAGTATATGGTTGACAAAAGTTTGCAGGAGTGAATGTCTGAAATCGGTCTGTAGAAATTATCTTGTTGGCTTTATCTTTACAGTGGATAATTCCTTATAAACTTTATTTTTCAGAGCAGAAGCTGAAAACAGGTGGGCTTTGGCGTGCATATCCCATTCAGGCAAAGCTGGATGAGGGGGGCGCTGGTCTCCTTTGGAGAACTTGACAACTGCTACCAAAAATGGCAGAAAGCCATCACACCGATTTGACATTCCTGTCCTCCAGCCTTTCAATTACATGATTATTTGTAATAGGGAGGAAAAAAGTGAGGACGAACAAACCAAAACAAAAACCAAAGCTCCTGAGAAACATTAGAGATAGCTGAAGGCACCAATTCATTACTCTGAAAATTATAGAAAAGAATTATTAAAAATTTTTTCCTATAGGAACTATATTTTAGGGTAATTAAATAGACCTCATGGATAAGGGGAAAGTTTCTATACGAGATAACTCTAGCCAATAAAAACAATTATAAAATTACATTTGCAACTTCTAATTAAGTAACTGATTCAGACAAATGTCAGATGGATGTTTAGCTGAACCTTCAAACCCAGTGATCAATCTTAGCATCACTAAAGATGAGACAACCAGACACTATGTGTGACAAACAGGATATGTAGCATATCATCTATGACAGGGGTCCACAACCCCAGGCCGCAGACCGGTACTGGTCCATGGCCTGTTAGGAACTGGGCCATACAGCAGGCAAGTAAGTGAAGCTTCATCTGTATTTGCAGCCGCTCCCCAGCGCTAGCATCGCCGGCTCAGCTCCACCTCAGATCATCAGGCATTAGATTCTCATAGAAGCACCGGTCCCTGGTGCCAGAAAGGTTGGAGACAGCTGATCTATGAGATATAACTACAAAAAAGGGCAAGACTCTAACTCTCAGTCCATAGGAAATATAGGGGACAGAAAAAAAGTTCAGTGACACCCTAGAAAGCAATCAGCCAACAGCAGAATGTGGAATATTTTATAAGACAACTGACTTCGATGATAAGGGTTAAAAAAGGGGGGACTATTTTACATTAAATGAAACTTTAAAAAGACTTGAGACATAAATATAATGATGGACGTTATCTGGATGCTGATTCAAACCAACCAACTGTTAAAACACTGCTTGATCAATAAGGAAAATTTAATGTTGTGCATCAGACAATCTTAAGGAATTATTAGTAACTTATTAATAATGCATTGTGGTTATGTTTCTTAAAAGTCCTTTTATTTACGGGTAAAACTGATGTGGAGAACTGATGTGGGCACAAGACTGTAGATGGCAAAGTAATGGCTACTGAAGTTCTGAGTACAAGCATGGAAGTGTGATAGTCCTTATTTTTGTGTATGTTTGGAAATTTTCACAATAAAATATAAAATGCAATAAAGGATAGCAATCAGAAGTGGAGAAAATATTGTAAATGTAGTCTCAGCAACTAACACTTTTGATATAAATGAGCCATCCTGGGGTTCCTCCTGTCCTGTGCTTAAATAATTCAGTATTTCAGCTTCAAGATAGAGCTTATTTTCTCCTGTTAAATTTGGCTTTTGGGATTCAGTCTCTCGTTGAGACAATGGTTGTTATCACCCAACATCAAACATTTTTCAAACAATAATTCTCCAATCTGATGAGCATTATCATCAGAAGACAAACTTCATCCCCAAATCCTCTAATTCCAACAGAAAAAGCTCTGTTCTCCAGAAACAGCAGTGGGGACAGAAGCAAACATCGTCTCAATTTTAAATGATTTTCATTCCCCTCCTAATTCTTTTATTACAGGTAGGAAAAACAACAATGCTAGCTTTACTCAACAGTGGACAGGTCTGTCTATGCTAAAAGCACTTGGCATGCCACAGGGCTGGCAGGAATGGATGCCAGCCAGCGTAACCTTCATCACCTGAAAAGCTCTTCCTTGATTTGTTTATTCTACAAACATTTATATGTCCTCCAAAACTCAGCTCATAATAACACTGTTCAAGGATGATGGAAATGCATTCCCATACAAGAAACACACAGGATATTCTATTACACATATGGAAATAGCTCCGGCGTCACTCCTGCAGAAAACCCTATCTCACTGCTGCTTCTTCACTCACACCCTACAATCACCACCACTGTGGCTCCTTTCTACCTTGAATCTTTCATTTTTTTAATCATGAAAATATTCAGACATAGCCAAAAGTGGAGTGAAATGAGCTCCCCAGGCACCCTTTACCCACCTTTAACAATTATCAGCATTTTTCAAATCTTACTCATTTCTCCCTAACCTGGTTTGTTCTTTTGTTTTGTTCCCTGGAGCATCTGAAAGCAAATCTCAGACATCTTATCCCATCGGTCCACCAGTCTTGTACTCATTTCTACTGCATTTATCACACCACAGTGAAGTTTGCTTACATGGCAGTGTCTCCCACTGGACCACTGGTCTTCTGGAATAGGGTTCCTTACCGGCTTTAGCCACCAGCACTGACGCTGGCCCATAATAGGTGATCAAGAAACTCCAGCTACTGCTGGACTATAACTGCATGAGTGACCTCAAGCCAGAAGTACCTAGATAAGCCCTTCTTTGATTCCTGACCCACTAAAACTGCAAAAGAATGATTGTTGTTTTGGGCCAGTACGTACTGGGATGATATGCCTTGGAGCAATAGATAACCGGAACACTGAGCAAGTTACTTAACCTCTTTCTGCCTCAGTTTCCACATCTTTAAATGAGGATAACGACAGTTCCTACACCGCATTGGGCTTTTACTAGTATTAGTGACATAAAAATATAACCTCCTGGCACATTGTAGCACTCAATAAATGTTGGCAATTATCATTTGGGAAACATACATAGTTTAGAAATCCTGACCAACCTAAAAAATATTTACAAGTTCTCACTTGCCAGGCATGCTGATGATACATTCTGGATAAGGGTGAATTCCATAAATGAAAAATCAACTTTAAGGTTGCTATGAGTTTTGCAATCTTTCAGAGAAAATAGAATTTAAGTAATCTCTCAGCCTATAATATGCATGGTATATATACACCCTGAAGTACAGGAGTGGTTGCCAGTTTTGATTTTGGTTCTGCTTCTGCCTTTGGTAAAATATGCTTCAGAAAGCAAAAACAACAAGGCCTTGTGATCACTTTCTCTTTTGTTCTCGGGCATAAGTAATGGAGTAGAAAGGAAAATTTCTCACAAAATTCATCTTTGAAGAAAACCTGAATATAATTATTAATTTCTTTTCTCTTTCATAGAAATGTGAGATTTTATACTCATTTAGTGAATTGTATGCAGTTATTTTAAGTAGATGTATCTGAGAATGGCACTGTTTGCTAAATTAAAAAAAAAAAAGATGGTACGGCACTCACCAAAGGATGACGTGAGTATCACTTGTTAGGAATGTGTCAAAACAAATCCATAAGCAAGATGAAGTGCACATTTGTATTTGGTATCCTGTTTTCATCCAACAGTCTCTACTCACTGTCATACCTGATTGCTTCTCGAAAATTAGAGTCCTTACTATTTATTCACTTTACCATTAAATGACACAACTCAGCTCTAGAAGCCAAGGACACTGTGGGTGCCTTTTCTAGGGATCTGCTGGGACTGCATGAACCCCTGCCCCTCCATCCCCCCACCCCCATTAAAAGGGTGAGCTAACTTTTCCACTTACTGTGTTTTTTCCTTAAAAGAACTTCCTCTCTCTCACTGCCAATATGGCAATTACAACTCAGAATTCTTAACAGCCGTTGTTAGGGAGAGTATCAACTGGAAGACTTTTAGTATTCTGGGTGGAGATATAACATGGGCCTTGAAAGAAATAACTGAATTAAAACAAAAGTAAAGAATCTTTCCTTCAAGTGATATGAAAGGCATTTTAAAAAATTCAGTTCTCTACTCTCTGCCGTACCTCATGCAAGAGTGCTCTTAGTAAAAGCTGTTACATGGAACCGAAATCAAACGAACTCCAAATAAAATATATACAGGCACATTTGAAAGAGAACATATTTATTTACATCATTATTTCTTTTTTACATCTCCTACAATTTCAAATAAAAAATTTTCAGGAAATCGGGTGGTTTTAAATTAAGATATTTTAACAGAAAATTTTCACAATATGATTTTTATTTACATGAATTTTCAAGAGTTTTAAATAGTTCTTTTTGGACTACACTACGTAACAAAAACCTTTTATTTAGAGCTTGCGTCTTTTCCAAAAACGTTTAGTTTAGGAAATTAAGCTGATAATCAGATCCCTACAATTCAGACCCTTAGAGATAAAGATCTGATTGACACAAAAACCTCCTCCATACATGATCCACATTTTGGCTGCAAGCTGGACCTATCTGACATGTTTGGATGGTAAGCAAAGATATGTGTTAGACAACTGAGACCGCTTTGATTAAAACTTTCTGGAAGTTTTCTGTATCAGTCATGCAATTGCTTAGAAGTTCTTGCACACGTGTTATAAGTACACCATGAATTCATGCAGATGGATGCTCTCTGGCTTAGCCAACTCTAAAAGGGACTCATGGGGATTCAGACCTGGACAGATTTTGGTACATTTCTCTTTCCTTGTCCACTCACATTTGGGATGCTTAATTTTCCTCTGATGTTGCACATGCAAACAACTTACTTTAAAAAAAATTTACTATCATAAAATGACTTTCAACAATAACAACAGTCTGACATCCTTTCATGTCACACTGACAGATTTCAAATATTTATTAGTGAAACTATAAGAGAGGATAGATTTTCCTAATACTTTAAGCATGAGTTCCTCCAAATAGTTGGTATAACATTCATTAAAAAATAGAAAAGATTAACTTTTACCATGATCAAAGCTACAGCTCACAATGAAAAACTTATATAGCTCTGTCCAACTTTTCTGTAAAAACAGCCATGAGCCAGTCTTGAAGATCACGCAGCGGCAATAGAGGTATCATCCATAAGTCGACCCTGTGGCTTTAAAGTGGGGAAAAAAAAAACGGTTCACAAAATAATAATGACAACACAGGTTCCGTTAATTGAAAAGATTCTGAAATTCTTAGAACTGTTTCACAAAAATAGAATAAACGTGTGCAGCTATCAAAATAAAATCTGTTATTCTCCTTCTTTCTCTGCACCTTTTTTCTTCACTTGAACCTGTAGGTGGCAACTGTGTGCCTAGGTGCTGCCCCTGTTCCCTCTGACCCCAGTGCAGACATCAGACACTACTCTCTTAGCCTGGTGTTCTAGCAGCTGTTGCCAATCTATCACCGAGAGCATGTGAAAGGGAACCTATTTATCATTCTTGCTTAAGTGACAAAGTTTTATTCTCCGCTCTTGCTCAGTGCGCTCCTGTGTCTCAAGCTCTGATAAATAAATTCTTTGAGGATTCAAGGTCTCCCAATCTCCTGTTTGAGAAAAAAGTGATTCACAATGAACTCTAGGCTATCTAACAATGAATACTGCCAGGAGAGCAGTAGCAAATAAACACAATTTCTCTTTCTCTAAGGTCCCTGAATGAAAAAATTTAAAACATCATATCCAAAGAGTAAAGGTTAAGAATGAATAAAAGGTATTATAACTATCTTTAGGCATAAAATTTCTGACAAGTTAGCAACACCCCAGAATAGAGTAGCTAAAAAAGTGAAATTCCTGCAAATAATTTTATTTTATCATACAGATGTACAACAGCAGACCTTTGTGGGGAAAACATGAGAGAGATGTGTTCAGGACATGAAAAAGAACAGTGTTACGACTTCACCATCAAAAGCCATTTGCTAAGCTTTAAGCAGGATGATTCCTGAGGGATTCTCTGATGCAGTGAGGAAAGGCCCTCCTGTTTTCAGTGTGGCTGCTTTGTGGCTGTGTGCACATGTGTTTGTGTGTGTGTGTCTGTGTGTATGTATCTCTATATGCATGCATGCATGCATGTGTAAGTCAGGTCTCTGACACTCAAGGCAGGAACAGAATGAATGAAAGAATAGGTGCCTGGTCTTTTATACTTCATATTATTTTTAGTACTGATGGAGGAGGTTCAGTTTTAGATACAGAATAATGGCTCAATCTAGTTAAGTCCTTATCAAACACAGCTTTACAAACAGAGGCAACAGACAAGTACATCGTGCAATTAGAAAACTGAAATCTATTTTTCAAAGGAAGAAAAATATTGACCCCCACCTTGCTCTAGGGCAGCACTCTCCAAAAAAACTCTGTGATGATGAAAATGGCTTTACATCAGTGTCGTCCAACAGAATAGCCACTAGTCTCATTTAGCTACTGAGTACTTGAAGTGCGGCCAGTGCAACTGAGTAACTAATTTTTTCATCAAATTAAAGTTTTTCCTCTCTTAATTCCCTGCCTTCCCGCCCCACTTCCACCCACTTCACCCCCCCTCACCCCCGACCCATGGAAGTTGCCATTTCTCCTTAAGAACTATATCTCTGAAGGCGGGGTGTCTCCTCCCACACACTCGCAGCGTGCACCCAGGGCCTAGCACGCCCGGAGCTCCCGGGGCCTGGTGCCCCCAGCACACGCGGGGGGGGCCTGGTGCACCCGGGGCATGGTCCATGGCTCCACCTGGGGCACGAACCCAGGACCTTCTGCATGTAAAGCAGACGTGCTAACCACTACACTATGGAGCCACCCCTCATCAAATTAAATTTTAATTAACTTTAATTCAAATCTCAGTAGGCAAATGTGGCTTGTGGCTACTATATTGCAATAGCACGGGCCTAAAGTTTAATGAAGGTGTGACAAGTAAAACAATTTTAATTATGTTTCCCCAACTGATGAAAGAGCTGGCTCTGAGAAATCCAGCAGCAGTCACGTTACCACAAGGTGGTACTTACATCTGAGGAAAGATCATGGCAGTTAAAAAGGGCATGTTAATTACAATAAAATTTATGTTTATTGTTCTGGAACCTTTTCTTACGGATTTAAACACTACCCAAAAGAGGTTTACTGTGAAAGGAAATCTGAAGACTGAACTACTATTAGCTGGGACTAAATCTGGATATACTAAGTGCTATAGGGAAAGGAATGAAAGAGATTAAATGATAGAACTGAAATCCTCCTTTCTCAATATGATCAACTCTTTCGCATCTCGAACAAGCTATGTGTATACAGCTAGAATATGACCAGGTCTGTATACTGATACATACTTTCACACGGCTTAAAGCTGACTTCTGAGTTTAGAAATAGCAAACTTTAGAAGGTCAAACAGCTAAAAGGACATTAGAGACTGACCATCCCCGCACCACTCCCCACCCAGTCAGGAGACTTTGCCCCTACAGGTGACATCGGACACCAAGTGTGGAACAGCAGTGGAAAATGTTTTTAGAATGTGATCAGGTGAAAAATGTTTAAAAAGCCACTGTTGTGTGGGGGACAGATGGTATATGGGGTGAAAAATGTTTAAAAAGCCACTGTTGTGTGGGGGCAGACGGTATACGGGAAATCTCTGTGCCTTCCTCTCAATTTTGCTGTGAAACTAATACTACTCTAAAAAATAAAATAAAATCTTTTTAAAAAGTCACTGTTTAAACACTAGAGATCTAAAATTATGCTGAGTTTGTTTTTTTACAACTAAAAGTATAATATCAGATAGGAGCTTAAAAGGACTAATAAAATGATTTTCCTGCAGATGCAAAAAAAAGAAGTGTATAAGTCTGGAAAGATAAAAGCAAGGAATATTATGAAGGATACATTAACACCGACTAATTTATAATTTAATAAATCCCAGATTATAAAAACAAGGGACCATTCCCCAAAACTTAACAGACACAAAGAAGAAAACAGTAAGCAATGTAACTTGTCATTCCCAAACGGGGTATGAACTGCAAATAAAAAGTGGGCACACAGGATTCACATATACTTATGGATATCTGAGTTAGCGAGGGAAACCTGAACTACCTGGGGGACAGACAGCCTTAATTTCAGGCATCGAGTGGCGTAACCCGACATGAAGCACTGAGCTGGAGGAACCACCTGGGCAGCCAACTCACTCTCACACACTATGACCGTCTACATAGTTTCCAACAGACGATCACTTACAGAAAAAACCCAAATCCAGTACTGCACAGTTCAACTGAGGGTTAAGAAAGTTCAAAGATCATATTTACAAAGTTAATCCATTTTGATTAAAAATTAGTAACTAACTACAATTTAAAAACATACATTAGTAAAGCCAAAGAAAAAACATGTTGAAGGTACTATAAAGAGAAACCATTATTTACCTAAGAGAATAAAAATCTTTAAAGTTAGTCTATAAAAATAATAGTAACTATAGAAATGAATAGTAATATTGCCAAATTCATATAAAAGTCAAACAATTACAGTTAGTCAGAAAATACTGTTTAGTAAAGTTTACATGAAAAAATATCTTCTTTTGTTTGTTTTTAAGACAGCAAACTTAAAAGGCAGAGAATTTCTAAAACTTACCTTTACAAAAATACTGGTAGGTATAAAACGCCTGAGCAGTTGATTGGTGAAATTAGGAAATCTAAGCAAGGTGATGTTGAGAGATGGCAGCTGCTGGTATCCGGCCATTAGAGGATAGAAATTGTATAACATTTCCTGTTCAGTGCCAGGTAAGATACGTAATCGAATCTAAACATAAAAAGTTACAGATAATCAAATATAAAGACTTGCAATATCTATATGTTGTTACCCCCACCTTATTTACAAATGACTGAACACCCAAAACTTTCTTGTGAAATATTCTCTCTCCTATTCCATCTTTTAGAGATTCCAAAACGTAGGGCTGAATTAGTATGAGGCTAAGACCATGCAGATAATACATGTATTAAAAAACTGTGCACATTTTTGCAGTTTCTACCAAAATCTAAAAGGTAACTTGTCCCAACTTAAAAATGAGAACACTAGATGGATAGATAATTTTTGCATTTTAGACAAGGTAGATTTTACAGTCACAGTACGTTATGTCATAATCTGTCGAATAGTATCTTTGTACACATGATGTCAACATAAGACAAACTAGTTGTTTCTTGTGTTTTTAGAAATTTTACCTTTGTGGTAAGGTAAGATAATTTCGGGGGAAAACACGTTTGGAAATTTTTAACAATACTCTAGAAAAGAACACAAATGAGTAAGATTTTGGTATTTTACATTATCTAATTAATATGTGAAAAAGATCAGGACACTCAAAAAATGCTTATTCACTTGCAAATGAGTACATATAGGTACATGACACGCCAAAGATAATATATGCATGTATGTACCAACACATTATAGCTAGCATTATACTTAATATGTAAGTTTCAATTAGTGTATGAACCTACAGCATACTTCATGTATAATTCTATTTTGCATTTAATAACAAACACAGCACTTAGAATATGCACAGTACAAATGATCAGTCAGGAGAGGTATTTCTAGATGTCATGACAAATCTGTTCCTCTAAGTATGTCCTCAATGTAAGTATTTACTGACTATTAAGAGGTGTCTCTGTTACCATTGTAACAGTGGAAGACAGTACTCTCAATGGAACCTGATTTTGCTTGACAGTGTATGTTTCACTCAAAAATCTGATGAACTTTTCTACTTCTGATTTGAATGGATCAAAACACCTGAGTAATTTATGTGTAGATACAAAATTCTGTCTGAATGTACCAAAGACAAATAAATCTATACAAGATCAGAATCTCTGCAAACTTTTATGGTAGTTTAGAAGACAATTCGACTTTTAATATGGGTAGTCATGCCTCTAGGCCTCAAATTAAAAGACAAAGACAGACAGACACACGCACACACAAACTCATTAGTAATAGAAGGGAAATCTCTTATAGTCCAAAGATTTGTGAACTCTTGTTTTATAAAGAGAAAGAACCTATATGTGTGATCCCAATGTAAAAAGAGTTGCTCATTTTAATCCACATCTAAAGCGGGTTGTACTTAAACTTTAAAAGTGACTAAAAACTCATTACTATAAAAACAGTAGGGGCCACAGTCAGCCTTATCAGTCCATTTGTAAAAACTAAACATACAGCTCTCCATTTCCTGGCCACACTTTTGTGTCTACATATGCAACCCAATGAGATATGACATGTACCTGTTTAAGACCTGAGAACATGAAGGCATCACTGGGCTCCACAGAAATCTCCACATCTTGAACTAAGTTAGTCTTATTCTGTAGGTGATACTTGACAGGTAGTGATTCTCTGACACGTCCAAATGATGGCAGATCTGCAGAGGAAGATGACACAATTACCTGGGTTAAAAAAAATATCTCATAGAGGGTTCTTTTTATAAATAAATCTCATTCTACAGACATGGGATTATTTAAACTAATGATGTTACTATACACTTGCTAAATAAGAAAAGTCTTTGATTGAACAAGAGCCATGGGACTAAGATAAAAACAGGCTAAGAAGAATCAAAGTCTCCTTCTAAAAGTGATTAACTTAGAAAGGGTCTTGGCTATCAGGAGTTGAATTATATTTTAGGAATAACTTTTAAAATCTACGAAAGATTTCCTAAGTATCAAACATGGTTCAAAAGGGAATGACAGACATTACTTGCCTCTTGATAGGAGCATATCCCATTAACTATGAAGTATTCTTGCCAAAATCTTGAACTTGTATCTGACCAAGTCTATAGCTCTAACTACCAATTTATAGGGATAGAGAAACACTTAAAATGAATCAACGTAATCAGCAAGATCCAGGCTGTAGGAAGCTCTACAGGACATATGACTCAGTTTCTTCAATAAATGAACAGCAAGAAAGCGAGGGTGGTGGCAGTGATGGAAGAGGTTGTAGTGGAGTGAAAAAGAGGGACTCTGCCTACCTACAGATTTCAAAAATATGAGACACCCATCAGTTGCAACGTAGAGACCTTAGGATAAACTAAAGAACAGAGTTAATTAACTAGGGAAATTTCAACACTGGAACTTGATAATATTAAGAAATTATTGCCCATTTTTAAAGTCGTGATAATGGTATTATGATTATGTTTAGAAAAATAACCACTAATATTAAAGATGCACACTGACATATCTATAGATGAAATTATATCTGGGATTTGCTTCAAAATAATGGGGGCAGGAGGAGTGTGTAGAGGAACAGATGAAACATAATCTACTTTTGTAAATGTTGGACATTTTTCATAATAAAAAACTTTAAAAATCTTAGAAGCTAAAATAAATATTCTTACTGAATTTTTCTTATTAAGCAAAATGTGAATGCCATTACCTGCGTTCACGTGGAGAGGAATATTTTCTACAATCACATGTGGCAGAGTAATGACAGTAGTGATGACAGGGATGTTCTCCATGGCTGACGTCCTATGACAGAAAAGGACACCTTTTAAATTCACATTTTATGTGAGAAGTTAATCAAAAAACAAGGAACATGTATATTCATCCACTAATTTCAAAGAAAATATACATTATCCATTTTTTAACTTTATTAATAGAAGTGGTTTTGTGAAGCAAGAACTTTTAAGACCCCATTTCTGCTTTGAATATTTCCAATTAACAATATTATAACCCAAGGCCGCTGTTTGGTCCCAGTGGGTGACGAAGTTAAGAAGTTGTGCCAGAATGTAAATCAACTATACCCTAAGCATACCATTTAACAGTGTTTTGTTAGTAAAACTTTCTCAACATAGGCAGTAGTGCAATGATTTACATTACGACGCAAACACCTATCACACTGAGGATAGTTCATGGACGAGCACCATTACAACTACAAGTACACAGCAGGAACGCAGAACTAAAAATATTTTACTATCAATAAACATAGTGTCATTCCAACATTACTGAGATAAAGTGAGTAACAATATGAAACTCAAACATTTTTCCCTATACTCCAGTTAGAACTATGGAGGTGGCTGGCAGCTGACCGCCAAGTAAAGCCTTTAGAAAGAGTCTGTATCTAGAGGCGGAACAGCTGACACAACTTGCAAACTATCACAGAGCAAAAGCAACAAGCAGAAACATCTAATGCCTCATCATTAAGAAATATACGTCTTTATACCATTACAGTAACATGATGGAATTATTAAGTAGTGCCTTCAAAATGCTATTTTAATACCTATACATATATATATTAAATATCAATATGGTAAAATTCAGAAGAAAAAGAAAAACTAGTTTTTTAAAATAAGATTACGTTTTCCTTTCTTGTTTTTAACAAATCCTATTCACTATTTTATAATTAGAATTTTAATATATCTGAAATTTTTGTATACAGTATATAGCCAAGAGCCAATTTTTTCCCAAGTGG
This sequence comes from Pteropus alecto, assembly GCF_000325575.1. Taxonomy (NCBI): domain Eukaryota; kingdom Metazoa; phylum Chordata; class Mammalia; order Chiroptera; family Pteropodidae; genus Pteropus; species Pteropus alecto. The sequence goes on along the minus strand of NW_006439192.1, from coordinate 18,882,419 downwards.
ATACCCAACTGTTTATTGCCAGTTATAAGAGTTCATCCTTTCTCCACTGATCTACAATGTTACTTCTGTAAAATATAATGCCTATATGTGTGGACCTATGGATCTATTTCTAGTCTTCTTCTGTTCCACTGGTTTACTTACATATCCCTGAGCCAATACCATAGTGATGACTACTGTAGCTTTACAAGAAGTCTTAGAATTTAGAAGGGCAATTACCCTTCTTCTTCTGGAGTACTTTGACTATTTCTGACTTTTTGCCTTTCCATATAAATTTTAGAATCAAGAGTCTCAAGTTCCACAACAACAAGCTGTTGAAATTTTGGGGAAAAAAAACTGCACTGAATCTCTAGAACAATTTATAATATTAAGCCTCATCCAAATCCTACCCAAGACCATTCTATATCTTTCCCATTAAGTCTTCTTCTAATGTTTTAAAGTTTTATAATCCTCTCCATAAAAGAAATGTGCATCTTCTGTTAGATATATTCCTATGTATCTTATAATTTTTGCTGTTAAATAAATGATACTTATTTCAAAAGTACAAAAGGTTCATTACTGACATTAAAAAATCCAATTGATCTTGTATATTGTATCCAGCAACCTTGCTGGAACTCTAATAATTCTAATTTATGGATTCCCTTGGGTTTTCTATGTAGACAATCCTACTGATTGCAAATAAGGGCAGTTCCTCTTAACGTTTTCAATGGTCCTATAATCAGAATTAGTTTGGCTAAAATTTCATCACTATATAGGTCATAAATTTTGATAAACACCAATAAAAGTTTTATTTTCCCTTTTAATCTTTGTGTTTTTGACAAATGGTCAGTGACAGCATGTGACTTCTAGTCTGCTCTCCAGGACTGATGGAAGTTCTCAACTTTTAAATGGCAATGACAAATAATAAAGGCATTAGAATAGCACGGACGATGAAGGAAAGATGGGGCTGATATAGTTTTACCTCTTCCAGGAGATAATATAATGCCCAGTTGCTACTCCACCTTCGACATTTCCAACAGACGGGCACCGAAGACAAAAGCATTCACTGGCACTCTCTCCAGTCTGTAAGACAACTACAAGAAAGAGATCCCTATGCAATGATTTCATCTATGAAAGGACAGTTTTACATGTAAGTACTATAACAAAAAAAGAATACCTTATTACAAATTATCTATAGAGACTTAGAAACTAAGGCTCAGAGATGTTTAATGACTTTTTCAAGGTCGCAAAGTCCCTATTCAATGCTTTTTTCAAATCTATAAATATTCCATTATAAGGAAAACAGGTAAGGCATCTATACATCTGTGACACGCTCCTATGGGAACTAATGAAAGGGAGAAGTCTGGAGTTAGAATAATACCCCTCCAGTGATTAATTTTATTTCTCAAAATTATTTCATGTTTTCAAAGGGAACAATTCATGATAGGGAAAACGAAAACAGAAAAATTTAGGTACCCCTTAAGGTACTCGAAATGTCACTCTAGAAAACTCTGGCTTTCTCTGAATAAACACAAGTTACTGATACCACTCAAATGGAAAGACATCACGTATCGCCTCATTATTGCCTAATGTGGCTACTTACCTCATGTAGAAGGCTTTCCTCTTGCCAATTTTATAATAAATCTCCTGATGAACAGATAAACACTCATCTAAGCCAAGCCCTTCCCTACCCTTCATATGTCACAGCCTGCAATGTCACTCTTTTAAATGCAAGCTGGCCAAAGTGCCCATCTAATGCCAACTTTAGCAAATCTACAAGAGAAAACTTATATTAACAACAAAGTCTTTAAATGTTAAGTAATTGGTTTTTTTTTTGGTTTTTCAGTGAAGAAGGCTGTGGCAAATTAATAGTTATGACTGTGGGTATACATCAGAAGAGAAAGGGAAAAAAGCTGGGTATGTCTTTAATTAACTACTTATAAGCAATTTTTAAAGACTAGGAAATAATGCGATAGCCCAATAAATAAAAAAGCACATAAATTCAAACCTCTTAAGATAGCTTTTATAAAAACGTGGAACACTTGTATGAAATTCTTCCAAAGTCCTCCCTAATTCTAAGAATTAACCAAAACGATCATAAACTTTCTTAACAATTAACACTGGGGACAAATTTAGGACCTAGAAAAGTTGTGACTTTTAATGTGTCAAACACATATTTTATAGTGCATCAGTGCTGGTGTTCTGGAAGAGGCAGACAGAATAATGTCAACACTCCCCCCTACCCCACCCCAGATATCCATATTCTAATTCCCAGAACCTGAGAATGTTACCTTACATGTCAAAAAGAACTCTACAGATGTGATTAAGATAAGAATTTTAAAATAGGGAGATAATCCATTTGGTTCCAATGTACTCACAAAGGTTATAAGGTAAAGAGGGAGGCAAGAGGGAGGCCAGAGGGAGTCTGCGAAGGAGATGCAACAATAGAATAGAAGCAAAGAGAAAGAGAGATCTGAAGATGCTACATAGATAGTTTTGAAGGTAAAGGAAGGAGCCAGGGAATCCAAGTGGCCCCTGGAAGCTGGTAAAAGCAAAGACAAGAGCCCAGAAGAAATGGAGCACTGACATCACCTTGATTTTAGAACTTTTGACCTCTAGAACTTTAAGATAATAAAACTGTTTTATATCACTAACTTTGCGGTACTTTGTTACAGTAGCAATAGGAAACTAGTAACAGGAGACTCAAACTAGATATCATTCATTAATTTAATGAACATTTATTAACCAACTACTATGAGGCTGGAGATATAAAGAGGAGGAAGTCACAGCACCGACTCTAAAGGAGCACAAGTGTATCAGGGGAACCGTTTCTACACAATTTAACGATAACAGAATGGAGTTCAAATGTTGTAAACAGTAGTGTGTACAAGATACTATGGCAGAAAAGATAAAAGAGTGCTTAGCCCGGCTTGGGAGGATAATAAGGTCCAAGCTTACCTGAACCCCAAAGAGCCAACAAGAGTTCACCAGGTTGAAAAAGAAGAGGGAGAGAGTTTGAGACAAAAGACATATTATGTTCAAAAACAGATGGGGGCAATGTCTGCTGAATGTAAAATGTTTGGCTTGGTTGAAGTCTTGAAAAGAACAAGGGATGTAAAGAGACTGGTGTAGAAGCAGCTAGAAAAGTAAGCTGAGCCTCACTGGGAAAGGTCTTGTATGCCTCAGAAGTTTTTAAAGTAGAAATGACAAGTTCAGAATAGTTTTCTGAGGAATGAAACTCTGGCAGCAATATGAATGATAGACCAAGGGAGAGACCAACAAAAAGGCAACTAGTTAAGAAGCTATTTCTAAAGGCCAGGTGGGAGATGATGAGGATGGCAGTGAGAATGGAGATGAGAAGCTGGATTTAAGAGATGTGTAAAAGGGAGAACTGCCACTTTAAGCAAAACAACATATAACAAAACTAATTTTACCACAAGCTAATTGATATAAACAGGAGTTAAGTCCCTATGGCAATTCATCAGTGTTATAACAAAACAACATTGAAATGAAAGGATGTTATTTGAAGATCTGCTGTATTATTCTATTTTCAAGTACATTTGCCAAAAAGTAACTTCCTTATGGTAGCAAAAAGCTGATTTTTTTAAAATAAGGTAAATACAAACAAATTGTAAATGATACTACTTCTACTTTAATTCTAAATATATTTGCTTTTGTGAGCCTAAGTCTTAAGTTCCCTCCTGAACAAAAAGCTAACTCTTACAGTGCTAACCTACACAAACACACACGTGTACATAAATGTCTTCTGCTAATTAAGGGGGATGATCCACATTCTCACCTTTTTCCACCTGGGACTCTAGCTGATCCACTGGGGTCATAGAAGGAGCAAGCTGGAGCTCACTGGATATAATAGTGAGGGCCCAAGGTGAGGCACTTAACAGGTCTGTCATCAACAGAAAGGGGATGTCAGCATAGACCCTTTCAAGGTGCTCAAACTGTCACAAATGAAGACAAAAGGTCTGTCAGGAACTACATTAATCCATTTATTTTTTTCTGTTAATTTCTGTAACTTAAATGATTTCTAATATACTTCACGGTGATATACCTTTGTAGAAACAAATTTAACTGCAACATCAAATGGAAAGACGGTTTCTATTGTCACAGTTTCATCCTGCAGGAAAATGTAAAAGGCACATTCAATGGCTTTTCTAAATATTAACAATAAAGTTTTAAAAATAGAAGGCACACAAAACACAATTTGTTAATAACCAATAAATAATCTCAATTTATATATTAAGAAGCTAGGATCTTTCTGTCAGATAATATTTGTAAAAATCTATGTAGTGAGACCAGCTATTTTTTCTAATTATCTTATGCTATTACAACAGCTCACACTGCAAAGTGCTTTCTTATACATTATTTTTCTCAGTATCTACTGAAAGTGGGCAAGGCAGGCGCTGTCACCATTTTACAGTAGAGGAACCAAAAGTTAAAGAAGATTTTAAGTGATTGGCCTTAGCCACAAAGTCAGTGGTGCCAAGCAGAGAATATGGGTCTTCTGTCCAAGTTCTTTTCCTCATCTTGACTCAAAATGACTAAAATAAGTGATACTAATGATAATAAAAATAATGTAACATGACACTGTTATCATCACCATACATGTATTATGTAATGCTCATAACTCAAGGAAACAGATGCCATTATTACCACCATTTGAAGATGAAGATGTCACAGAGCTAGTAAGTGACAAAGGAAGAAAGTAAACTGAATCTGATCCTGGAGCCTATACTTTCAATCAACATGCTACAGCTCCTCTCTACAAGAGTCCACTTAAAAAACAATAAGGTTATTATATCTCTGGAAACAAACAACACACTGTTAGTTGAGAAACCTTTAAAAAAGGTCATGTTGGTTAAAAACTCAGGCTCTAATGCCAGACAGATCTGGATTTTAATCCTGGCCAGATACATACTTACTAGCTGTGTAGACCTTGGACACAGTGATGTGACCTCAGGAAAGTTATATGGTCTCTTTAAGTCTCTGTTTCATAATCCTCGCAGGGTTGTTACAATAATTAAATGAGATAATACACACAAAGCACTTAGTGAAATGCCTAAATCATGTTTTTTATTATTATATGCTTCAAATTATTTCCTCTTTCAGTATCATCAAGCTAACTTTTTAGAAAGTATGATTGGTAAGATATATGACTTTATTTCAGCAGTAGGAACAAAGTGTGCAATGGTTCCATGCACAGAAAAGATCTATAAAAAACAAAGAAGCAACTCAATGATTAGCTCATACTTGGGCAACTTTTAATTTTCACATGGCCTGCAAAGCACTCATGTACAGGTAAAAATGAGATTCAATCCAGTTCAGGGAAAAGAATTTACATTTAAATTTCCAAAAAATGTCTTCCAAATAACACTAGGACCTGTAAGATATTCCATGAGAACAGAGCTTCTTGGTGAAATAACTTTGAAGATAATCACTATAACTATTTGCAAAGATTCTCAATACGAATTAGCAAATTAAATGCTGTGCTATGTCTCGAAGTAAAATACCTGATTAATATCTTTTAACTCAGTATTGTCTAAACATATATGACTAATTCTTTTTTGTGTAACATCTTTTTCTATCCCAGAATGTGTCCCTTAAAAGCACACCTTAAGAATGGATTGGCTAAGAGAATACACATCCTCTTCTCTAAAAAAAGTGACATATATCTCAATAATTTCATGTCTTGAGAAGAGAACATTGTTCAAGATGCAGCAGCACACTGTTTTAGCCTGATTTCAGGATAGCTAGTAGGTAGCAAACAATGATTTTAAAAAGGTAGATTCTAAGTCCACCACATATTTCATTATAAGAAGCAGAAATGATATCCAAAGGTTAGGATTCTAAAACTGCACAGAACTTTAACATTATTATTTTGCAGATGAAGAAATTGAGGCCAAAGAAGTTACATGGCTAGACTGAGCTTCCAAGTTAGGAGGCAGTCCTGTGCTTAGCACCCTTATCTCTTAATTCACCATCCTGGGATTTTTTTATTACACCAGGCTAGGTGAAATTTTGACAGTATATTCCATGCCTTCCTCCCTCCCACTTGGGAAATAACTACTAATTTTAAGATAGTTTTGCCTCCTTGTCACCAACAAAATGAGCCTTGGTCCAGACTCTGCAGTAACTATACTATAAATCCCCAAATTGCTAGGCTTTCTCCTCTATTGGACTGAGGACCCAATTCCTAAGAAAAAGCTAAGACAACAGGGCTGACAGGACGAAGAAGATACTAAATATCATAATTTTGCATTAATAAAAGAGAAGACAAGCATTAAATATAACATGGTTAAATCTATTTAAAAACATGCCCTTCCCGCCCCCAACAAATCCCTATAAGGAGAAAAGAGACCAATAAGAAATATATCAGAGTTAACAGCAGCTGTCTGAGTTGTTGTGACTATGACTGTGATAGCTTTTCTATTTTCACGCTCTTCTATGTGCACTTACCAAGAACGGTTTTCATAAGAATCGATTTTAATAGAAAAAAATATTTCATAAAGAGAGGCCTCCTTTCTTCCAAAACCTTCTACATATAAGCCAACTTACAGGTTTTATCTAATGTGTGATTTTATAAACCAGCAGAATCTCAAGACTTTATAGATCTCAAACTTGTTGATTCTCTATATGAAAAGCCATGTAGGCCAAGTTTCTAATGTTTGAGCAATGAATACCTTATTATCTTGTTCATAATAAATATGATTTTTTTAAATCAACGGATGTTTAATTAAAATTTATAATAGACTATAAGCACCTAACTGCCTATTTTATAGGTAAACTAAAATAAAATAATAAGGAATATTCCACATATGATGCTTCTTGAAGTAACTAAAAAAAATACCTTGTGACATTTGCAAACAATTTCTTTTTCTTCAATAGTCGTATTGATCAGGTAAGAAACATACACGAGAAACATTCTTGAACCCACGGTTCCACAGCGAACATATAACATTTTTTCCAGCTGTAACGAAATTAAAGTATTTTAATTTAATTACATTACAAAGATTTCCTCTTGATATACATATTCATTCTAGGGTAATGTACTCACCTTTTAAAGTTCTAACTGGCTAAATTCCTGAACACATTTACAGGCTTTTCCTGTCACAGCGTAAGAGTGGGACCATTACTACTCCATCTTTTTTTATTATTATTCTCAACTTCCTAAGAATTCTGTGTGTTCGATGTGAAAAGTTCACTGAAAGGTTACTGCACATATGTTACAAACTTAGGGTTATTTAGCTATTTTACAGGCAACTAATTCTCTACATCGGGGTCATTTGTTCTTAAATTCCTTGTATAAAAACTGATTAAGAGATCTTGCAACATTTAAACATGTAAAAAGTGTACAAAATGTGCATGAATTTTTTTTTTAGTCTCAGGAATGCTGTGAAAATGCTCTGGAACTCACTACGTATTAAAAACTACAAGCTAATTGATTTCCTCCTCAGTCATTGTTGCCCAAATTTACCTGCTCCCCTGGATGTAAGTCTCCAACAGGAATGTCAGTGAGTAAAGCTGGGCAGGACTCATCGCACAGTTCTGCTCCATGAAGAGTCACCTGAGTTTTCTGAGTTAAATTGGCATCCTGTCCTAAAAGTGTTAATATTGGTGTTTTAAAATACAGAGAATTCAAACACAATCCTAACAATCAATACTGTAATAAAGAGCACTATATTATAGCCAGATTTTAAACTTCCTAGAATTAACATGACTTGTGCTTATTCATATTGGATTAATACTGATCAAATTTTGAAAGGAATGTTTACCGGGTTTTAAACCAGCAGTGAGCTTCACGTCTCTGATTTGGGTCTTTTCATGGGACTGAACAGTCACAACCAAACAATACATTTCATTAGTCAGGGCAGGAGGGTCATGTCGCAGATGTACAGAAATGTTTGGAACTCTGGAAATGATCCTTTGGGGAAAAAAAAAAAAAGCTAAGTAACTGATTGTTTAAAAAAACAAACTATTCAAACAAAGTAAAGGAAATAAGATGACCTTTCCCCATCTGCCTAGCAAGGTTGACTTACATTGTGCTTGCCTGAATGATTACACTGTCCCAGTGAACCTCATTATTGGGGAGCTTGGGTCGTCTTTTGAAAGAACGGGAGGCCTGTAAGGCTTCTTGAGATGAAGCAGCATCTCCTCCTCCTCCCTGCCAATTTAAAACCACACATCTTCCCGTCTCCTGGCCCAGAACCAGATCCACAGAGGTAATCTAGAAAAAGGAGGTCTATCAGAAATGCCAGCTCATTCTTATTTGTCATCATTTCCTCTCAACAAATCACATTGTAGATTGCTGGTCTACTGAGTTCATCTAGAAACCCAGGGTGTGACAGAAGTCCAAACACCTGCTGTTAAGAATTGTATCCTGATTATTAGCTGGGCAGTGGCTAAGAGTATGCTAGGTATCGAATTCTTCACCTTCAGAGATAATAATCTAACTTTCTAGCTAAGACACTGACTGTTATGATTATAGCACCTGGCAATGTGCCTGATGTAACAGATGCTTAATTAGTGGCTGCTAAGTTAAATAAATGAATGTTTTGATAACCATTAACATATTCATAACCTAATTCCTAATTCCACGTATTTTCCTAAAGACATCTATGATATTAGCAATGAAATTCTTTACTAATTGAATAAATGTTCCTTTCAACTAAATCCTATAACAAATGTACTCAAAATACCATTAATTATGATTTACATCTAGTAGGCTTCCTTAGATACCTTGTAAAAAATATGTAATTAGGGATTTAGTTAAAATCATGAATTTCTTTTCAATGAATAAGCAAAAAACTCTGAATATTGGTTAATAATCAAATCAACGGATTCACAAAAATTGTTATAGCAATATTGGTAGTAGAGTCTTATATTTCTATCTTAGAAATGCTCCAAGAATAATTAGCCAACCATTCTCATTCAAAGCATGGAAAACATGCAATTAATGAGTACTTACTACATACTAATGACTATTCCAAGCAATTTACATTAATTGATTTAATCCTCATGAAACACTAAGAGGTAGCTACTATTATTATCCCCATTTTACAGATGAATAAACTGAGACACAAAGAGGTCAAGGAACTGCCCAGGGCCACAAGCTAGTAAGTTGGAACTTAAGCCCACATGATTTGGCTCTAGAGTTTATTCTCAATGAAAATATTATTTTCATCATATATTTCTGAATAGCATTTTAATTATCTACATTAAATGAGTTTTTTAAAATGTGTATCATTTTTTCTTTAAAAATACACAATCAGCAATGTTTAAATATCAAAATGACAAAAATCTTTAGACTGAATTACATAATTGCTATTTTACATATGTTTTTTGTTTAAAATTCCTTAAGTGATTATGTCGCCATTAAAAAATGAAGTTGGTCTTATGTACTAACAGGATTTGATGACTAATACGCTATTAAGTGAAAATAGCCAACTAGTAAATACTATATACAGTATATTCTCAATGAAAGGAAACCTACCAAACCATAAGAATGGTTTCCCCTGAAAAGTCCAAGTGGAAGATTTTCATTTACTTCATAAACTTCTATACTGTTTAAAATTTTTTCTGACAAACACGTATACTTTTACTATTCAAAATATCTTTTAAACAAATTTGATAACTAACCTCAATTTTCTTCCCAACATCTTCAGTTTTTGCAACAAATTTAAATAAAAACTTTCTTGTTTTACCAGGAACTAAGCACATCTTTCCCTGAGTCAAATTTTCTAAAACTTCACTTGCTTTGGATGCTTCCTGGATTACACAGAACTGGTTATATTCCTGAAAAAGAGGTTAGCAAGGGTCACAGTTTATAAACATCGAAATGTTGTATGTTTTGTTAACATTAAACACCAAATGATTTGGAGCTTGCTAAGTTTAACTCCACTAAAAATGAAGCATTATGAAGGGTTATTAATAAAAAGACATATTTTTTATGCCTAATGGAGGCATTTATCCGCTCTTTGCTGCCACAAGATAGACAATTCACTACATACAAGATGATTTTGAAAACATTTAGACATCCCTTTCCTGGAGAGACAAACAAAGACCCATTCTTTGTTGCAATGAATGCTATCATCTCCTTTTCTTAAGAGCTTTCTTTCTACTTGGCTTCTGTGGCACTAGAGTATCTCCTGTTTCTCATCCTCCTTGACAGATATGAGAAACAGGAGATATTATCCCAGCAGATGAATTATCTTCACAGAAAATTCTTATAGTTAAGTTTTATACTTTCCCTCTATTTTTCATGTCTATTCCATGCTTATAAAACCTAAGAACTTGCTTTTTTCTTATGATTTGTATCTTGAATTTCAAATAATACATACATATATTCAGAATATAATCTAATTTTAAAATCATTAAAGCATTGTAGTAGTCTATGTTTGTTGTTTTTTTAAAAAGGGAAGTAAATGGAATATCAGGATATAATAAGTAAAATAACAGTCTTTATATTGACCCTCTAATTTCATTTAGAATATTTCATAGTGAGCAAAATAATTATCTGTCCTCAGGGAGCTTACATTCTAGTAAGGAAGACAAGTAATTTACCAAATAATCACACAAACGTGAAACCACAGCTGTGACAAGTACTATGAATGATTGTGCAAGCCTGGCTAGGTTCAACTGGTCACGTGGGTCAGGGGAGGTATAGCTGAGGAAGTGAGGCTTTAGAGGATAAAACATGAGGACGAAATATGTGAAGAAAAGAGAGGAAGGAAGCTAATCAAAGTAGAAAACATAGCATATATAAAAGCTCCTGTCCTAATACTGTATGATCTCACTTATATGTAGAATCTATAACTCACACAAACAGACGGTAGAATGGTAGCTGCCAAAGGATGGGAGAAATAAAGAGATGTTGATCAAAGGGTACAAACTTCCAGTTATAAGACAAATAAGTTCTGGGGACCTAAAGAACAGCATAGTGACTATAATTCACAACGCTGTGTTATACGCTTGAAAGCTGCTACAAGAGTGGATCCTATTGTTCTCATCACACACACAAAAGGTAATTATATGTGGTGACAGATGTGTTAACCAATCTTACTGTGGTGATTACATTTTGTAATATATATGTATCAAATCATCATGTTGTGTGCTTTAAACTTATACAATGTCATATGTCATATCTCAATAAAGCTGTAAAAATTAATTCTAAAATAAATAAAAGAAAGAGCTTTCGGCTTGGGGAAAAAAGGCCCTGTCCTTTATTCATCCTATCCCCATTCTTTATCCTCTACATATACTCAGCAATCCAGACTTACTTTTAAATGTCTCTATATCCCTTTATCTCCCACCACTAAAGCTAAACTTTTACAGGTCCACCATGATGCTAAGAATATTATAACTCTCAATAAATCCTTGCTGGTTAAAGGCTCAATATACTTTTTGGGTGACCAGAAGGTAACTAGCTATTAAGGAGCTTATAGCTGAAAGTTAGAATGTAACCTAATACTTGACTATCACACTATGCAAATATCCAAATGTGGGAAATATAGTATGATCCCAATTCTGAAGGAAAAAAAAGCTGTTTATATGTGTGTGCACAGAAAATGTCTAAACTATTCAAGAAGTTAATAGTGATGAGCGCTGGGGAATGGAAACGGAAGAGTGTACATTTATACATTTACTTTTCATTTTATATCTATTCTACTTCATTTCTCTTTAACATCAAATATACAATAGTTTTATAACAAAAAAACTAATAAATGCTAAATTGTAAAACAAATGATTTTGAAAATTATATTTCTTCTAAACATATGTTATTTGAAATTCAAGTTATATATTACAAAAAATGGACAACGTTCTTAGATTTCATAAGCATGGAACAAAAACAAAAATTAGAGTGGGGAAGTATAAAACTTGAATTGCCGACATAGAAGTTGAGAACTAGAAATACATTAATTTTTAATTTGTTACTATGAAATCATTAAGACCTGAAATTTACCAAGCTTGTTTTTTCTAACTTAACATAAGCTACAAAAAGGTACACTCATGGTAAAAACACATTAAGGATACCATTACCTGATTATTAAAGCTGACGCAGAGCTTAGAAAACCTAATGGGATGTGGACAATCAGGCTTCAGATAGATATCAAACTGCACAGGAACATCAACATGAAAACTTGGGGCGTGAAACTTGGCCTTGCATTGTACTGGAAATATAACAAAAAGGGCTGAGTCACATACTACCACTGACTTTTAGACCCGCACACATTATTCTCTGATCCACATTAACTCTGCAGAAAGGACACATCTACACTAGACAGTCTTACTGACTTCTGCACATGAAGCATTTCAATGGACATAAAAGTAGCTCACTTTTTAAAAACAAACCAAACTTAAATAAATTTTAGCTCCAAAATCATCTTTAATTTTAAAATCATAGTTGCTCCTAAAATATAAATACAACTGACATAAAATTTTAAAGGAAAAAGAACCATTTTGTTAAACTTATTTCAAAATACCTGCCCAGACGTTAAAGCATAACCCTTTTTCTGCATCTGTTCATTTTGTAGAAATAAGGATGATTCCCCTGAAATAATACCATAGATGTTGGCTACCCACCAAATGGCACAAAATCCTGTACTCCTATTGTGAAAACATTGCTGCCGGCCAGAGAAATCCGGTCCGCCCACAGCTTCTGAGCAGTTTTCACAGCTAAGATATCACAGTCAGGTTCAGGATCAGGACTTTCATTCTGCACCAACAGAGTTAAACATTCATTCAGCTAGTTATAAAAAATACATACATAGAAAGATATACAGATCTAGGTACACATACCCCTATGACATATTTTATATAATGAAATTCTCACCTACCATTAAAACGTTTATGAGGTTCTTTTCTATCCGTGATTTCTGGTCATCTTTCAGAGTTGAAGCTAATATGAAGAAGGAAAAAATTATGACTGTAAGGCAGGCAAGTAAGTCCACTACCCCCCCTTAAGGTATTAAAATATTATAAAATAAATATGTCTTCTAAGATGGCTAAGCCCAAATCCACAAAACTGACAGATGGCACAACTTTCTAAAAGTTATATACCCTTTATATATACTTGCATTGAATTCTACTTGAAAAATTACTTTATGCCATATTTTTAAAAGACAGAAAAATTTTGTTCTTAACAATGAGGCTCTCAGTTCACAAAGAGACTTGCACACAGTAAAAGCACTACCAAATATGAGACTAAATTATTCTTCCAATGTTAAGAATAACATTGCTTAGAGTGCTAAATTGTAAAGATTCAGAATTTTACTGAAACAACATCAAGTTACCTCTTCCAAGGAGTTCTAGGGAATAAGTAATATAATCTTTTAACTGGGCCATGAGGTAGGAACACTTCAGAGCTGTAGTCAATACAGACGTGAGTAGAGTCCACCATCCTTCACTGCGATAATCGCACATCACATAATCCAGCAACCTAGAACACAGAATATATGACAGACTGAAACCGCTTAACAGGAAAGAGTTTGAAGAGTTCAGGGAGTGCTTTACTCATTTTTTATATAAACTTCAGAAAAATCTTACTAAAATAGTTTAACAGGTATTTTCACATTTGGCTAATCCACAATTAGCTTGAAAACGATTGTAGCAACAGACAGTACTTGAAGAAAATCACAGAAATGAAGTTTAATAGAAGTAGAAATACATAGGGAAATAACAAATCCTCCAATACAAATTTTTGCTCTAATTCTGCTATTAATCAGAATACTTCTAAAAATAAATAGTGAATAAGACTCACTTCAAAGCTTTGGTATAATCCTTTGCATAATAATATTCCTCTCCCATCTGAACCACTATAAAGGAAAAAATATATTATGTACATAATTATATATTATTCAAAGTTGCATGAAATTGTAGCTTAGTATGGATACATACTTAGATGACTTTTCATTCTTGGACACTTATACTTCTTAAATTGTGCAACAGCATTGCTCAGAAGAGTTATTATTACTTCCTGTTAGAAAAGATAAAGTATAAAACATTCCAGTAAAAATACTTTCATATTTTCCTTGAATACTGTAAAAATTATTTATATGGAAAAAAAAGAACTTACAGAGTGAACAACACTTCTCTCCTTCAGCTGAATGGCAAGAATTCCCACCTTTTCTTTTTCAGGATCAGAAAGATCAAAACCTGTATAAGATAAGACGCAACCCATTTTAGATAGCTCATTTAATATAAATCCACATGAACACAGGGTGTGTACACTCCTTGAATCCTTTACTTTAATATAATGTATTTAAAATTCTTAACCATTCTAGAATTTTAAAGATTCTAAATGACAGCTTCATTAGCATGGAAACTGCTCTGTGATCTCTGTTCTGAATAGATCATCACTGAGCTCAATATTCTTTTGCCAGGTAGAATCAACCACCTGAAGAATACCACTCTACGTATCACTCTCTACATAGAAGAAACTTCCTGGAGATTAAAGTAAAAACTTTCTTAACACTTAGGTTCAATTGCCACAGAAACTGCTCAAATTAAATTATGTATAAAACACAAAAATGATGCAGAGAAATTATTTTTAAGATGATAAAGTTAATGCTGTTTTAAAATGTCAAATCATTAAAGTTAACTGGAATTAAAATATTTAAACAGATCAGGGTGGCTTATTAATGGTATTGTTTAAGACAACAGATGTCCAAATGTTTTAATCATACCCACATCTTTGATTATGTTATTCTGAGATGTAGTGATACAAACAAAACCTCCTAAAAACTAAAGTACTGAAAATCTCTCAAAAAATGTTTTAAAAGCATACATTTTTACCTTAACGTAATTTGTTATGCCTAATGCAGGCAATGGAAAAATTATGACAGCAATCTTTGCCTTTTGAGGTTGAGAGAAACAGAAGGAGGGAAAAGTTATTTACTTAGTATTCCTTGTCGCCATGATCTTTGTCCATAAAAGTCAAGAACGCCTGTTTGTGTTTCTAGGGGATCAGGATTGGGATACGTTACAGAAGCCTGTAAATTAAAACACAATTCTAAATAAGAGTTTATGTAACTTATCACAAATCAACTCTGTCTTTGATAGAATAGTTTTCATTAATACAAATACTAAACACATTCAAATATCAAAATTGTGAATATTTTAACATAAATTTTCACAAAAACTAAAAATGTTTCATTTAATATTTAGGTTGCCTCATGAAAATTAAATTGAATAAATCAACCTGATTCTGATAAACGATTTCACAGTACAGCAAGTCCTCGAATAACATCATTCCACTCAATATCATTTCCTTATAACACTGATCAGATGCTGTAGGAACTTAATTCTTATCTATATCAATTAGCTTCAAGTCTCAGAATCTCTTGACAATGCTAAGTGAGGACTTACTGTAACTAACTTTTTTACAATTTTTTACCTTTGTTAAACTAAACCAGTACAAATATATCATAAATGCTTGATGTTTATTCTATATGTATAAGTACTTCTGTGCAAATGAAAATAATGTTATAAAGAGCTTAAAAAGAAAAACTATTTTCCTTGTTTATCACTAGCATTTAACTCCTGGTATTGGTGGGGGAGGGGTACTTTTAACACCAGAATTTACAAATTTACACTGCTTTAATTTTTTATAACTTTTCCCCTCTGAAACCAAAATGTAATACAAGTACATTGTTGAAAAAATCCAAAGATAAAAAGACCAGAAGTTTAAATTACTTATAAATCTATTACCATTGTTAACAATATATACATTATTCTTCCAGATTTTCTAGGCAACCATTTATTACCAATTGGAATAATTTTTCACCCCGCTTTTTTTCATTTATATATATTCTATACATTTTACCATACCATTAAATATTCTAAAACATTATTTTCAGTTTCCTGCTATACCACATTTTAACAAACTCCTCATAGCTGTTTATCTTGTTTACTTTTTATATTATAATTACTAAATCTGTCAGAACAACTTTATAAATAAATCCTAGTACCTGTCTTTTAGAATCTCTTACCTGCACTAGGCTTCCAGAAAATGAAATTCTGGGTCAAAAGACATGCATGATTTTGAGGCTTCTCACATTATTATTTGACAAAAATATTTTTTTACATGCCAGCCAGGGATATTTGTTAATGCCCATTTCCTCATATCCTTATAAAATCTAGTTTTAATCACCTTTTAAAATATTAAGTTCAAATTACAATATGCAAAACTTTTAAAATATAAAACATGCGGTGATGTTATATACAAATAACATGGTAGAAAATAGTCTAGTTATATCATAATTTAATGGGGTAAAATCCATTTGAAGTACTGATATGCAAACTACTTTTGGAATATTTTTTTAAGTAGTACTTTTGATAATAGTCACCTATATTCAGAGAAGAAAACTGCAAAATGAAAATACAGTGATATAACTATATGAATATAAAAGTATTTACGTATGTACACATCATGTTCCTATTTTAAAGGTACTTACAGGGAAACATCTAAATATAATTATCGAAGAGAAAGGCAATATGAAATGTCAAGCTTAAGAAACTATGCAATTAACATTATGCCTCAAACAGATTCTTAAGAGTTTTCCATAGAGGAAAATCCCAGGAAGAGAACTAAGTCCAAAGTTGTCCTCTCCGGTGGATCAAAGTAAAGCACATGCCTTCAGGGTCCTTCAAACTCCTACAGACATGACCACAGAAACAAAAACACTGGATTTACAGTGTGACATGGATTAGACTGTGGCTTCTATTTTAAAGTAATTTTCTCTTCTTTAAATCACTAACTTATTGACAATCACAAATCAGTTCTTCAAAGAAAAACTTCTGTTTAATTTACAGGTGAAAATGGAGTAATCAGGCTAAACCTGAAAATAATCATAATTATTTTTTCATAAATTTCTGAAAATATAAAAGAGAAAAATGGATTATACTCAAAGGCTTGGAAAAAATTACCATCACCAATCACCCTTATCTTCTTTCAAGAGAAGATGAATCCATTTCCTAAATGCCAGATAACACGGGAGTCGGTAACTTACTTCATGGCTACAG
This sequence comes from Pteropus alecto, assembly GCF_000325575.1. Taxonomy (NCBI): domain Eukaryota; kingdom Metazoa; phylum Chordata; class Mammalia; order Chiroptera; family Pteropodidae; genus Pteropus; species Pteropus alecto. The sequence continues at coordinate 18,865,409 of NW_006439192.1, read as the reverse complement.
AGGGTTTTTGCGAGCTGTTTCCGTTCCTGGGCATAGTAGGCTGCCTGCTGGTAATAGAAACCAGGATTCTGAGTTTGAATAGCTGTCAACCCTAACTTAATAGCTTCATCAAACAAATCTCCAAAGGCCTGGAATCTTAAAGAAAAAAAAAATCAAGAAATAAAAAAAATGAAAAAGGAAAGAAAAGGCTTACTTCTATAATTATTCATCCTGGAACCATAACCTTAGCAGATCGTATTTAAAGACTGCTATTGATGAACTATAAATTGGTGGGATTTCTTGCGTAAATACTAATAAATATTAATTGTAGGTTATAGATAAATTCTGTATTTAAGTCAGCTCTTCTGTGCTAGCAAGTCTTTATAAATATACCATCAAACTAGTAGTTCCTACCACTCAAATAAATACATCCCTGTTTCTGGGAATAATTTCATTTTAGCAATTTTTAAGCAGCAGTCTCAAACAGCAAGTTTCATGTCAACAGGGATTTTGTTCTGTTCACTGCTACATTCTCAGTACCTAGACACATGGTAGAAACTCAATAGATGTTGAATGAAAGAGATGGTACCATGAATTAAGTGATTTCCATTAAGGAACTGTATGAATCAATATCTATTACTGGAAATATGCTGAAGTCTAGATCATTAAAAATCTACTTACTGACAAAAATCTTACTTCACTTTAGAACCAAGTCCATGCTAATTCCATCCCTCCAAATCCCAAGTATTTTTTTTTAAACATTCTGAAAGTACAATTTAAAACATACTGTTTAGACATCCATGCAGCATGCTCAAAAGACAACTCTGCACTTCCGATTTTTTTCTTACACAAGTCGATGTGTTTTCTGAACTGAGCAATTGCATCCAATGGCGTGTTGTGCTGAAAACACAGCCTACAGATCTGCAAAATGTAAAATGAACCCCAAAATAAAAAAATCAGTCAAAAGCCATATTCATTTAAAAATGTGTAAAATTTGAGACTAACTTTAAAGACTATAAAGTTTCCACCTCTGAAGTTCTTTGCGATAGAACTGATTTTCTCTATCAGACTGGTTATGCTAAAATCAAAGGTTATGCCCCTTTGATAAATGAAATAAATTATTCAGTATTTGTACTGAACCTATTCTATACCTTAGAAAAGCCTTTTAAAGGTATAGAATAAATATATGTACCCAATGAAGAGCATAAAATATGGGCAAATATAAAATATCTCCAGAAGGAAACTGAGAAAGGACAGATTAATTTTCAGTTTTAGAACAGTCAGAAAGCCAAAGATTTTCTGTAGCACCATCAGAGCACAGTAACCTCCATATAAAACAAGGATTACAAAAATTCTTAAAACTGTTGATCGGGGATGCTATTTCATAGCAGTAATAATATATGTATATGTAGGGTAAAGGGAAAAACAGAAGAAACAAAGCTTAAATTTATTTCCATATGCTTATTACTAGTTTTAATTTTATTTTTTAGATACAAAGGCATTCATGAAAAGTTAAGCCTCACATCTATCTCTGTCCCTCAGCCATCCAATTTCCCTTTCCAAAAGTAACCAGCATGTTTCGTGATATATTCTATGCACAAGTGTGTATGTGCATTTATATATAAAGTATTATTTTTATACAAATAGCATCTCACTGAATAGGCTGCTTTGTGCCTTACTTTTCTCACCTAACAATATATCCTGGACCTCATATCATATCAGTATGTAGAGTTACCTCATTCTTACTAGTCGTATAATATATTCTATTGTTTGGAGTTACAATTTATATTAACCAGTTGCTAATTGCTGGGTTGTTTCTAATCTTTTCCTATTACAATATGCAATAAATATCCTCATATATGTAATTTTCAAGTCTTAACACATGTGAAATGAAATTGCTGGGTAAAAGGGAATATCCATTTTAAATTTGTATGGTCACTCCAAAAATATTCTCTGTAAAAACTGGACCAATTTACACTTACAGAAATAATAAATTAAAGGGTCCATTTGCTTTCAGTTTCAACCATCTTTAAACGATGAGTATGGAAAGATTAAAAGCAAAACAAACAGCTCTCCCTTGCCTTCTGGGAGCATCTATTTCTACCATATCCAATCCTAAAATGCATAAATAACACATATAAAAGTTTCCTCAGAGGTGAATACATGCGTCTTTCCTATGGCTATGCCATTAAACCAAGGAAGTCTTACATAGTTCTAATATGTTGCACCTTTTAAAATTCGATGATATAGGTGGCTTTCTTTTCACTTATTCCTGCTCCCACTCACACAAAAGACCCTCCTAAAGAAGTGAGAACTATGAGACCCATAAACTCAAAACCAAGCATTACAACCAGTCTGCTAAGAATCAGGCATCTTTGAAATAAAGAACATAAAAGAAGAGAGCATAATTAAATACTTTTCAGAGCAAGTAACTAATTTCGATCTTCAATTTTTCTTTTAAAAGATAATCTGATACTTAAAAATAAATTTTTATTTGAATGTAGAACTATTACCTTGTAGTTTATAAATCCTGCCATAGTCTTAATTTCCAGAATATTAGTTTCATGGGCTCTCAATTCATGTACAAGATTATAGGCGGTCCTATAATTCCTAATATAAACATGGAAAGGTAGTTAATTATAAATATTAAGAAAAGATTCCTAAAAACAATATTATTAGAAATAAGAGATAATATTGACTCAACATTTCTTAGCACTCAAAAGCTCAATAACATATATGTATTAATCTCTGATTTCCTGAAAAATAGTATGTTGATTAATAATGTGTGAGAGGATTCTATGACTTTTCACTAAAAATAGTACCATCAGGTGCACACTGTGCTGTCATTAACATCTGTCAATAACGGACAATAAGTTGAAAAACAAAATAAAGTGAACAGTTGTCCAGAATTAAATTTAAAAATTAGCATTCTGTTAAAAAGATAAGCATTTCTTAAAAGCATCGTCATGAGCTCAAACAAATAGAAATACGAGCCAAAAGGTGCTATCAAGACAGCACACATCAACAGCTTTTAAACCCAAGCATCTCTGGCCTCCGGCACAGGCTGGAGAGGGGAACAGTCCTTAGGACCACTCGCTGGTGCTGTAGGAGAACATGTGTGAGAAAGGAGAGCCTGGTAGGAGGAGGCCTTCCCTGAACGTGGTAGGTAATGAGGAAATCTCAACAGTCTTCTGCAAAGAAAACTGTTCACTCTATACAGAAGTGCCAGAAGTATCCATTGTTCATGTTGAGCCCTTCCCACTCCCAGTGCATAGACTCAGCACTGCCATAGCCCAGACCTCATCAAACTGGATAACAGAGGTTGCTCTGCCCAAAGGATTCCCTGAAACCCTGCCTCCCCCAACTCACAGCCCTACCCAACCCACATCTAGGTGTATCATCAACGAGTCAGGTGCTCCTTCTTGAGCAGCGCCTAGACTCACACTGGAGGCAGCTGGCCTCGGTTTCTGGTGTGGCCTTTTGAGGCAACTATAAGCACAGCATCTGTGGTTTCCTTGCTGAATCTTAACAGGGCTCCGGAGGGGCACAGGCTTGGGCTAAATCTGGCCTGCAGCTGAACCCCTCTCCGGACTGTGTCACTGGAAACCTACTACACAAATCTACACTAATAAGACCGAGAGATTCAGGAGCTTTGCTTAGCACATAGAAACAGACATGGAAAGATAGCCAAAATGGGAAGACAAAGAAGCAGAAACCATAAGAGAGAACAGAACAGACATCCAGGAATAATGGAGTCAAGTAATCTAACAGATGCAGAGTTCAAAACACTGGTTACAAAGATGCTCAATAAACTTATGGGAAGTGTAGATGAATTCAGTGAGAATTTCAACAAAGAGATAAAAAACATAAAAATGGAAATTATAAAAGAGAACCAGTCTGAAATGAAGAACACATTATCTGAAATGAAAGTATATTAAATGAATAAAGGAATAAACAAAGTGAATAAAAAAGAGGATCAAATGACCTATATAAAGGATGGAAAAGCCAAAGACAATCAAAATGGCAAGAAAGAAGCAGCCAAGACAATAATGATTTAAGGAGCCTATGGGACACTATTAAAGGTAAAAATCTCCACGTCATGGGGGTATCTGAAGAAGGAGAACAAGATGTTGAATATATATTTAAAGAAATAATGATAGAAAACTTCCCTAAGCTAGTAAAGGAAATAGACATACAGAAAGCTCAGAGAATCCCCAAAACCAGGAACCCAAAGAGGCTCACACCAAGAAACATAATTAAAATTCCAAAGGTTCAATGCAAAGAGAGAATCTTAAAAGTGGAAAGAGAAAAGCAGATATTTACCTACAAGGGAGCACCCATAAGACTGGCAGCTGATTTCTACAAAGAAACTATGCAGGACAG
>NW_006439192.1:18856957-18860996 GCF_000325575.1 Pteropus alecto | reverse complement strand
CCAAGCCAGTATTACAGGAAATGTTAGAGAAACTTTTTTAAGAAGAAACATGTATTGAAAACAGGAGTAAAGAATAGTAATAACTACATTCCTATCTACAAGTACCTCAAATGGAAAAAAGAACTCCAACCAAAAGAAAGAGTGGCTGAATGGATAAGAAAACAAGATCTCTACATATGCTGCCTGCATGAGACTCACTTCAGATTAAAAGACACACAGACTAAAAGGAAGGGGGATGGAAAAAGATATTGCCTTGATGGACCTAGAAGATATTGCGCTGAATGAAATGAGTCGGATAGAGAAAGACAAATATCGCATGATTTCGTGTACATGTGGAATCTAAAGAACAAAATCAACAACAACAACAAAAGCAGAAATAAACTCATAGATACAGAGAATATTTAGAAGGCTACTAGATGGGAGAGGGGTTGGGGGACGGCGAAAAAAAAGGCAAAGGGATTAAAAGGTACAAATGGATAGCTGCAGAATAGACATGGAGATGTACAGTGTAGCATGGGGAAGATGGTCAATAATGTTGTAATAAATATGTAAGACGGATGAGGGGTACTAGTACCTCTGATCACTATGCTATACAACTGAAACTGGTATATTATTGTATGCCAACTGTAAGGGGAAAAAAACTCACCAAATTATACAATGTAAATACAAGCAACTAATTGTCTCTTTTATTTCAATAAAGACCAAAAAATTAAAATAAAATAAAATTGGTTGAATAAAATAAATATACTATATACCTTAACAAATTCATAGTCTGATTTAGATAATGTGTAATATATATTTAATTTCATAAACTAGTCAACACAAGAATTTTACTGAATATACAAATAATAGTCAATAGCAAAATTTTTAATATTACATGCCTTTAGATCATGAAATTTAATTAAAGTAGACCAGCAAGCCTTATAACACCATGAAATTTACTTCTGAAAATGGAATTTTTTTTAAATCCCAAAATATCATATTCTATTCATCTCTAGACAACCAAATACTACATACCTGAATCTAAACCAACATAAACATTTTAAAATTAAAGTTTGGTGGAGATTCAGAAATTGCCAATAATATATGGTTGACATAAAGGTAAGAAAAATTTAGTTTGACAACTATTAAAACTTACTTCAGAGCATTTTGTGTATCTTGCTTCAACTCACTGAAGAAAGCTATTTTGAACTGATGTCTAACAAATAAAAGCTGAAAAACAACAGAAAAAAATCATTCTTACACATATTCTCTTAATGTAAAAAGTATAGTGTTTATGAAGAGACATAAGAACATGAAAGAAAATATTCAAAATTAAAGCTCAAGAATTACTATTCCAATAAATAAGTACAGCTAAGAAAACTATAAAAGTTATCTTTAAGAACTTTAAGGGCAAAAGGTACAAAAAGTAATCCATTTTTAAATGCTTTAAAAAAATTTTTAAAGTACTGAAGCCATTTTAAAAAATCAAAGTATTAAAGATACTTAATATATCACCAAAAATAATCAGAGATGATTAATTTGCTCTAGAATGCACCCATAATTTCCTTCTTTAGGAAAAAAACACATACCTGGTGTGTTGTTTTATTCAAAAATTCTTTATGAGATTTCACTCGTCTGATCTCATTATAGTAATAAGTTTGTGCATGTTCATAAAAGGCATTTTCTAATCTGTTTTAAAAAAAAACATTAAAATACTAAAGTTACTTTAAACCAAACTGTTTTCAAGAATCATACCTGTAAGAAATGAAAGTAAAATTCTGAGTTTTTCTCATGATTAAGATAAAAAGTGAAGCAGATTATAACCTGCATTTCTAGATTTAAAAAATCTAAAACTAAGACTCCTTAAAGACCATTTAAAATTATTTACAATCCAAAAAGTAACTGGTAAAGATAACTTTTTGTAGTTTGTAAAAATTAGTTCATCTCTAAGATTACTTCTCCCTTTATCATTTTATAATAAGAAGTCTAAAGGAAACAAATATCCAATATTCAATTAGATTTGACTATTTATGATTTTAATATTTAAGGTTTAAAGGATAAGAAAACTAATGGGAAAAAGACCAAAAATGAGAATCGGCAAATAAGGTGAAAGAACATTTGTACGATTTAAATCTCGCTTCATTCCATAACTTGGAGATTACATAGAAACAAAGAAAATCTGGCCAGAGACGGATAAACAACTCAAAGCTCCTCTGTGACGTGAAGTATTATTTTTCAAAAATATCTGCCTAGGCCATGAAAGAAAGCTAACGTCACAGTCAGATAAAGGTGGAAGTTCAAGGTTTCTCCTCAGAATAAAACAGAATTTTGAAATTGTATTCAAAGGGTTTAAAAACATCTAAGAAAGTATGTAAAAAAATGGATAAGTCAAAAAATTTTTAATTAGATATATTTTAAATTGGACTTTCTGGGTTAAGATTTTTTATTTTTGAAGCTATGGTTTTAAATTTTTTAAAATATGAAAATAATTTAAGTTAGATTTTAACTTTGAATGTTTGAAAGACTTTTGATAACCTAAGCTGAACTTTAAAGTTTTATAAATGAGTAACAATAAGACACTGACTAGAATGTCTAATCTTATGGTAGCTAAAAATATGTCTATAGGTTATTCTGAATGATTAAAGAAAAATTCTTCTCAACAGAGAAATCTGTATTATTAATCTAGATTATGTCAGTAAAGATGAAAGATAAGCTTGGTTTCAGTTTTCAAGTTGGATGTGTACGCAGAGATAAAACATCTCTAAACAGCTATACAGAGAATTAATAGCAAGTCGTAAGCCTGATAAATCCTATTATTTCCTCTAAACTTAGTTATACAAAATCAAATCATTTTCTCCCTTTAAATATAACATTAAATAGTTATAGAAACATTCCTGAATATACAGTAAGTATAAGACTTTCCCTAATTCATACACTTCGATGCTATTTTAGGGTTTTTTTTTTTTGTTTTTTTTTTGAGAACAAACGACCAATTTAAAACATAAACAAATAAATGACAGATCTTGTCAATATATGAGGAGATTAGTGAGAAAACCAATTCTTTTAGCAGATTTCCAACATCATACTGTTAAGGTAACATCAAACAATTAAGAATGCTTTTGGGGAGGAAACAGACTTTGAGTTTGACTTTGAAATCTACAGCGTAAAATCCAACTAACTGTCTTCTCATTTAGTGATTTAAACTCACTGAATTTTAAATACCCATGCTCTTTCATGATGTTCCTCTGTCCTCAAATAACCACTACTTCCTTCCCCCACATCTAAACCTCCGCCGTACAGCTGCAGTCCTTTCTCTCTTTAAAGCCTTCCCAGGCCACATCTATCCATTTGTTCTCTGAAATCCTACAGGACTTACAAACTGTACCACAGGTTTTACACTTGCAGTGCTCTGTGGTATTTATCATGGATATTTTCAGTCTCTTTGTAGATTAGTCCCTCCATGAAGGGAGGAACCTAATCTTGTTTTGAACCACGTAAGACACACACACAGACACACATACATGTATTTATTCACACACATATAAAACACAGACATCTACACTTTAAATGTATTATTTGACCTGTCTCCAAATAGAATTTCTCCTACCAGATAATTCAAATTAAAATTTTGATAATAAGCAGCTTCCTACTGTAGTGATTTATCAGAGGGTATGTGATATTCACTCCTCAAAATTCATACAAGGTTAATCTGGAGTCCCCTTTCTGCTACCACTACACTAGCACATTAATTAGGCACACTTTTTAAAGTATGCAAACATATAAGTCTCCATAGATTAACTTTGAAAAGACACGACTAACACTGAGAAATAGTTACTGGTTTTCTGGTCAAGAACATTCAAGCTTCTAAGCTACAGATGCAAATTTAAGTCTAAAAGAAGCTTTCCTGAATTTTGCCAACTATTTAATAGGGAAAAATATTCATTACCTCTAGGAGGCAAAGAAAACTACTGTGTACTTAAAAGGAAGTTACAATTGAAGATAGAACCTGAGCTTAAGACTGAAAACAAAGGGAATAAGACCAACAGAAGCAATAGCA
>NW_006439192.1:18817794-18856925 GCF_000325575.1 Pteropus alecto | reverse complement strand
AGCTTTTTCAATAAAGGGAGAAGGGAGAGTCACCCATATCTTCGATACTGTCCTACCCATCAAAATGTATACAGCAGTCCCAATTCTTATAAAAAAGCAAACAGACCAGAGGCCCAAAATCTAATCAAATGAATCTGCATATGTGTATATGTTGTTTTATAATTCTAACAAGTTCAGACCCATTTAAACTTTGTTTGAAATAATTTTAGTCAGAAGGTTGTTTCCAATAATTTTAAGAGTATAATTGATGATGATAGCAAATAACTATATATACCACACATTTAAACTGGTCTCAAAAAAGAAAATAATGCTGAGACACACTTTCTCTACAGCACAACTTTCCTCTGACTTATTAAAATGTCATCTTTGTTTTGAAAGGCAAAGTACAATTTTTAAAAAATCTGCTGCTTAGCATGACACTGACAGCCTGTTTTCCTAAGAGGAAAAGTCTGAGAATTTAGAACACTTATCTTTTCATAAAAGAAAAATGCTTAACTCATAAGTGTGACAATTCTAAGTATTTTGCATTGAAATCATCAGTGAACCTCAGAAATAGAAAAGTTTCTCCCACTCAATACATTACACAAGTTTTATAAACATTCTATCACTTCAACACTTTAAACGAAATTAATCAAATACATCAAAATGTTCTGAAAGCACACAATGAGTGAGGGGGCCACCAGTAACTGTTAATTCCTCCCAGATCAGACAGAGTATGAAGATAGATATTCAGCAAATATCTTGAGAAAATATAAAGATGAAGAAAGGGTCTAATAATGTCTTCTGTCCTCTCTAATGAACTGCCTCATACACCCCTGTGCTCACATCCATATTTCGGAGGTCTTGGATCCAGAACACTTGCTTTTTACATCAGTCATTTTGACACTGCACTCCTATTTAAATGTTCCATTATTCCTAGACTACAGAGGTTAAGGCCAGAAGCCACATCCTGTTTCTTGTTTCCATGACAGTACTAATTTGAAATCTGAGGAGGATGGGATCACTGAGCATTAAGGCGGGGCTCTCAACCTCATCACTGTCAATGTTTGGACCAGGTAACTTCGTTGTGCAGGGCTGCTCCTGCACTGTATGGTGTATAGCAGTAACCCTGGCTTCTACTTACTAAATGCCAGTATAGGACACCCTCTGTAGTGGCAATCATAAATGTCTCCAGGTATTCCCAAATGTGCCCTGGAGGGCAAAATCACCCAAGAATTACTAGGTTGAGATATAGGATAGAGGACAATGACTTTCTAGAGGCTGCATGAGAACTAAGCCTTAAAAGCTGAGTTAAGAGAGCGCCTAATAAGGGGTGGCTGGTGTGAAAGCACACTGACAAGAAACAACATTGTGAACAGGGAACTACTGAAGCACAAAGGACAAGGAGGAATTGTAAAGGCCCAGGGAAGTAATCAGAGGCCAGTTGGAAAGCTGGGATGAGGGCAGTAGAACAGGCAGTCTGCACATGCTACAAGCTATCTAGATATTGCCCCTCTCCTCTCTGTGTTCCCTGTGGGTTATAAGCTCACATTTAAAAACTAATTCATTATCCTTTTCCTCTGTATTCTGGGCAGTCATCTCAATTTGACTATCGATTTGATTTTCTATAATATAGATTTGACTCTGTATTGCTTCCAGTGTGGAGATTTATTTTGCCAACTGCATTTAAGTTTTCTTGTACTTTATCTTTTCATTTGACTGTTGCCTTTTCGTGTTCTTTTCTTCTGAATTTACACTTCTCTTTCCATGTCATTTACATATCAATGAGAATATCATATAACTTCCCCATAGATCACTTTCAGAAGTTTGCTTCTGAGAGATAGGAACAAATACAAAAGAAGCAATAATCAAAGATAAACTAAACTGTTCTTGAGTTTAAGGACACTTGTACAGAATGAAAGAGAAAAGCATTTTATAGTTAAAATCAATGAAAATACTCATATCTAAATAGATAGCAGCCAGAAATATACTATAAAACATCTCTTCTGCAACACTAAATGCTAGAAAAAAATGGATAATGGTCACATAATTTGTGAGATGTTGTAACCCCAAGTAATATGCCCAGTTTATACACAAGCTTTATGAAGATATTTAAGATATGGTGGGGCTCAGACCCTTCTTAAAGATTAAATATATACATCAACATATTGAAAATGAAGCAAAACACAGGCCAGAAATGGAAATACTGTCATATAAAAGAACAAATAAGTCATAAAAGGACATACGGTAGTTACTGAGAAGTACATTAAAAAAATGTAAATTATTTTTTAAAATGAAATTAACCTAGATGTACATATGCTGTCAATGAGGTAATGACACAGTTCGGTATGTGTTGTATGATTCCAATTCTTTTTATATAAAAAGACATTTTTAGGAAGGAAACAAAGTTGTTGATAGTGGTTACCTCAAGGAATTGGAGAAAGTTAAAAAGTTGACAAAGGAGACGTTTATTTTTCTTTTATAACCTCTGTACCATTTGAATTTTTTCCCACGAACGTGTTTTTTTTTAATAAATGGATCTAAATTACCAATTTCTTAATACTTAATAATCTAAAGAAAAGAATTTTAGAGATCTTTACCTTATAATGTAACCCACGAGGTGGTCAGTGTGGGGCAATACGAACAAAGACTTTCCTGAGAGTTCACATGCATTACATAAAGCTGCAGCCCTTTCAGAAGCAATGACATCTTCTCCTGTTGACAAGCCCCATAAAGATAGAGAAAATAATTAATGTATTTTTCTAAATGAACGTTTCCCCAAATCTGAACAATATCATTAAGAATAAAAACCCAAACCACTTTCACCACGCCAGTAGGACTCCTGGAGTCCTTGAGAGCTCTGTGGGGTTCTTTAAAGTTACATAGTACGTATCTGTTAGAAAAACACTGTGGAATTTTCTACAGAGCCAAGATAGACAGACCAAGTAATGCCAACAGATATGCCACATCTATTTCAAAAACCATAACTAAAAATGGAAGCGGTAACTCATGAAAGTGGTTTCTGAAACTATTTAGGATGCTTCAAGTCTCAACAAAGAAATAAAAAATATTTTGGCCTTTCAATGTCTGAGAAGATAGAAGAAATAAGCATTTGAAACTAACATATTTTCTTATAGGAAACGAGAAATCCTACAGGATTTTTCTTGGCCTTATTGAAAATTAATAAAAACATATTACATAAGGGATATAATTTCAAATAGATCTTGGATAAGTAAATAAACTTTAAAAAAATGACTGTTTTGTCAATTGATATATGCTTACATGGGGAGATAAGTGAAAATGGGGGAGTAGGACTTAAGATTCGCATTCTTTAATATTTTTAATTCTTTATAATAAGCATGCATTCATGCATTTTTAGTACTTTTTAAAGTTAGCACACCATCTTTCCCACAACTGACTGCATAAAAGGTTTCAATATTAAAAATTATACCTCCTGATAATAAAAATTGGAGGTCTAAAGCAATTAATTAGTTATTAACTTTTTGATACCTGGGGGCAAAGGGGTTTTCTTCTGAATCAGAACCACTGCAACTTTTGTGTTTCTCCCTTGTAAACTTTGCCTGCATTGGAAAAATAATAAAATTAAATAATTGATTTTTTTAAATGTATTCAAGACTATACAAAATACAAGCTTGGTAATTCAAAGAAAGATAAATCTCAACTAAAATAAAACACAAGATTAGAGGAAATCTTTTCCTGCATACAAAGAAACATACATGCCACAATGATATAAATTTTAAAAGTATGATCTCACATCAAGCTTTTAATCCTTACAAAAATCTGTTTTAAAAGCAAGAGTTTAGTATATATTTTTATGTAAAAGTTATAATACAATTTATTTCTTTACAGTAATATATTACAGAGTAGTCATCTAAAATAATTATTTTTAAACTGAAATGGTGATAATGCAAAAGTGTTATATGAAACTAAAGAACAAATTACTGTATATTCAAAAAACATATTATTAATGCAAGAAAAAGCATTTGGAAAATCAGACCAATTGGTCTTCTAATTTCTTCATACTGTTTATAATTATATTAAGTTAATATTATTGCTACTTGTTAGAACTGAAGAAGTTTCACTGGAGGGCAGCAATCCCCAAAGTGACAAGTGAAGTCTAAATAGCACTCAATTGCCTTCAATAAACGTCAGTGAACGACAGACATGTACAACCTAACTTGGTCAACCTGATAAACAGAGAAGAGCAAACCTGACTATTTCCACTCTGGTAGCGCATTCTGACTGCTTTTCCTTCCACTGAGGCTCATCCCAGTCCAGTTCATAGAACACAACCACCAAGGCTGGCACCAGATTCAGGTGTTTATTCATCCAGCCAGTCTTTAAGATCCCTTTTGGAATGTACCATTCATATGAAGTTCTCTGCAGATATTGGCAAAAGTTAAAAAGAGTTACTCGATAATAGCAGCAGCAAAAACCACCTGTTCTTGAATGCAGGCATTTTATGTGCACGTATCTCATTCATTATATAAATGAGCCATTTTTAAGATGAGGAAATACTGGCTTACAGAGATCAAATAAAAGCTAGCAAGTACTAGAGATAGAATCTCAACCCTAGAGTGGCAACAATTTCTATTTAAAGAATGACCAAAGCCAAGTATTTCTAATGATGTCAAGGCTCTCAAATAGCCTGGAAGCAAACAGTCCTTTTCCAGATAAATTCTACTTATATTCCTTACCATTCTCTGTTCTTGTAAATAAACTGTTATCTAAACCCAAACATGGTTTCAGTTGTTTCAAGACATATTGCCAAGATGGCATTTCACCTTACTTGTGGATAAAGGATAATTCTTAAAACAGAAGCATAACAGCAGTCACTCGGGGTCAGCACTAAGTGCCAGGTCATGGGGAGGGAATGTGGTTAATGTATTAGCACTGGAGAATTCTGATGAAATTTCAAATTACTTCCAAAGCACCTGCACTGACTCAGACTACAACAGCTCGTGTTGGTCTAATGTCTACTTCAGATGACGAATAACAAGAACAGTAAGGAAAGAATTGAGAAAAGGAAAAAGAAAAGCGCCCAAACCAGAAAACTGAAGAGAAAAGAAGGTGAGTTATACTGGGCCACCAGCCTTCCCTGACACGAATATCACATTAAAAAAAAAATGTGCAAGGGCCAGGGATTCTATTATTCGCACAGTTTCAGAGAGAGCTCTCAGTTTCTATGGCTGGGTATAGGAAACTATCTCCAGTGTGTGCTTCTCAAACACATAAGCAAAAGAATTATCTGGTAACCAAATCCATAGGTCCTATTCTCCCAGAGTTTAACTGAGGAAGCCTGGCATTTACATTTTTAATAAATACCCCAGGTGATGATCATATACTTAGTCCAGAGGCCCATCTGTCAGAAACACTACAGCAAAAATGAAAGGAGGGGGGTTATTTTGATCAATGTACCTTGTTAATTGACTTCTGGACCAAACTTATAAAATTATAACAAATCAATAAACATATATAACTTTCTTTAAAAAGTAAATTGACATAGCAAGCACTATTATGTATTAGCTGCTATTATTAATACTACTATAATTATAAATCTTTTCTAGGTAAATCAGAGTCTCTACTATGAATCTCACCCTAAAAGTCAGTTTTGAACTTAATATCTTTCCTCATTCCACACTGAATAAATTGTTTTAGTTTATCCAGAATTCCCCAAGGACAGAGAATAAGTCCTATTTAAATTCCTAACACCAGCCTACTACACAGTTCCAGGTACTACAGAACTATAGAATCTAACACAAAGCAAGTGCTCAAAAAATGTGTGTGAAATTGAACCGAAGTATAAAGACCATGGATTCTATAATGATATTGATAATGATGAATGGGGAACTGAGACCTTCCCTTTACAGAGGCCTTTATGGAAACTTGGGTTTTTTTTAAACAAATGAAAAAAGGAAAACCTATGCTCATAGGCTAAAAGGCCTACTAATTATTATTCCTCTGGGGTTGAAAAAAATAATATTATTAAACATACCTACAATGTATTAAACATACCTACAATGTATTAAATATATGAAAAATCCCTAGGTTTTCTTTATGCATCACTGTAACCATCACCTTGATAAACTCAGGGGTCTTCCTGTACAAATAATTGGAACAAAAAAGATATAAATACACATAGAGAGAAAGGAAAGCCCCCATGCAATCATAATGTCATTACCTTGGGTCTACATTTGGGATACTCGTGGTCGCCTGGGAGCACCTTGAAGGAAATTGGTACCCGATCAGCCCTCCGATTGGCACAGAATGCATCCCAGACAGCTCGATGGACAGCATTATAAATTACATCCAGGCCAGTAAGAGTAACAAAAGCCATAGGCCGACAACATAATTCCACAGGGAAGTCCCACTGTGTGGGGCTCATGTTCAAAGAGTTAAGAAAAATCTGAAATACAAATATGAACATATTCATAACTAATTTAAAAAGCCCATCTCCATATCTAATATACAAATCTCCACCATTAAAAAAATTACAAAATGGCAAAAGACTTTGAAGTGTCTGCAAATTGTCGAATACGAGAAATCAAAAAGGAAAAACCTTAATTCTTAAATTGACATATTAAAATTTAATTACAATTGGTATTGTATTTTTTTAAATCTTTCATATTACAAAGATCAACTTTAAGACAAATCAGTATTTTCAGGAATGTCTCAAAATGCACACATCTGTGATGAGCAGACCAGGAAAGTAGGAAAGTGATCAAATTAAAATAGGTTCCATGCCCTACTTCAGCTATAAAAAAAAAAAAAAAAAAAATTTTGATTTAGATATACGACAAAGTACAATACTCTAATTTCTCTGTAATTGCTAACATTTAATTTCTGAATTCCTGGAATATTTAAAAAATAATGTGCTAATTATATAAAGAGTCGGCCCTCCATATGTGTGAGTTTCACATCCTAATTCAACCAATTACAAATGAAAATATTTGAAAATAATTCCAAAAGTTCTAAAAAGCAAAACTTGAATTTGCCATGTACCAAGCGCTATGCTGAATCCACACAAATGAAGTGATGTGTAGGCATATCCTTTTGTAGCCTACACGCATTTTCTAGCAGTCACACTACATAGAAAGAGGTAGAGTTCATTTTAATAATATTCTACTTAATAATAATTCTAATTAATAAACCCCAAATATTGTAATTTCAACGTTAATATAAAAGTTATTAACAAGATATTTTACTTTTTGTGTACTAAATTTTCAAACTCTGGTGTGTATTGTACACTCGCAGCACATCTCAAATCAGTCTAGCCTATTTCAAATGCTCTATAGCCACATATGGCTACTGGCTACCATACTGGACACTGCAGCTCTAAATTATTTTAATTGTCCCCCAAAATTACCTTATAAAAATTGTATGAGAAATTCTTGCCACACTCTACCTTAAAAGCTTTGGCACTTGAAATGGTCATGTTTATTCTGAGGCAAAGGAATAGGAATTGCAAAAGACAGGTACAAAGATTGTGTAGATCTCCATGACAGCCTATAGGAGAAACTTCTCCTGAAAGAAACTAATGAACCAACTAATCAAATTATGACATGGAAGCAGGTGCAGAAGTAAATGAACACTGTGGATGGGAGATTATGTAGTGCAAGGGAAGTAATCTGGAAGCTGGCATGTAACATAATAAGGAAGACTCTTGGAAAGGATAATATACTGAAAAGAAAGGTGACCTCATCGAAGTGGAAGATCAATTATGTGGTCGCTATTTTTTGATTAACGGAGACTAAGGTGTAGGGCACAAGGCAAGTAAAGATTCAAAGAAGTTCAACTACAAAACAATCGTAATAGGAACAACAGTTTTGGGGAAAAGTTGATGTTGAGGATGTGAAGCAACAATCGATTTAAGAAAAGGTACCCTCCCAGGGTCGCAGAATTCTGTCCTGGTAGGTCCAATGAGGAAAGGCGGATAAACAATGCTGCATCCCAAAAAGCAGACTCTACCTCTCCTTTCTTCACCCTCTCTCCCTTAAACCTGGAAGCCCTAGAAAAATAGGTGCGTCTTTTGTTTAGGAGCTAAAAGAGAAATGCCAGGACTGCACCCGTTGACGCTGTAGGAAAACGCAGGCCCCCCCAAAATCAGCATTATTAAGAGCTAGATTTCTCCCTTGGCGGTCTCGCCTGGCCCCACAGGTCTCCAAGCCCAGACTCACCCAAGCCGCACGCACCAGGCCCGCTGCAGCAGTGGCCGGCCGCTCCTAGTCAGGGGAGGGCGAGGGGAAGCAGTTGGAGTGGTCACAGTCGCCGGGGCCAGTCCCTGCCACCACCACCTCAGAACAGGTTCCAGCAAGCGAAACTTCCCAGTGCCCACCGGCGTAGGCACAGGAAGCACTTTCTGAGCCTGAGTGACAGTGCTCTGCACCAATCGCTGTCCCGGAACTCTACGCTGCTCCGCAAAACGTAAGGAAGACGCTCCGTTTCCTAAAGGAGCAGGAGCTGGGAGCGGAGAGATAAGTAGCCAATAGGAGACGCTAGAAGAAAGAGGAGGCGGAGCCTCTGCCGTAACAGCCGTGTTGTCTCTTCCCGCACGCACCCGCGCCCCGCCTGCTGCGGCCCCTATCTCCGCGCCTTCAGCCCCCAGCCTGCAGCTTTGTGCTGCCGTGGGGCCGGGGGTACGCGTGACTCTCGTCTACGCTGTGAAGGGTGTGTCTCCCGCAGCCAAAGGTGCAGAACGGGGACTCCCCGGCCTCAGAGCCACTGCTCCCGCTTTCTCTTAGTAGTCACGAACGCCATCCGCACGGGAAGCCCCCTGCGACTGGCGCGATGAGTGCCAACGAAGACCAGGAGGTGAGTCCCCAGGGCAGGAAGCTGCTTGCCCCGGGCAGGCGCGGTGCCCTAGCCCCCAGGGAGAGCGACTGGCCCTCCCGATGCACCGGTGAGACCCCGCACCCTGACGGGCAGCCCTGCACGTGCCTTAGCCCCTACAGAGGACAGAGCCTGGCTGGGATTCCCCAAATTGACCGGTTCCCTGCGAGCAGTGGCCAGGCATGGTTCCGCCTGTGCTTCCCCCTCCTCCTGCAGTTTTTAGTTTAGTAGACCCCTAGGTCGCCCCGGCTTTTTTTTGAGTGTCCTTGGCCCCGCGACCCGATGCACTTGGCTCTCCTTAAATCCCGTGTGTTTAGCGCTTGTGAACTGAGTTATGCTGATTAAAATGTGATTACTTTTCAATTTTGTAGTCTCTTGGTTTGTAGGGAGAGAGTTAAGTTAGTTAAATTTCTCGTGGAGGAAAATAATGGGACTAGCGTCCCCAGTTTCAGATCATATTGTTTGGTGGAATTATTTACCCATCCGACAGTGTCCAGTGAATACCAAGTCTATTTTGAGCATACATATACCAAAGTTGCAGGGGATGCTACGTGTCATCTCTAGGTGAACCTAATTTTTTTAATGTCTACCGATGAAGAGGAAAGTCTACAAAGGTAAAGCCATTGCCCCACGACTGCACAGTGATAGAATCAGGACTAGAATCTGAGTCTCCAAGATTAGTAGTAGTTCACTGTTCATTTAGAATACATTGCTTGAAAGTTAGCACTTTTACATCATAGATGTAATAGAATTTCTGTATTGGAGGTAACGTTTGAAGAACCCAAAGTCCCACAACTATTTGATATCTGGATCCCTTCTAAAATAGTCTTGCCAGGTGAGTTTCTAAGCCAAGACATGAACAGTTTTTACTGTGAAGCAGGGAGCATGTAGTGTATTGTTTCTCAAAGTTTGGCCCTTGGACGACTACCTTAGAACTATTTGGGTGGTTGCTCGAAAAACCGATGCCTGCACTCTACCTCAGATAAACTGTATCAGAATTCCTATGGTGGGGCCCAGGGATCTCCATTTTAACAAGAAAATTCCATTCTTTTACTACATGACTTTTTCAGATCTTTGAAGACAGGTTTCCTGCCCAATTTTTCAGACCTTCTCATACTAAATAGTTCCTTTTAGCTTTTTTCCATGTCCATTCTTTTTAGTTCTTCTGAATTCATGTCTGTGGACAAATTATAAGTTTATGTCCTGTTTTAAAATTGTGGCATCACAATTCTCTACAGTTAGATCTACTATCAACTAAAACCCTTTAGTGCTTTATGCAAAGCAGTTTGTTTTTCACCCTACTTACATGTTTAGGTATCTAAGGACAGTTTCCTCTACTTAGCCAGTAAAGTTTTCGTCTTGTTAGATTGTTTTTCAAGGCCTTTGAATTCTTGTTTTGCCATCAGTATGATTCACTATTCTATCAAATTGCCATCCACAAATTTGGCAAGCCTGCCTTCAACTTTTGTAAGTTTGTTTGTTCCAGTCCAGTCTGTTATTCTTGAATCCAGAAAAAAATATTCTATATTTTTTTTCTGTAAAAGTAGCAAAAGAAACCTGAGAAACCTTGCTGAAATCCAGGTAGACTGTTTATTATGCAATGTACCAATCGAATTATCCTCTCTAAGAAGGATTGTTTACATATACCTTGTAATTCATATTCTCGCTAGGTCTTAGAAACTACTTCTTTCTCTCCCAGGTCTTTAATAAACTATTCTAAAATTTTATCCACAAGAGTCAGATCCACCCATCTTTGTAGAATTCATGGCATGCATTTTTTTTGAAAACTAAAATATGTCCCCAAGCACAGTCTTTCTTGGCTTCTCTTATCAGGTATTCATCAGTAATCACAACAGCAATTGAGTCTCATTTGTAAGCTTACAATGTTCTAAGAAATATTTCCAGACAAGAATTACAAGTTACATTTTCTTTTGCAGTCCTTTTTCTCAGCTTGGATAGATCCTTGTCACACTTTTTCCATTATTTTTTTCAAAGGTCTTCTTATTGTCCTTAAGTGTTTTTTCAAGTTTTGTATCATTCTGTGGGGAGGATTACAAATATAAATAATATATATGATATGTTGGTATGTCCATGTGTATTGTGAACATCTAAGTCCATTTTAGTTAATGAAGTTTTAAGTAGTTGAATGGGCTTGAATCAGAAACTAATGACCTGTATTTCTAATCCATTCATATGACTAAACAACAGTCATTTGATTCATTTCTTTCAGATGGAACTGGAAGCATTACGTTCTATATATGAAGGAGATGAAAGTTTCCGGGAATTAAGTCCAGTTTCATTTCAATATAGGGTAAGACATGACGTGAGCAGGAGCACTTACTGCTTTGCTAGAAAAAACTAAAAGTTGCTAAAAATGCTGATTTCGTGTTCTTAATTTAGTGGTTTAAATTTATTATGTCTTTGAATTTTCCGAATCATTTAAATGAAAACACATCACCAAGACATCAGTTATTTTTAAGCTTTAAAAATAAAATTCAGAAACTTTTTAAAAACTAACATAAACTTGTTTTTATTGTACCAAAATTATAAAAATGTTAGAAATGAAAGAAACCTCATGAATTATAGGATTTTTATCTTTTAAAGGTAACTTCTCTCAGTCATAACTTCCCAAGCTCCCACATTTGCTGTTGATAAATATTAGGATTAAAATCTAGGTCTATATTCCAAGTCTAGTATTCTTTTCGCTACCCTATGATATAGTCAAGAAAAGTTGATTTTTCTTAATTCTGTATTATTACTATGTGTGAATATTTTTTACATGTTAAATGTTGATTTTTCTCTAAAATGGAAGTTGCTCATAACTTTTCATCATGAAACAGGACAAATATTTTATTTAGTAAATAAATAATGTAAATCATTTATCTAAAGATTATAAGTAATAGTGGTATAGGAAAGTTTTTTTTGTAAAGGATTCATGGTTATTAACATTTCAAATAAATTGTATGAGAAATAATCCTTATACATAATTATTATAGACTGTCACAGGAATAATTTATAGTTTCAGTTGCCTCCTTTAGATACTCTCCTCTCTGCTCAGCTTTCTCAGTTCCCTTTCAAGCTCAACAGTCCTCACACCATCTCCATGTATATAACAACAAAGAGACTTTTAGTGGCCAAAGTTAATAAAAGAGTTAATTCTAAGGCCCTTCTGTTTGAATCTCACTGCTTCCCCAGACGTCTCTAACCACTGCCACTCTCCCCTTAGCAAATGGGAGATTGAGCTTCCCCTGTACTTTCTTAAATGTCTGTGTTAGCAACAGCAGTTATTTATTGAGCCCAGTATGCAGAATATTGTAGGATGAGTGTGTCTATAGATGGACACTCTGATGTGACCCACAGGCTTTAAGGGGAAGGAAACATGAGGTTCAGAGATGGTATGTTAAGAATCAAAAGACCTGAAGTACAGTTCTGGCTGTGTCCCTGTCAGACCCCTCAGTTCCTGCGCTGACTAGTGTAGAAGACTCTGAAATTATTCTTCCCTTTCAGTTCTTCAGCTAGCTTCCTATCTATACTTTAGTCCTCCCACAGACTACTAGTTAGTTCTCTGAAACACATGATTAGATATCTCATTCCTTTGTTTATAAAGGTTTCTCCACAGTTTCTCTTGTCTATAGGATGAGTATTAAATTCCTTAGCTTGACACTCAAGACCCTTTTGTTTGATTCAAACTGCTTCTCCAAACTTCCCCAGCCATTGCCATCCATTAGACATAATGGCTTGTTAAACATTTCCTGCATGTTTTAATACTATCCCTTTAGACACATTGTTTGCTCTTCCCCTCACCTCTCATTCATCATCTGTCCTACTTACCCTTTAATACCTAACTCAGGCCTCTGCTGTGACATATTTGGGCCGTGTCTCCTGTCTCTCCCTTAAGTTCAAAGTAGAATTGACCATTCCCCAGTTCTTCATACTCCATTCTTTCACTTTTGAACTTTTAGTCATCCTGGAGTTTAGTGATTTATCTGAATGTTTGTCTCCCTTGAAGACAAGAATGGCCCTGTCTCTTTGTATCTTTGGTACTAAGTACAGTGTTGAGAATCATGGCTGTTCTACATGCACCATGAGTAAGGACTTAGTGGCTGCATAAAACAAGTAACTTTTATTACTTTTTAATTATCTCTGTATAAGTATATCAACAGATCCCTAAGTTTATTTCACATAATTTCTAAGCTCTACTTTATATTGGTATGAGTGTGATTGAGGATGAGGGAATGAAAATCAAAAATTAGTCATCAGAAAATAAAAGTGAATCAAGTAACAATTTGGGGTGAAAGTTTTTTTAATTTTATGTTCTAGTTTAAAAATAAATATTTTTAAAAAGCAGCACATATACTGAAAATGTTATAGAGGAGACTAGCATAACCCTATTCAAGGATCATATGCTGGTTCATGAATCATTACATAGTTTTATTAGAAAATTAACATTTCACAACCACCAGTGTGATGACTGTTTCACACAAGGATCATTCCTAGATGATAGAACTTTTGAGTGAAAAGTCATTGAGACATAAGATACACAGCTTTGTTCTATCATCCTGCAGATTACTTCTTAATTATTAAATAAAAATTATACCTTACATTGAAGAGATCTGGAGAATATAACCAAGTGATCAAACATGGTATCACCAGTGATATTCCACAATATCTTTTGTGCCTCCTTATATGTTGCTGAGTCTGAACAGAGGAAACAATTAGACAGTCCTGATCTGGGGACATTGTATAAGAAAACTGGCCTAGATTATTCTTGTCATAAAAGACATTTAAAAGGTGGGGAAGAGGGCTGGAGACTGTTCTGAATTAAAGAAGAATGAAGAGATTTGACAACCACATATAATCCATGTTCCTCAGTGGATTATGGATTTTTGGCTTGTGAAGGTGGTTTATTAAAGGATGCTTTAGATGTGACTAGGGAACTTTTAATATGGATTATGAATTAGATCATGTTTTTGTATCAATGTTGAATTACTTGGGAGTGATAATTGTTTTGTGGTTATAAGGAGAGTATCCTTATTATAATGGTACTTTACCCCTACATATTTGAGGACATTTCATAATGCCTGCAAATATAGTTTCAGATGGTTCAGCAAAAACCAGAGTCACCCACATTGGGGCGGGGGGTCAATTCTGTAGTGGAAAGGAAAAAAGAGAAAGTTGATGGGGTAAAAGGTATAGTAAATGAGATACATGTCAATAACTGTCATTGTTCTATTCCATTTACTCTGTAAGATTAAAGTCTTTCAAAATAAAAATTGGGGGAGAGCAAAAGAAACAGAAAAGACATTTTAAAATTATTCGGGTGAAGAGGGTCCAAAGGTACAAACTTCTAATTATAAATAAGTCATGGGGATTTAATGTACAGCATGGTGACTGTAGTTCATGATAATGTATTGCATATTTGAAAGTTGCTAAGAGAGTAGATCTTAATAGTTCTCATCACAGGAAAAAGAATTGTAACTGTGGTGAGAGATGTAAGTAGACTTATTGTGATCATTTTACAGTATACAAATATTGAATCATTATGTTATACATCTGAAAGTAATATAATGTTATATGTCAATTATACCTCAATTTTAAAAAGTAAATAAAAAGAACAAAAGTTATGCAAGAGTTGCTGTCCAGCCTAAGGTATTACTTTCCTCATCTCCTTGCCTTTTCCATATTTCTCTAAATTTGACATTTCATTTTCTACTGTCTTGGCATTGTGCTAATGAATGTTATATTACTTGTTCTTAATGCCTCTTATGATTTAGCAGTTGAGAATTTAAGACAAATATGAGATATTTCAAGTTTGCAGGTTATTATTTTTGTCCATTCTTTTCCTGTTCCCCACAGTTGATGTTTTATCTTTATCCTTAGAAAGCTTCAATGAAACAAAAACTGTATATATAAAAGACATAATCTTGGTACTGGAAAAAGCTATAGGGCTGTTCAGAGCGACAGGCCATGGACATCAACTAAAGCTGTTAAAACAGAATAGGAATGAGTTAAAAGTCAGACTGTGCTACCCTCACCCCCTGTTGTGTCTTAGCCTGTACCCCTGAACTTTTTCAAACAATTATATTTGCAGCCTGATGATGAGCATTGGAAAAAATTCATTATTTTAAAGATCATATTTAATATTCTGTCTTTGTATCACTTTTACAAGCCTAAGATTTCCCTTTTCTTCAGATAGGTGAAAATGGTGATCCCAAAGCCTTCTTAATAGAGATTTCCTGGACAGAAACATATCCCCAAACACCTCCAATTATATCTATGAACGCTTTTTTTAACAACACCATGTAAGTAGTATTTCCTTTTTATTGCTTTTTTTTTTTTAACACTCTTTTACTTTTCTCTTAGTGGTATATTTCTTGTGCATTGTAGATCCTCAGCTGTAAAGCAGAGCATATTAGCCAAGTTACAGGAAGCAGTGGAAGTTAATCTTGGCACTGCTATGACCTACACGTTGTTCGAATATGCCAAGGACAATAAAGAACAGTTCATGGAGAACCACCATCCTGTTAATTCTACGGTGAGTGTGTGGTGTGCTGGGTTCAGGGTACTTGTGGTCTGTGAGGAGATGATGATCAGGAGGCTGGAAGGAAAGGGGGTGAATCTCGAGGCCAGCTTCAAGGGCTCCTCAGGTATAATTCTGGGAATGGGTAAGGGAGTCATGGCAACCTACTACCTTCGTGCTGCCAGTAAGATTAAGAAATTCTTGGAAATCTAGCTGCCCATCACAGTCGATGTCCAGTTTCTTCATCATGCAGTAAAGGACGCCATTGTCCTTCTGGTTCTTTGTGAGGGCAACCAGTTCTGTATTGATAAAGGTTAGGAACTCAGTCTTGGAGAGATTGCACCATCTTTTCCAGCATACTTCTTGAAAACAGCAATCAGAGACTCGATGCACTGCTCGGTCTCCGTTGGGCTGGACATTTTTGCCATGTTGTAGTAGAGCGAGATGCAGAGGCTGTGAGCAGGGAGCAGCATGGCAAACCGCAAGCTGTAAGATTTTGACACCAAAGGCCATGTCTTCTACTCGAGTGGTTCTGGCTTCCACGTTTCCAGCAGAGCACAGAACACTGAGAGGCTGCTGGAGAAGCCGTGAGAGTGGTAGCTAAGCTTACGGCCTATGGGCCACACCACGTGGGTTTAAATCCTCACTATACCACTTACTGGATGATTTGGGGCAAGTTTCTTAATCTCACTATGCCCGGTTGCTTAATCTATAAAATGGCAGTTATAATAGTATCTACCTTATAAAATTGTAGTAAGAATCAAATGAGTAATATATGTACAGCATTCATAGCAATGCTTAAACCTAGTAAGCATTTTAAATTTTACCCATCATAAACTTTGACAACACAAACCCAAATTTTTAAAGATTTTATTCACTTCTTCAGAGAATCAGGATAAGTTACACAGGCACATGTGATTTTTCTAAAGACATATTTAAATTTCCAGATAATAGCAAATTAATTAAATTGTAAGATTACTTTGAAACCTTGGAGCTTCAGTGTAATGCTGTATCAGATTTCCTTTCTCATGGACCTGATTATAACCATTGCACTAATATTGTGTCCTTCAATATGAACTTTTAGAGTAGTGAAACCAGTAATACGCTAAGGTCACCTGAACTAATAAATGAATATAGCGATATAGGATTCTTTCACTTAAAAAATCTAAAAATTATCAACTAATTTCAAGATATAGCCGTATTTAGTGTAATTCAATAAGTGTTAAGGCATGAGTCTAAGAATTATTTTCTTTTTTCTAGACATCTATAAGCAATATTATCTCAGTTGAAACTCCCAATATAGCCCCATCAAGTAAGAAAAAAGACAAAAGAGAACAACTTTCAAAAGCCCAGAAACGTAAGCTGGCAGATAAAACAGGTTTGTCCTAACTTTTTTTCTTTTATAACATAAATATGTTGCTTTTTAGTGCAATATAGTGCTTAATAAGTATGTTTACATTTAGAAGATTAGTCTCTATATTCTTGGAACATTCGGATCAGAGATTGTCTTTTCACAATCTCTGTATATTGAAAATATTTCTGCTACTTCACCACAAGAGAAAACCATTTGAGAAGAAAGTAGATGAGCGGCAAAGTAACTATAAATGAGTTTTGACTTTGAGGAACACTGGAATAGTATACAAATATGTGTCATACTTGTTCCTTCTCTGACATGTTTCAGATTTTCCTATTTGTTTATTTCTATGGTAGATATGTGTAGTATTGAAAATTTTTTGAAATATAGCTTTCGTATGAAATGAAGTCTGGTATACCATCAGATCTTAGCACAAGAAATAATGTTTTTGTCGTTGGTCGTCTTATTTATACAACAACAATAAAATTTGAGAATAAAATTCTTGTGTGTCCTAAACTGAAGTCATGTGGTATCAACCTTCAGAAGTGTTATAAACTCTAGCTTATATCAACAATAATTTTTTATCTCTATTTAACCTGAAAATTTACAAATTGATATCACTCTATAAACCTTTTTCCCAGTCAAGGAAAATGAAGGCATTTCCATGTGTGCATATATGCATTATATACATATACACAGTGTGTGTTACTGGGTGTCAGGTTACAGACTGCCCTTTATTGAGAGGAACTGATCCTTTTACTTTGGTGAAGAGGTTTAAAATAATGCCCTTTCTTTTATAAAGTGTTGGTAGTTTTTTGGTTGTCTATGTTTTGTTTAATGTCTGTAGCAGAGTAAAAAGATAACACCCTGTGTTGGCCCTCAAAATAACATTTTTGAAATTGTAATGATTTGTGAAATAGAAAAATCTGGGAATCCATTATGCCTAATGTCAGAGCAGCATTAAAATACAGTATAAACAACTGAAGCAATAAATTGTTAGCCATTACAGTCTGTTTTCTAGAATTTTGGTTAATCTCTTTTTGGAATGTTTAGCATCTATGTTAGTTTGTTACCTGTTGCTTTCATACATAATGGCCTGTGATTATTCCCTACTATTAATATCTCCCTGCCTCCATCTCTTTAATGATGCCCACCTAGACATCATTATCCTCCTATATTTATGGTATAGAAGTTTGTGACTTGGAGCTTTCATTCTAAATAGAACTTTAATGGGACACTCATGGATGGCACTGTGGATAAGTTTTAGTTACCAAAATTAGTAATCTGCCCCTGTGCCCCTCATAACCAGTAATCAGTGGGATAGATTGGCATAAGGGGAAAAGAACTGTTAGCATCTAAAATTGAGCTCCAGTAATATTGCTTCTCTCCAATAATATTGCTGTAATGTAAAATTAATGTACTTGTTTTGAATATGGATTTTGAAAGTTTTATAAAATGAGACATATAGATACATCAAGCATAAAGGAAATCAAAGCATTTTAAATTGAAGAAAATGTATTTATTAAACAATTCTTTAAATTTGACTATTCTATTAAAAGAATGAAACCACTTTGTAAACTATAAATTCTTATATAAAGGTTGAGCCGTTTTCAAGCACTCCTAACAGATTAAAGTCCTGTTTAAAATGTCAGATTAAATGATGAATATTTTTTCTCAGAGCATAGCAGTTAATAAGTTGACCAGGCCTCCTCTTAGTCTTGAAGCCAAACATTTATTTATAAGGCCTCTTGTCTTGAGCCTAGCTTACTAGTGTGAAACACTAACTCATGAAATAGTAAACTAACACAGCTTCTTAATTAAATAAGCAGTGACATTGTATTAAGCAGTAAAATCTTTGTTCAATTGCATGAAACTAATAAGTTGATTAGTTTTCCTGGGATCACCCACTTACCTCCATATTTTTTTTAGAATATTAATTAAATTACTGATTGGTCTTAAAAATAAAGTTACCATTTTTATCCTCTAGATCACAAAGGAGAACTTCCTCGAGGATGGAACTGGGTTGATGTGGTGAAGGTATATAATATTTATAGTCTACTCTTCAAAAAATTGTTTTAACTATTACCATCAAATAGTGAAATTTATTTCTTCTATTTTCTCTCCCTCAACCTTTGGATTTCATTGGGATGTCTGTTTCCTTTTTTACATTCAGCATGTAAGTATTCTTAAAATATCTTTTACATTCTCTTCCCTGCACCCTCCTTTTTAGATTTTTTTTTAAATAATGGAAAATCTATAGAAGTAAGTTATAACTAAAACAAATATGACTGTTTATGTAAGTACATCCTAAGAATGAACATGTCTAAATATGACTCATAGTGATGATATGGAAACTGAAGAAACAAGTCAGAGAAAGAAATGCTTTGATTTCTTAGTAGAAATTTTAACAGTAAATTAATTCTCTTATAGAACTTCATGAAGTTTTGCATGCCAATTAGTACCACAACTGCTTTGAGAAGCAATTAATATGATCCAAGGATGGTTCAAGATTAGAATTTTAATGAGGACCTACAAATATGGATAATTTAAAGTTGGCTGTTTGGGCCATGAGATACTTTTCCTATAGCAACTGTTTAAATTAATCTTAGTGCTTCTAGAATCTAGTACGAAAATATTACGTGGGAATAGGGAGCCATGAGCTACAATTGGAATAAAGAAATAGTAATTCTCACCTTTCTAGGCAAGAGGCCAACCCTATGCAGGATATCTGTATGGGTGAAGGTTCTCTGGCATTTTCCCATTTCCTAGGGCCCCCTCCACTGATGCTTGATTGATACTTCTTGTTGTCTTAGGTATACCCATAGGTATCTCACCAGCTAAGTCTGTTCTCCCTTTAAAATGCTCCATGCTCCAGAATGAGCTGGTTCCTAAATCAGAATGAGAATTAACTTCTCAATGCAGCAGATCCCAGCTGTAAGAAGAAAAATAATCTGATTAACTTAAAAGTAATAATGCTTCTTCCCTAACGCCATAAGTTTTTTCTTTAAGAGTCCTCATTAATGTAAATTAGAATTCAGGCTATAAAAGAATCCAGTACTCTTGGGAGATGGGAGAAGATATTTTAAAGAGGGAGGTTACCACCTAGACATGGTTTGGACTCAGAATTCCATTGCCCTAAGTTAGTGGTTTCCATATGTGGCCTTTGGGCCTCTGGGAGGTCCTGGAAACCCTGTCAGAGGGTCTGCAAAGTCAGAACTATTTGCATCATAATATTAAAGCACTGTTTGCCTTTTTTACTCATTCTCTCATGTGTTTACAGTGGCTTCATGATACATGGTGATGCCATCACTAATATTCTTCTATTAGAGCACTAATAGAATGCGTGCTTTTGTATTCTTGTGTTTTCCAGAGTTGTCTAAGGTAGTATGTTGGTTTAGGATCTAAATGTGTACATTTTTATGTTAACTCAGTTCTTAGGACCTGTACTATGTTCTTGTAGCTGTCTTCTGTTACACCTGCCTTACTATAGAAACAAGATTAGTGAGAACTCAGTTGTCTGCTATTGAGCAAGATAATAAAGAGATTTGCAAAAATGTAAATTTGCATTGTTTTGTTTGTTTTACAAAATGCAGTGTTTCATTTTAAAAAGTTATTGAGTTAACCTCTTTATCATATATTGCTATTTTTACATGAATTAAATTCTGTTTGTAATTCAAATGCAGTAGGTACAACCTACATTTAAATAAAATAAAATAAAATAAAATAAACTCTTTGGTATCCTCGGTATTTAAGAGTGAGAAGACGTCCTGAGCCAAAATATCTGAGAACCGCTGCCCTTAGCAGTTTCTGCTTTTCAGCTTCTGGAATTAAGGATTTGGGTTCAATGGGGATTTCTTAGTCACTAGGTATTTATTCTGGTCAAAATTTCTTTTGTATTCTTTGGCGATTTTTTATCTATTTCCTCCCACCACCACCAAATTTGCCAACTCCTGCTGTACACTTTTATCAAAAAAAATTGCAATTTAAGATTTTTATCACATTTTCAAAGCTGTACTTTAACAATTGTCTAAGATAATAGATCTTAACTTTTTTTACAAGAAAAAATTTTAGAAATTAAAAAAAAATATTTGTAACATAGAAGACGAAAGTAGACACTATTATTCATTTTATAAATGGCAGCTTTTGTATATTCTTGGTTCCAGTTTGTTTTTTGGAATGCTTCAAAGAAATTTCCTTCTTTGTTCTGTTGAGGTTATATTTGCAAAGAATTCTGTTTGAAGTATAGTTATGTATGGTGAAAGCCGGAGAGCGATTTCAGTTACTTGAACCTTGTTGTCTGTTGTTCTAGTAACTATAAATGTTTACTTTTGATATTAAGTGGAAAAAATGAACTCAAATAATAGTGAGAGCTTAAACTTGTTGAACATTTGTTTTATCTTTTTTTATAGTTAAGCAAAACTGGCTCTAAAGATGATGAATAGCATTCGGAATTTGAGACAAGGGAAGAACGTCCTTTAAAAAGTAAACCGAGTTCCAAATCTTCCATTACTCTTTTTCTGGTATTGAGGTGGCTTTTTATAAAACAATTTTTTTGTATGTTTCTACATAAAAAATGTTTGAAGCTGAAAGTTCATGAAGAAATTTGGTTGTGTTATTTTCACAAACTTGCCTTAATAAAAGGTGAAAATGTTACTGTTTAGTATATTTTCTGAAGCCTCTTGAGCTTTGTCAATGGACAAATGTGGAGAATAATAAATAATCAATGTAATTTATATCATCTTATTCTAGTGGATGTGATTTCTTTTTTTAAAGAAATACAAAGCCCTTTTCAAACTCTTGTCCCAATGGAGCAGAATACTGAGTGAACAATTATTCCACAGCACGATCCATATTAATAGGCTTCTGATTTTAATAAAGTCTTCATCTCTTTTTCCTCTTAATTACTGAAGCATAAATTGCTTCAGAGAAATTTAAATACTGGTATTTGAACTTTATACATAATATTCTTTGTAGTTCCTTTTTTTTTCCAAGGGTGAACTATTTTTCTTTAATAAATGAATATCTATTTATACTTTCTTTTGGTTTGGGTTACGATGTTTCATCATGAAAGCTTTCAGTGGTATGTGTAATAGGAGAATATAAAAACAAATCTGCCAAATACATTAGAAAGCATCTGAATAGAAGTGCTGGTTCCTATTTAAAATATTTCTCTTTGCTGCATATACCAAGATGGGAATAAAAGATGCCTTAATATTTAATTTTTGTATTGTTGGAGACAGTGGTTATAATAAATTTCTATTTACCTGCTATTGTGTATTTTTTAGTTGTTTAGTAACTGAGGTCTTCTAAATGATTGAACATAAAGCCACATTTCAAGTTTTATTTCTTTTCAGGTAGTCAAATGTATTTCTCAATCCGAGCATCTTTGTAATAATAGACATAGAAGTATTTTAGATGTTGAACTGTGGTACATGCTTAATTTTTTTTTAAATCATTAATAGAGGAAGCTATTAGCGCAGTTTTACCAGGGAGTTATTGATGTTTTATGTGCGATTTACAGTGATTCTGTATATGCTCCCCAGCTTCAAAAATACTTAGAATTACTGCTGTGGTATCTAGAAGAGTAGATTGTTGGTTTCTCAGTTACACCTGTATAGCTTGGGTCAAGTTTTTAAAGAATAATCAACTTGTAAAGAAGTTTCCTTAGCAATAAGAGCAATTTGAGTTGTATTCATGGTTTTTACTGAGTTATTTTAACATTGGCTTCGGTTAGATCATTTAAAGTACAAAGTAAGTGTGATTATGATGAAGAAGTTTAATAAAAGCTGAGTCACATTTTATGTCTTGAATTAATACAATAGAGATAGGTTAAAATTCAGAGTCATTGGAATATGCCGACTTGTTTTGGGGTTCGTGTGTAGTTTTTGATGTGTTGATTTGCTTTTTTTTTTTTTAAAGAAACTGCTACATCTGCTAGTAGAAGAAAATACTTTGTTTTGTTCTGAAGATTCTAAAATCGTTCACGCTTATCATGGTTCATACAGAGAATAATGCTAGTAAAATGCCAATGAAGTATTTTTACTCTTTTTTAAATGAAATTTTGGGGGTGATGGTGGCAATGGTGCCTCTTACTACCTTATGTAAAACACTTGAAATTCTCTCATCAATATTGTCATCATCTGTGTAACACTCCCAAGTATATTTTCTCGAAATCTGTTTACTTAAAATTGTATGGAATGACATAATTAATAAGCAATAAAATCTCAATTACAGTGATTTTTCTACATGTTTTGTTTCAAATGACTTGAGAGAATTGTTGGTTTTATAAAACTGCATTGTTTTATGGTACAAAATGAGCCCTCCTACTAGAAACTATTCAAAATGTTGAATTAAAAAATATTTTTTAAACGAGCTGACAAGAAGGTAAGGAATATCCAAAGTCTAAAAAATAAAATGAAAGTTGGAACCTAGAAGTTAAGGACTGCTTTAGTTTTCAAGTTCAGGGGTCCAGAAAGCACAGCACACATACGCACACACACACATACACCATGCATGAGACAGAGCCATCCCCGGGCCGTGACCTCAGGAAGAGTTCCTGTCTTGAAGTTTGGTTGTTGACAGAGGGGTAAAATGTAAATATATGTGTGTGTGTGTGTGTGTGTGTATGTGTATATACACACACACGCACACACATACACACACACTCACACTCTCCTGACAACTTCTGTGTCACCTCCCAGCTTAGATTTCAACCCAAATTCTTCCCCATGTGGACCATCTAAAAAACAAAACAAAACCTTCAAGCCAGGATTTTCGTTTGTTACCAAGTGGGTAGAGCCTCAGGGCAACTGGTACAAATGACCACAAGTCCTTTCTGGAAGAACCTACCTTCAACCCCACCGTGCAAAGAAGCCCCACATGTAGAGTGCATGGAATGTTTGCTCACAGTCAAAACCACAGGACACAGAAGCAAGGCACTGTGAGGGGGGACTAAAAGCCTCAAGGATATGTTGATATTACATAGATTCTTGAGTATTCAGAAGAAATTGAGTAAGGAACAAGAAACTCAAAATTATCAAGCAGATTTGGAAAAGAAGATAGAACTCAAAATGAAAAAATAATTGAAATTAAAGTTACAGCTAAAAAGTATTGCTTGCAAAGTATAAATATCCTGGAGAATGAAATCAGTATTAAACTTGCATTTTGGATTTTCTCTTTTTGTTTGTGGCATTAGCATCTCAGTCATTCCACTTCATTTTTCACAGGCCCCAACATTTTAGATCAGTTGGGTGATTCAGGCCTTCAAAGCTCTCCTTGAGATTACAGATGTGCCCACCCTGGACCTTATTTCAGAGGAGAACAATCAAGACAAGGAATTGGTCAGTGTTTCCAGAGGGCTATCTATGACAGCTTTGAAAATTTAAAAAAAACAAAAAAACAAAAAAAAAAACTGTAATAACAGATTTTTAAAAATATTTCACAGAGTGAAAACAAGAGGCATCATCTGGTAGGGATTATCTGATATTCTATGATTCTGAATTTCAGTGTTTTCAATCATGGGAGAGAATAATAAGGAAATGATGTATGTATGATCTAAAGTGTTTTTCAGACTTCAGTTTGTGATCCATTAGTGAAGAAATTAACTGAAGGACTTTACCAACAGTTTTTTTAGTGGAATGGAAGAGAATTGAACAGAAAATACTGGTGTATCCTACATGTTGTAAGGGTATTTTTGTGGGTGTATGTATGGGTACTATGTAAAATTTATTTCTTGAAGTGAGTAGTTGCGAAAAAAAGTTTGAAAGCCATTAATGAGAGCATACAAAAGTTGGAACAAATTTTATATGAAGACTTAATTTTTAAAAATACAACATGCTCTTTAAAGTGCTAAGAACATTAATTGTTGATTTAACATTATTCCTAAAGACCAATTAAATAAAGCTACATTACATAGTATAATGGGAGAGGAGGAAAATGTTTGATTTTGAGTAGAGTCTTTCAACAGTTGTACATTTATAATAAAGAAAACTCTTTGGGATTTTTGCTTATATGATGAACTGAAGAGAACATATAAGAGCCAATTCCTGAATAAATTTTAATAGCTTTAATTTCTTACTGATAAGAATCAAAAGTAAGAAAATTAGTTCAACTATCCCACCATTTCTAGAGGAATAATTCTTTTCTCCCTGGGTTTCTTGTATAAATCTAGTTTCCAAATTAAATTGTCATAATCAGATGATGTTGGTCATAAGCTAGGAAACATGCCCACAGCTGTCCATTTTCCTCTCTATGTTACTGCTGGTGTCTGGGAAGTTTTAAGTGATCTTGTATGTTTCTTCGTGGCCTTCTGGAGCTATAACATGTTCTTTTCTGTGGCTTCCGCAAAGATTTGGCACATTGGGACACTATTCTTGATATTTTAAGCAATAGCCATCTCTACGCCCAGTTCAAAAGAGAATGCAGTTTATAAAAGGAGGAACAGGAAAAAAAAATGCGGATGAAAACATATTGCTTCATATTTAAGTGGTTAAATGTTAACCTTGAAAGTTCGAATAGGACAGTTTTTAGACTAGAAAAAGATAAGAAGAAAGGTTTTCATTTAATATGTAGAATTACAGAGGACAAGCCATAGTGTGTGTGGACTGAAGACTTTCCTCATATCCACTCCAGCACTTCATTCTGCTGCTCCTACCACATTGCACGATGAAACAGAATCCTTCTTTTGACAGAGGCAGTGGGTCTCTGGATCACTATCACCTCGTTAGAGAGGGAACATACTGGGGTTAGGACCCTGGGAAAGTGTTCATATCTCCGAGGTTTCAGTGGGAGCAAACACTTTAGTAGTGTCTATATTCTCTTTATTGTTTTGTATTCTTAAAATCACTTTTTTCAAATTCTGTCTTATAGTATGATGTTTTTAAGCGTGAAAGAGAAAAATTAAAAAACCTAAACCTTTTCTTCCTTTGTTCTATTTTACTAAATCTAGAATTTGTCAGTTTGCCATTTTGCTGGATAATTACTGAATACCCAATATTCTTTACCTTCCAAGGGCTGCTCAAAGATAAAGCTTTAAATGGATGGGCGTTAGTTATTTAAAATCTTCATGATAACTGAGAAATCATGGAGTTTGGTTATAAAGATGCCCATCCATCTGCTAAAAAAAAAAGCTTAACTCCCACTACATTCTAACAAATGCCACCTGTTAAAATTTTCCCTTAGTTTCTATATTTTTCTTTTGTATGTCGTTTTTAAATTCCTTATTAATTTTTTATTTTTATCGAAGTCACACATATATATAGTTTTAGAAGTCAAATATTTCTACAAGGCTTTTAATGTAAAATGATCAATTTCCCTGCCACATTCCTACCAATTCCCACCCAACATAGGTAACCATTTTCAATAATTTTTAGCTTAAACTAGCCCACAAGACCCTGGTTTGTGGTCTGCTGCAGTGTGGCCCAGCTGCTGACCCTTCACCACGTTCCTGCCTTACAGCCTTCACTATGGCTCTTGCCTCCTCCTGGGACTCTCCTCTCCCTAAGGTGGTCATGTGACTAACTCACCTTCAGATCTTTGCTCCAAGTCTGTTTTTCACTCTAAGATGGAAAGCCTCCAGAAGGTTTTTCCCCCAGCTTTATTGACATATAACACTAAGTTTAACATGATGATTTGATACACTTATCTATTGTGAAATGATTACCACGATATGAGTAGTTAACATCTGCATCACCTCACATAATTACTTTTTTTAGTGGTGAAGACATTTAGGATCTACTCTCGGCAACCTTCAAGTATATAATACAGTGTTGTTAATTATAGTCACTATGCTGTACATTCGATCCCCAGAATTTATAGCTGGAAGTTTGTACCCTTTGACCAACATCTCTCCCTTTCTCCCACTCCCAGCCCCTGGCAGCCATCAATCTACTTTCTATGAGTTTGGCTTTCTTAGATTCCACATACAAGTGAGATCATAGTATTTTTCTTTCTCTGACATTTCATTTAACACAAAGCCCTCAGGATCCATCCATGTTGTAATAAATGGCAAGACTTCTTTCTTTCTCATGGCCGAATAATATTCCCTTGTAGAGAGCATTTTGAGCAGAGTGTGGGGCGATCTGACTTGTGTTTGAACAGTTTATTCTGGCTTCTGTGTTGAGAATGGGCTGAAGCATGAGGGAAGGCAGGCAGACCCATTAGGAAGCTATTGCAGAAATGCGAGTGAAAAATGATGATGGTTTGAACTAGGGTGGGAAGTGGAAGTGTGTGAGAAGTGATCAGTTTCTGGATATATATTGAAAAAAAGCTGACAGGATTTGCTAATGGGTCAGACAAGTGGGGGAGAAACAAGACATGCACCAAAAGTGACTCCTAAATTTTTGACCTGAACAATTGCAAAAAAAAATCTGACAGAGTTATTCTCCCTAAATTATTCTATAAATTTAAGGTAATCCAGTGAAATTGCAACTGGATTTTTTGAAAGAAACAAGCTTATTCTGAAGTTAAGGAAAACTAAGCATACTAGAATTGCCAGAAAAAAAAAAAAATGATGAAAAGGAAGGGTAACGAAGCAAAATCAGTTCTACCAGTTAGTAAAATATATTTCAAGCAACAAGAATTAAAGTGATAAGGTGCTTTCATGAAATAGTTCAGAAAGAGACCTAAATATGGAGATTTAATATATGATAGCTCTGTAGAAAATATCTTCAATAAATTGTGTTAGGACAACTGAATAACCAACCACCTGAGAGGAGAAAGGAAAGGCGTTCACTTTACATCATAGTAACTCCCAGATAGATCAAAAAATAAAAATAAAATGTTGAAGATTCTTAAATGTATAATTTTGGTATGAGATGACCTTCCTTAAGTAGGACATAAAACTCTGAAGCCATAGAGAAAATGCTAAGTTTGATGACATAAAAGTGAAAAAAAAAAATTTGCGTGGAAAAAGTTTAGATGAGATAAACAAAACTTATTTTCTTTTTGAAAGAAAATTTAATTTTTGAAAGGAAAATTACTTCCAATGTATAAGATATATATATCGGAAATTATCAAGAAAAAGAACTTAATAGGAAAATGAGCCAAGTATGTGACAGTTTCAGAAAAGGAAATGTAAGTGATGTAAAAAGATGTTCACTCTAATAAGATAATTTAAAACTGTGATAAGATTGTTTTTCTCTTATGAAATTGGCAAAGATGGAAAAGTTTGGTAACACTATTTTTGAAGATGTGAGGAAACAGTCTTACAAGGTTTTTAAGTGTAAATTGATACTACCCTTTTGAAAGACAATGCAGCAATATCTATCAAAATTGCAAAGGCCTTTGGTCCAGAAATTCAACTTCTAGTAATTGGTCCTACTTCTTTACTTGTCTGTGTGTGAAATGTTCCGTGTTCGTGAATAATGTCCTGTATTATACTTGCCCATGCTCAGTACCAGTTAGTATCTTTAGACACATCCTGAGTGAAAGGCACCAGATTAGATTGGGGACCAATTAGAGGCTGTGTGGTAGAGTGAAAAGAACATTTACATCGGAATCAAGTGGACATATTAGAATATACGCGCTCTCACAATATATGTGTGAATTTAAGCAAGTGATGTGTCTCAGCCTGAGTACTTGAACTATAAAATGGGGATTTGTTGGGAACAGCGGTCCATGATGGGTCTCAAGGTCCCCGCATGTCCTTGCCGAGAGGGCTAACCTGCAAGGCCTTTCCATCTTTGAATCTGAGCTAGTGTAGCGGGTCACACAGGCAGCCATACACAGCACAACTGCCGTGCACCCTGCTCATCTCACAGGCAGGACTGGCTGATTTACCTCTTATTATGATGGGTGCTGAGCCCTTGGCTGGGGTTACCCAGCTACAGCACGACCCATCACAGTAGCCCTCCCTTGTCCATAATTACCTGCTGTCAACTGTCGTCCAAAAATATTGAATGGAAAATTCCAGAAATAATTCATATTTTAAATTGTACTCAGTTCTGAGTAGCACGGTGAAATCTCGGGAGTCCTGCTCAGTCCCGGCCACGACGTGATCATCCATTTGTCCAGCTTCTCTGCACTGTAGACGCGCCTCACCTGTTAGTCACTGAATAGCCATCTCAGTGACCAGCTCAGCTGTCAATGTATCGCCGTGCTTGTGTTCAAGTCACCCTTATTTTACTTAGTAATGGCCCCAAGATACAAGAATAATGAATGATGTTGGCAGTTCGGATGTGCCAAACAGAAGCTGTAAAGTGCTTCCTTAGAGTGAAAAGGTGAAAGTTCTCAATAGGAAAAGAAAGAATTGTATACTGAGGTTGCTAAGATCTAGAGTAAGAATAAATCTTTTATCCATGAAATTGTGGAGAAGGAAAAAGAAATTTATGCTAGTTTTGCTGCACACCTTGAACTACCAAATTTATGGCCACAGTGCATGATAAGTGCTCAGTTAAGATGGAAAAGGCATTAAATTTGTGGGTGGAAGACATAAACAGGAAATATGTTCCAACTGATACATGTTCCACCAGAAAATGCTGAGCCTATACAAAGACTTTAGCAAGGGATCCCCTGAAACAAGGGACACCAACCATTTACTGCAGATAGAGGATGGTTAACAGATTTAGGCATAGGTTTGGCATTTTACCATCTTACATCACAAGAGGAAGAAGGGCGAGTACAGTACAATAAGATATTCTGAGGGAGACCACGTTCACAATTTTATTACAGTATATTATTATAATTATTCTATTTTATTATTGGTTATTATTAATCTCTCACTGTGCCTAATTTGCAAATTAAACTTTATCATATGTATGTATAGAAAGAAACATAGTATATATAGGGTTCTGTACTATCTGAGGTTTCAAGTATCCACTGGGGTCTTGGAACATATTTCCCAAGGATAAGGGGGCACTACTGTATGTGCTTAACTGCCATCGGGCAGATCCCATGGGATGTGGGGTCAGGAAAACTGGCTCTATCACACTGAGCTGCTGTCATTTGTTGTGCTGAGAGTAATAAACTGTCTCACTCTGGTCCATTGAGTTTTAATTACTTCCAGCAACTGTGGAGTTGTGGCAAGTCGACCAGCTTGCTTGCTTTGTCGTCTCCTTTGGAGCTCTATTATATTCTTGCCATTTTCTGTTGAGGTTGGGATTGTTCCCTTGACGGGAATAATAATACCTTGAATTACAAGGTTTCTATGAAGATTAGAGAAAATGTTTGGAAATAGCCTAATATTGTAATGGGTACAGAGTAGGCAATAAATGGTAGTTATTTTTTAAATAAATAATTTGTCACCTTTATTCTTCAAATCAGATATCCTTGAATATCCATATAAATGTTTTCCAGTTTATAATCTTGGCCCTTTATCATTCCATTATGTAGATGAGGGGTCCCCAAACCCCGGGCCACGGACCAGTACCAGTCCATGGCCTGTTAGGAACCAGGCCGCACAGCAGGAAGTGAGCTGCGGGCAAGCGAGTGAAGCCTAGTGCTGGCATCACCGCCTCAGCTCCACCTCAGATCATCAGGCATTAGATTCTCATAGGAGCACCGGTCCCTAGTGCCAAAAAGGTTGAGGACCACTCATAGAGATAAGTGAAATAGAGAAAAATACATTTTCTAAGCCTGTGTTTTTCAAACTGGTTCACAATCCATTAGTGGGTATAAATTCAGTTCAGTGTGCTTTCGGCAGCATTTTTTTTAATGAACAGAACAGAGTAGAATAGATCAGAATACAATGTTCTATATGTTCTAGAGTAGATAACTTTTATGAAACGTTCTCAGCTCATTCTAAACTAGTATATGTTTATGTACTGGGTTATGACATAAAATATACCATGAGTTCTATTTTTTTTTAATTGAAACCCACTTTTCTAAATCCTAAGTTGAAGCTTGGCTTGGATGTTTGTGTGAGTTTCAGTGGAATCAGATAAATAATCTTCTATTAACCAAAACAGTGCTCATATGTGACCAAAGATGGCAAAAAGTCAGTAGAAGTGAATTCTAACAAATCAGACAACCAGAGCTCTTTATCTCTGACACCAATTCATCTAACAGAGTCCTATATAGTTCAGTTTGAGAGATTGCAAGAAACAAACTCTACCACTTTTATTGTCAACAAATGGATTCTTGCTTTAAAATTTTAGTTTTCTAATTTGAGCAGAATCATGCATTTTATTTAAGCCTTCTGTTAATTTAATAAAACTGCAGAATTAGTTTGTTTCCCTCTATTTCCCACCTGAACTGTACCTCTGAGTCATTCTTTATGGCAGAACGCCTACTTAACAAAACTATAGTCCATTTTGGTACCCGCATTATGATCCTTTAAGCAAAAGGAGAGTGTCATTATGAAGCAATTGATAATTAGTTTAAATTTCTCCATCTTTCTAAATTTCACCCTTAAATAAGTTCCTTTTCCCATACTCAGTGATTTTATTTATTATTGAAAGAAATACTTAGTGACAGTGTTTTAGTAGGAGAAGCCTGTCAGGCATCTTCACTTGGACAGTGAGCCCTGTTCTGGCTCCAAAGTAAACACTTGAACCTGTATCAATATCTGGTGACAAAGACTCCTGTCCTTCTTTCTTAGGCCATGGGGCCAAAGCAGCTTCCCAGCACTTTTCTTCACTTCTCTCCTGGTAAGGACTATACTCTTTTGATCTTTATTAATGAACTGAACAGAATTGGGTTTCTGCAAGGATTTACAGTTTAGATCAGGAAGAAGCAATCTATGGGCACTTAGGTAAAAGATACTGGTGAATATTCATTAACTCAAAACTTGCAGCACCACCACAGACAGCCCGAGTAAACTACAGAGGGTAAGAACTGTGTTCCCCACCTCCCTTTCGGTGTCCCCTCCCCTGTCTCCCTCTTCTCTTCCATACACACTCAGAGTGCACAGCTACTACAAAACCCCAGGTTCCCACCTCATGTCCCCATCCTCTTACCTGCCTCCCCCAACCATATCCTAAGTTCCATGTCACCTTTCCCCACAAAAACTCACGCTAATGCCTCTGATTAAATATCGCTCTTCAGTTTGGGGAAAAACTACTTGCTTAAAGTAACTTGTCTTCCCACCATCACAGCCACTACCCTGGCTGCAAGTGCACTCATATTCACTGCTGTTCCTTGATGAACACCTCTGTTCTTACCAAGGCCCGCCTCTCCACTTGGGTTCTAAATCCCATTGCCTCTAAAAGTCTCGAGGAGTCTCTTGGGTCTCCAGTTGCCATCTACCAGATCATTCCCTCGGCCAACAAGCATGCTCTGGTATCTTCTCTCAGACTAGGGAAATAAAAGCCCTTCTTTGACCTCCCACCCATTCTACCTTACAACCCCTCTCCCCCTTACCTGCACATCAAAGCTTCTCCTTAATAACTGAGTTGTATTGAGTGCTCAACAAGTGTAAAGCCTGTCCATTTACAGGGGGTAAAAACCATTGTCATTCTCGTTTTACAGTCAATCCATTTGTTCTAGATTGCCTCTCACTTACCCACTTGTGTATCTTTCCAGCATTACAAATTGATGACATTTTGGTACCTCTGAATACCTGGCATTTCACTTCCCTGGATGTTCACGGCATGGTGCTGACAAGCAAGCATCTTCCCTGATTCAAAAGGGACACGTTCGCATACACAGGACTTGTACTGCCTGGAAGCCTGTACTCTACTGGGAACACTGGACTCCCATTGGAGAGCTCTGACCTCCCAGGCCAGAGCAAAGCCCCTATGGGTCAAGGTCATATCTCCCTTCCCTGGAATAAATTAGGGTTTGTTTCGTTTGTTTTGTATTCCTCAGGAGATCCCTTCAGCTTGGCATTCAGCCATTAGGACAGACGGCCTTTATTTCCACATATGTTTCTGACTGACAGCTTCCAGAAGGTGTGTGTTGTAATAGCATCAGCCTCTAAAAGGGAGAGAAAGACACGGCCAGGAAAGTCTGAAGGAGTGGGGGACAGCCCGTTCTTCCTCACCCTGTGCACCGTTTGTTCTTCCTTATCTCACCCCCTCAATCTGAAATATTCATCCAGCATCTCAAAATATGGCTCAAGAACAAGGCCCTCCTAGGAGACTTACTCCCCTAACCTAAACACAGAGTAAATCCATTATCCTTCCTTCAAGCCACCATAACCCTAAAGACGTGAAAAACGTGAGATTGCAAGCAAATGGAAGTACAGAGACACAACACTTCTGTGCTATTGTAAGATTTAGTCTGACCCTACTGAGAGCCAATAGTATGTATGCATTGAGACTTGGCAGGATGCAGAAAGATGCTCTTGCTTTTTTGGCTTAAAGCCAAGAGGCCGTAAGGTTCAAACTTGCTGCTGTGTGTCACCTTGTGAAAAAGGAGAGTTAGATTGTAACAGGGACTGAATGCTTAAAAGCCTACAGAGGCCAGGTAGTCACAGAAGTGAATAAAACAGGTTGGGTTTAAGAAAAACAACAGAAGTCACGAAGGAAGGACTCTGAGTGCATGACAGTGGAGGTGATGGAGAGCTCAGAGATCTGTAGAGCACCAAGTTAGCATCACTGACTGACCTCCACGTCTTCTGCCATGGAAAAAGGAAGGTGGAGTATTACCAGATCTTTAAAGGAAAGCCAAAAATCTGCATTTTTACATAGGCCTTCCTGAATTTGAAACATTAGTAATTAAAATATTTTTGAAGCAGGCCAAATAAACCTAGCCTTTGGTTAGGTTAGGGCCCTAGCCTATGAGTTTGTGATTCCAGCAAAACAGGACCATCAAGTGTGGTTATAGGCCTCAAGTGGGCCCTAAAAGCCATGTCACACATTAATCGCCAAGCTGTGTGGCCAGCCTTGAGCTTGCCTCACAGGGAAGAAGGAAAACCCTTTCCTGATTGGTCTGCCAAAAGGAAGCGTTTCCTTTTCCTAATTTGCATAAAGTGCCTGTATGTACCCGCCTGATTCTGCAGCAAAGATAGTAGTAGTAACACATAACAGTAAAGCTACTGCGGGGTTTCCTGGGACATAGGACTTTCATGACAAAACCAGCAAACTCATAAGCAATCACCCTTTGTATGACTGAGCCCAGCCTCTGTTCATGTGTTAATTTCTTTGGTTCTGAGCACAACTTTATCTCTGTGCAAGCTTTTAGGTTGAAAGTTAAGTAGAAGTAATGAGTTTTGTAAAATTATTGCTTATATTAATTTTCATTTTGAAGTAATTTTAAATCTACAGGAAAATGGCAAAAATAGTGCAAAGAAGTTCCTTATACTGTTCACCCAGATTCTCCAATGTTGCATTTATTACATTTGACCACATTTATTTTATCATTTTCCCTCTCTCTCCCTCTCAATCTCTCGATTTCTCTCTGTCCTTACAGATACATACATGCATACATATGTCTGTATACATGAAATATATATTATGCCTCTTTAATTCTAAATACTTCAGCATGTATTTTCCAGGACAAGGGTATTTGCTTGTGTAACTACAGTACAGTGATCAAAACTGGGAAATTAACACTGATACAGTACTATTATCTAATATACAGACGCTTTCAGATTTTATCAGTTTCCTCAAATGTCCTTTATAGCAAAAGAAAAAAATGTTTCTGTTCCAGGATCCAATCTGAAATCGAACTCGCATTTTGTTACCATGTCTCTTTGCACTTCGGTCTGGAACAATTTCATAGTCTGTCTTTGTCTTGCAAGACCTTGACATTTTCTAATAGTATAGACCAGATATTTGTAGAATGTCCCTCAATTGTGGTGTGTCCAATGTTTCCTCGTGATTAGATTCAGACCATGTATTTTTGGCAAGAATATCTCAGAAGTAGTATTGTGTCCTCAGGATGTCCTGTCAGGTGGCACATGATATCTATTCTTCCCATTCCTGGTGGTGTCAACTTTGAACACTTGGTTAAGATCGTGTCTGCCAGGTTTCTCCACCGTGAAGTTGCTATATTTTTTACCTTTAAAATTAATATTTAATGAGGAGATACTTTGACATTATGCAAACATTTATTCCATGTCTAACTTTCACCTATAGTTTCTCTTGCTAATTCTTGTTTGAAACAACTGTGTCTATGAAGACAGCCGGTGGTGATGTTCCAATTTTGTCACTTCTGCATTTAATTGTTAGCGCTCTGTGGCATGGCATTCTCTTCCGCATATTTACTTTCATCAGCATGGACTCATTTCCATGCTGGATTTATTCTGTAATTCATTTTACTATCATCTATTTTGCTGTTCAGTGTCTCTCATATCCAACCCCACCAAACTGGCACCTATATCCTTTTGAAATGTTCCCATCGTACTTGAGCAATTCTTTATTTTATGGCACAGCAGTATATATGAGATTATTTTTTAATGAGTTCTTGAACAAAATCCCAAAATGTGGTTCAATAAAAGCAATTCGGTAAAAAGCCAAGATACTGTGATCCAAAAATGCTGTTGATGGTCTTGCTTGATTCAAGGCAAAAGAAACCAGAGGCATGGGCACTATTCCACCAATCTTTTTTAAATATCGCTTTTCTACAGGTTTTTGATAAGATTTGGGCTTCAAACAATTCCAGATTTTGTTCCTGGCAAAGGTCAGCAGGGCTGTTTCATAGAACTTTCTGTGATGATGGAAATGTTGCATACCTGCATTATCCAATAAGGTAGCACCAGCCTCTTGGCATTGAGCACTGGAAATTCGCCTAGTGTAAGAAGCTAAATTCTTAATTTAAAGTAGTTTATTGTAATTTTCATTTATAAAACTACACGTGGTGAGTGGCTACCGTATGGAACACACAGGGATAGAGGGAAGGTTTCCTATGGCATCAACAGAAGATGGCTTTAAATATATTAGAAGAGAAATAATGAAATGCAGCCCTTAATGATTAAACAGTTAAAGAATTTTGTGGAGTTACTGAACTCAAACCAAATGAGTAGTTGTATTTATGCATTATTTAAACAGTAGATTGCAGAATCACTGTGCTCCACAAAGGCTACTCCTAATTTGTGACAGTATCATCACAGCTTCAGCTTCTGGGATATTTATCCCTGTGTCCTTTCTTGCAGGGATGGTACAAGCAGATCCCAAATGTTGTTTCAAATCAGTGACATCTAGGGGCAGTGATGGAAGGAAGGCAAAAAAAAAAAAGTCTTACTTTATACTCGCTTTACAATCTAAATTTTACTTAAGTTTGCTTCATTTATGAATTGTCTATATACTTTGTGGAAAGACAAACAGGTTTGTCTGGCCCAGAAGACCTAGGTTGCCTGGCAACAGTCTGAATGGATCCAGAGCCTCCCCTCCCCCGCCAGGAGGGGCTGTGCTCAAATGTGACATCCAACAAGGTCAACAGGTGCTGGCAACTGGCACTCCAGACAACCAACTCCTGAACAGCTGCCATTTAACCTCGGACTGCCGGATACCCAAGCAGACACTGTGTCCCAGTTGGCAAGGTCACTCTCACGCTTGCTCTATAAAAAGGGAAAACAACTGTGTGGGGGCGGGGGACTCGAACGCTTCTCCTAGAGTACAGATCCATATTAGTGCAACTTGTCCTGACCCAAGTGTCCCTCCACAGAGCGCTGAGACCAGAGACTGTGTCTGCTCAA
This sequence comes from Pteropus alecto, assembly GCF_000325575.1. NCBI lineage: Eukaryota > Metazoa > Chordata > Mammalia > Chiroptera > Pteropodidae > Pteropus > Pteropus alecto. Next base: position 18,820,706 of record NW_006439192.1, on the reverse strand, counting down.
CCTCAGCTCACAGATTCCAGGTCGTGCCAAAAACTTCACACTAGTGTTCGTTTAAGCCCTTAGAAAGACATTTCTAATAGAAATAATCTATATTTTTTCCAAATAGCTGGCATCAAGGAAAACCTTCCATGAAAATTCAATATATGATCATAAAGAGAAGAATGCGCTTGAGCGAGATCTGTGGATTAGATGGCTGGAAGAGTGCATTGTTAACGTCTTGATTTGGGAGGAGGTAGTTTCACTTAGGCAGGAGAATGTCCTTGTTTGTAGGAATTACAGAAGAAAGGATTCAGGGGTGAAGGGGCATTATATCAGCAACTTACTCGCAGATGGTTCAGGGAAGTTTCTTTCACAATCCTTGAAACTTTTCAGTATGTTTGAAATGATTCTAAAATCAGCAATACCCTCCCTGATCAGGCACTTCCACTTCCTCTCTGCATTAGACATGTTTGCTTACCCCCATCCATATTCGTCTCCCTTCCTTCCTTCCCAGCAGAACCCTAGCAGCGTGTAGAGTGGAAACCTGCATGTAGCCAGATTCCTTTTTGCAGTGGTGGGAACGGGACTCCATTCTGGGCTAAGGATGTGTGTGGAAGTTTTTGCTTTTTTGCTGCCTCTCTTCCTGCCTGAAAGGTGAAAATGAGGTTGGCAGAGCAGCCCTCATCTTGTGATGATGAGGCAACATACATGGGGATAAAAGCCAGCACTCAGGGTGGCAGAACAGAACTGCGTATGGAAAAAGCCTAGGTCCCTGATGGCCACACTCAACTGCTGCACCAGCTCTGGGCTATCCACCTTGGGGCTCTTTGCCATATGATAAATAGAAGCCCCTTTTGGTTTAAGCCACCATGGCCAAGTTTTTAGTTATTTGCACCCAAGGCATTCCTAACTATTGTAACTTCTCTATGTGTTTACATATGTACGTATATACACATATGTGTGTCTATATGTATGTATGTACGGTTAGTGGATTTTTAAAATACAGATGGATCATACAATCCATACTATTCTGCATATTCCTTTTTAATTTTTTGCTTGACAATATATCTGAAGGATCTTTCTATTTTGGTTCTTTTAAACATAGTATTTCATAGTCTAAATAAGACACCATTTATTTATTCGTTTTCCTATTGATTGCTTCTAACTATTAGCCGTTGCAAACAAAGTTACATTGGTATATTCTTATACATATATCTTCCTGCATGTGCCAGTATTTCTGTAGGAAAGTCCTAGGAGAACAACTACTGTGTCAGAGACTATGTATGTGTGACAATTTGCTAGATGCTGACCAATTGCTATCTCAAGACTATACCTTTAAACTCCCACCAACAGTGTTCAGAGCCCATTCGCCCATACACTAACTTAAGAAGAATAGTGTCAGCTTTTAAATAAGTAAAATGTGGTATATTGTTGTCCTCATTTGCATTCACCTGACTCCTGGTGAATCTGCACATCTTTTCATGTACTTACAGGCCATTTGTATTTCTTCTGACTATTAGTATCTGTTACACATATTTTGGCTTGCCTGTTCATCCTTTCCCTGTTGTTCTGCAAGAGGTTTTTATATGCGAAGTGGCAGAGAGGCAGGACAATCTGCGGTTTTTCTATCCTGCAAAGTCTTTAAACGAAGGTCTGTGTTTGCTACTGTAGATCCTAAGCCTGCAGGTTTTCTGGGGGTGCCGATGGGAGAGTGGATTCTCTTGCTAACCATCCTCTCACCTGCCTGTGTTGAGTGGTGTAGCTCTCTGCCATGGTTTCTTCAAGAATCTGATGTCAATATTCCAGAAATTCCCTCACCTTACCAATTCTGATTCACAAATGACATCCTTTCTTTTCCAGCCCCGTTATGGATTTATTCTTTTAAGAAATACATACTGTATCATTTTAATTGGATTTTAGGAGATGGGGAAGGAAGGTAAAGACAAATACTGACCGTGTCATCTGCGAAAGGGAAATTCACTCTGCATTTTCCCCCTGGCTCTCAGGTCATTGTCAAGGGCAAGTTTTCAAGTAGTAAAAGAATGGAGTGTTACCCCAAAGGGAAAATAATTCAAATACCTAGAGGAGCTAATGGAAATTTGTGGATTTTTCAGAAAAGTGGAAAGGTAAAAGTCATTTATTCCTAAAGGCTAGAGCTACTATATGCTTAAGTGGTTAATAATAGACTAATATTTTATTAAAGATATGTCTTCCCAGTTGTTTTTAATTAAATGTGAACATCCTTGGGATGTTTCTAGAGGATCCAATGTTTAAATTTCCAAATGATGGTGAATTTAAGGTCAGGATTATAACATCAAAAAAGTAAAACTAAGGCACGTGACTAAAAGTCTGCCTGGAGTTCAGGAAACAACTTGAGGAGAATTCACACTATTTGAGTCTTTATATCTGTGTCTTAGAGAATTTATTTGAACATATAAATGTACGAATTTTTCAAAAAGGAGATCTTTATGATACCTCTGAAAGTAATTAGAAACAATGGCTTCCCCTAGAAATGTGTTCCAAAACCCTGGAATTGAAAAGAGTAGAACTGAAAGAATGTCACGTTACAGTCCCTGAAAGACTAGTGTAAGCTGGAATTGCTTGGTGGCATTTAGCACAAGGGGGTTGGTCAAGGGGCAGAGCATATCAGAGCAGGAAGCAGAGAGACATGAGAGAATGAGAGCACATGTGAGAGTGACCTGTGTATCCAGCAGGACCAGCCTACACTGGAATGGAGAAGATACAGCAGACCCTATACCCCATACGCCTGAGGTGGCAGGGGACACAGAAGCAGCCATGAGAGCAGAGAAGGGCACTGTCACATCGCTGCCACAAGAGTGTGTATAGGCATGTGCCTGGGAAACAGGCCCACCCAGTCCTTCACTGTATTAGTCCGGTTCTCCAGAGAAGCAGAATCAATGGGATGTATATAT
>NW_006439192.1:18816114-18817702 GCF_000325575.1 Pteropus alecto | reverse complement strand
ATTTATATATACAGAGAGATTTTTTTTATGGAATTGGCTCACACAGTTGTGGAGGCTGGTGAGTCCAAAATCTGCAGGGTAGACCAGCTGCCTAGAGACCCAGGGAAGAGCTGATATTTCAGCTCATGTCCAAAGGCAGGCTGCTGGCTGAATTCCTTCTTCTTCAGGGGACCCCAGCCTTTTTACTCTTAAAGCCTTCAACTGATTGGATGATGCCCACCCACAGTGTGGAGAGTAATGTGCTTCACTCAAAGTCTACTGAGTTAACATTGATGTCATGTAAAAAATACCTTCACAGCAACATCTAGACTAGTATTTGACCAAATACCTGGTTACCATGGCCTAACCAAGTTGACATATAAAATTAACCATCACACCTTCCCTTCTTCCTGGGTTCTTCCTTAACTGACCAGGAGGCCTGAGATGATGGAGAGGGCTGGATTCCTGCAGCTCCAAGGATAATGAAGAAATGACACTTGGTTTCTGTTGTCATTGCCAGGATCTGAGGAAAACAAACATACATTAGTACAAGCACTGGGAACTAATAATGTTGTGGGAAAATTAACGTTATTACCGCATGTTATATACCATGAATGTGTCCAGTAAGTCAGCCTACACACAGATGCTGTCCCGAGTCGTGACAAATCTCTCTGACATGACTGAAGTCCATCACTCTCAGGCCTCAGTTCATTAGGTTCTGAAGGAGAAAGAGGCCATAATTCTCTGTTTGTTTTTATTACAAGAGAAGAAGAAAACATCAAGCTGCCTATTTTTCTTTTTTCCAAGGAGAGAACAAAGAATGATTCCTAAACAAACCTTTGAGCTTTACGTTTCTTCTGAATGAAAATATATGTTTCTGGGGAACATATCCGTGAGCTCAAAAGTTGGTACTAGAGCTTCCCAGCAGAAAAGTGGTCATATGTCATAGAGAGGCTTGTTGAGGGAAGTTGCAGTGTTTGCTGGAATACCATTCTAGCTTTCAAGGGGCTACCAGAATTGGGCTATTACTAATAAGTACAGAGACCATTGGATCAGGGCAGATCTAGATTCTAATGCTGGTTCTGCCTCTCACTGATCATGTGATCTCGGGAAAATTACTTTAATGCTTGGCCCCTCAGTTATCCAAATCCTTAAAATGGACATAAGAATACATGCCTGTCTCAAGGAGTTATTGTGCTTTTCAATTCAATAACAAATATGAAAGTGTAAAATGCCATGTAAATGTAAATAACTATCTCTTCTCTGATCAAAGTCAGGTTTTTTTATGAATAAAATAACTTTAAGAGTCAGCCTAAGGTTTAGGTCCTTTACTTGATCATTTTTATCTTTTATTAATAGGCAGTAGGAATCTCATAACTAAAGCTTGCTAAGTCTCTGGGAAAAAGTATTGAGGAGCCAATTTGCTATACATTTTATGAGCTATGGAAATGTTAATTGAAATTTTAATTTTTCCTTCAAATTTAGAACTAGAACTAGCTATAGTGATATTGGGGGACTGGAGTTATATGGCAGATATATGATTTATCCAGCATTTCTTTCCACTGGGACCATTCCCTCATCCATTCCAAGTGACTCCAGTAAGTCTGTC
>NW_006439192.1:18791498-18816085 GCF_000325575.1 Pteropus alecto | reverse complement strand
GCTGGCCAATCGGAATGCCCACCTCCCTTGACACAACAATTGGCCCAGAGGGAGTCATAGGACCTCAGCTGATTCCTGAGCTGTTTATGAGACTGACATAAATGTTGAGGAAGATAGGTCCTCTCTCTTCTTTGAGACTGTGAGTATATTGGCTTTGGCTTTTTACTTAAGCAAATGAGTAGTGTGTTGAATAGGTCCCACCCCCAAATTCATGTCACGTAGGAACTCAGAATGTGACCTTATTTGGAAATAGGATCTTTGCAGGTATAGTTAAGAATCTTGAGATGAAATCTTCCTGGATTTAGGATGAGCCCTAAATCCAGTGACTGGTATCCTAATAAAAAGAGGAGAAGACACAGTGATACAGAAAAGAGGGCTATATAAAGATGGAAGCAGAGATTGGAGTGACGTGTCTACTTGCCAAGGAAGGCCAAGGATGACCAGCAAGCACCAGGAGCTAGATGAGGTGCATGAGATCATTTCTATCTCAGAGCCTCCAGAAGGAACCAGCCTGCTGACACCTTGATTTTAGACTTCTGGCCTCCAGAACTGAGAGAATAGATTTCTCTTGTTTCAAGCCACCCAGCTTGTAGTAATTTATTAAGACAGCCCTAGGAAACTTATACTTGTTTTGCACCATTCAAAGAAAAGTTGAATGCAATGGGCCTCAGGAAAGGTGGGAACCAGAGTGGCCTCATGGACCTGGCAGCAAGCATGCTGACCTTCAGGATCATGCTCCTCTATGTCTTGTAAATCCTGCTCTTTCTGTCTCAGTGTCTCTTAATTTAAACAAAACAAGAGAAAAAAAATCTGTCCAGGCTTATGCCAGATGCCTTCTCTTGGTCGAATCGCCATGGCCTATGAGAAGGTCGGATACTGAAACTATGCTAGCCACGGCCCACTCCTTGTAAATAAGTGGAAAGTTCTCAGAAAATGGAAATATCGAAAAGAGTGAATATTTCCAAACTTTATCTACTGCACTTCTGTCATGTAAAAGATCACTGAGATGACCAATGACTTCTAATTCCATCTGATAATCATAATTTCCTAGAGAACTTTTAAATTGCAGATTACTGGTCCCTATCCCAGATTTTCCTAATGGGAATCTCAACAGATATGGCCTGGGACCTTTTTATCCCCAAAACTAATTAGATAGTTATGAGCGAGTAGGAAGAGTGAACTAAGGCTAAATAAGGTTGTTGAAGAAGATTCTTGATAGATGTGACTTAAACTGGGCCTTGGAGGAGGCATAGAACTTTGTTGGTACAAAGGAGCAAATTCCAAGCAGATCTTTAAAAAGATTCTGCGAGTCCTCATAAATTAAACTGCTGTATGCACCCAAAAATAGCTGCAAAAGAAAGACAAGTGGGTAGGTAAGACGGATTGTTTTTTTGCAGACTGACTTCCCTGTATGGGTTTGTCTTTGAATTTGTTGCATGCTGTCATATTGTGATGAGTTTAATGAATCAACAGGTTTTATCCTGTTTCAACGAGAATTGTATAATACCCTGGGAGGAATCAGGGCACATGTACCTTTGAATTCAAAGGCTTTAATGCAACACAGTAAGCTCTACCCTGTAGCACCTGGATTTGAATCAACATTCTATAAAGGCAATACTGATGTTCTGCCAGCAACCAGGAACATAATTTATTTAAGTATCTTGGCCAAAAATCACTCATCATTTCCTGATTTGGAAAGATTTTTTTTTTTCTTCAGTCCTAATTTGAGACTTATTTGTACATCTGTACATAGTACTATACTGAAAGCTTAGATATACTCTTTCTAAATATTTACATTCTAGAGGGTGGAGTTCTCTAAAATGTTACTTGTGCACTTGCATAAACACACACACACACACACACACACACACACACACACACACACACACACACACACAGCATCTTTGCTTTCCAAGGTCCCGTTTAGAATAAAGAATACCTCTAACGAAACTCACTTCAAACTACCACTTATTAATAATTATTTGCTGTGAATAGTACAGATGGAGGCTTTTGCAAAATAGGTGGCTTTGAATGCCCTTTGGAATTTAACCTACGAGCAATAGAGGGGTTAAAATTTTATCTTACAGTGGAGTGAGTTTAGGAGTGAATAGTGATTAAACACTTTCAAATTGTTTACTGTGTGCCAGGTAGTGTTCTAAGTGTTTTTAACTCATTTAAAACTCGCAACAAATCTATGAGGTAGATTCTATTATTATTATCACCATTTAACGAATGAGGAAACTGGGGTGCATGGAGATGATTTAATGAACCCAGACACACAGCTCATAAGTCATGGTACCTAGATTCAAACCCAAGCAGTCAGACTCTGGAGCTATAGTATCATAAGAAATACATTTGATCTTTGCCCCTGGTTTTTGCCTCAGTGCTCTTAAAGCCATAGGAGTTTCCTGAGTGATAGCAATGTCTTTTGTTATTCATAATGACTCCCATACATCACATCTGAGTTTATGCTAATGAGGTGACTTAGGGTGGATCCCTTACATAGCCTCAGGATTAGGCTGGTTACCAAAAAGAGGAAGTTATTAGAAGGTTGAAATTATCCACCCCACCCAATGACTTCTGGGAAAGGGGAAGCAGAGGCTGGAGATTAAGCTCTATAAAAACTTTTTTTTTAATTGTTTATTGGGGTAACATTGGTTAATAACAGTTATATAATTTTCAGGTGTACATTATAATTTGACATCTATATATTCTATTGTGTGATTACCACCCAAAGTCCAGTTTCCTCAGCTACCATATATTTGATCCCCTTTACCTATTTCACCCTCCCCCTATATTTGACCCCCTTTAACCATCTACCTCACCCCTCCTTCCTCATCCCAAAATCTTTTTTTTATTATTTTTATTTTTTTAATTAGAGTTAACATTCAATATTATTTTACATTAGTTTCAGGTATGTAGCATATGGTGAGACATTTATATAATTTACACAGTGATCCCTGGGTTTAGTCTAGTAACCATCTGGCACTATACATAGTTACAATACTATACAATATACAATATACAATAATTATAATATTATTGGCATATTCTCTATGCTGTACTTGACATCCCTGTGACCCTTTTGTAACTACGGATCTGTACTTCTTAATCCCTTCACCTTTTCACCCAGTCTCCTAACCCCCCTCCCACCTAGCAATTACCAGTTTGTTCTCTGTGTCTATGAGTCTGTTTGACTTGTTTATTCATTTATTTGTTCTTTAGAATCTGCATATAAGTGAAATCATATGGTATTTGTCCTTCTCTGTCTGTTTTATTTCACTTAGCATAATAGACCCTCTTGGTCTATCCAAGTCTTGCAAATGGTATAATTTCTTTTTTATGACTGAATAATATTCCATTATATATGTACCACATCATTATCCAAAAACTCTCGAATAACAAGATTTGATGAGCTTCCCAGTTGGCGAACATATCCAGGTGTGGGGATGGTGCACCCTGGAAAGGGCATGGAAACCTGCATCCCAACCCCACACCTTGTTCTAGGCATCTCTTCCATCTGGCTGTTTCTGAGTTGCAGTCTTTATAATAAACCAACAAACTTAAGTAAAGTGTCTCTGAGTTCTGTGACCTATTCTTGTAAATTACTGAACCTGAAAAGAAGGGTCACAGGACCCCCTGATGCATAGCTGGTTGGTCAGAAGTACAGGTGGGTAGGACTTTCCACTGGTATGTGAAATGGGAGCAATCTTTTGGAACTAAATCCTCAGGTCTGTGGAATCAGATACTAACTCTGGGTAGTTAGTGTCAGAATTGAACTGAATCGTTGAACACTCAGCAGGTGTCTGGAGGCTGGGTTGTTGGTGATCTCAGCATCTACAGTGTTCCTCCTCTCCCAGTGGTAATGGTTGACCTTGTGAAATGGATACTCTCTCCCTAAAGAAAGAAGAAGAAAAGTTAGTTGAATATAGAACTTGGAAGAATCTTTGCACTTGAGACAAAAGAAGGGCAAAGGGGACAGAAAAAGGATCAAAGAGACTGGAGAACTCTGCACCATAGTGCCAGAGAAGTCCTGAGAACAATACATGTCAAGCGTCAAATGCCTCTAAGACATCAGAAGAGAAGGTCCATGGAAGCATCCTACTGGACTTTAGGGATGTTAGTTACTTTTAGAAGTACAGATCCTGAAAAGGACCAGCATCAGGATCCACCGTGTATAGAATTCAGGTGTAACCAACAGTGAGGAAGCAGATATGGCAACTATGGGAAGACTTGTCTGTTGAAAATAATGAGAAAAGGGTATGGAAACAATAAGCTAGTAGCAAAGTATAAAATCTTTGTATGTTTCCTTACAAGGATAGGAAAGACATAGTACGCGCTCAGTTAATTCACACACACAAAAAAAGAAAATAATAACTCGCATTTATGTTGTGCTTTCTATTTGTCAGGTACAATTCTAAGCACTTTACATGTGTTAACCCAGTTATTATTTCCAACCATCCTATATGAAGTACTGTTATTATTATCATCGTCCCAATTATACATGAGGAAACACAGGCACAGAAAGTTGGTCACTTGCCTAAATCTGTGCTCTGAGGCTGCACACTACTGCCTATAATGATGGGTTTGAAGATCAGATGGAGATGAAACTTTCAGAGGGTCTTATTTTAAAAAATAAATCTATAGCAAATTGCATTAATCTTCATTAACGATTTCATGCAACATCCAGGGAATGGGTACAACAATGAGAAGCATTAAGGAGAAAGCTTTGCACATTTATAAGATACAAGAGTATTTTAAAATCAACTCTCTTCCTCACCATTGTATCCTCAGCGCCTAGCACCACACGGATCATGGGCATTTCTAATGTGTTGAAGAATAAATGAGTAACCCCAAACCAAAAATTATTATGATTGGGTTGGAACATACACTAATGCTAACACAAATTTTAGTAATGATGAAAAGGAAGAAGTAGTGAAAGAAAAAAGTAGCTATTTTGTATTTCATGACTTCTTTAGTTTTTCATATGAAGGTTGCTTCTTTTTTAAATCTAAATCTCAGGGCTGTTTTTTACCATCCGTGTCTTAATCCATTTGGGCTGCTATAACAAAAATACCAAAGACTTAGTAGCTTATAAACAACAGAAATTTATTTCTCACAGTTCTAGAGGCTGAAAGTTCAAAGATCATGGTGCTGGCAGATTTGATGTCTGGTGAGAACCATTTTGTCGTGATAGCGTCTTCTCACTGTATATTTACATGATGGAAGAGGTGAGAGGCCTCTCTTAGGCTTCTTTTATAAGGGTACTAATCATTCCTGAAGGCTTCACCTCTAAATACCATCACCTTGGGGGTTAGGATTTAAACATGAATTTGAGGGAGATACATTCAGACTATAGCAATCTGCAAAAAGTTTTCTGTTCTTTTCCTCTCCTTAAGAGTTCTTAGGAATGTTTTGTTTGGTTGGTTGGTTGGTTTTGTGTTTGGTTGGTTTTGTTTGTTTGTTTGTTTTGCCATGCATCTATAGTGTGTGTGGTCTTTTGATTTTGGTTTTTTGGGTGTTTTTTTTTTAATGGCCTATGTTGCTAAAACAGCAGAGGGAGCTAAATTAATAAACTGAGATTGCTGCTATCATCATTGATGCTTCCAAGGCACAAAATATTTGAAAACCAGTCATGTCAGTTTTCTACTCCACTAGAAACAGAGTTTGAATGGGGAGTAGAAAAGTTATAGTAGTTAAAATATGGTACTAGAGAAAAAGCGTCACCTTCATGTGCCGAGAACACTTAACTCATCCAACAACGCATTCCAGAGGGAGCCTGCAGGAGCAGTACTCGACTTCTAGACCTGCAAATCCACATACTAAATCTCACCCCTCTGAAAGAGAAGTCAGGCCCAGAGGCCTCTGTAGCATGCTATGTCACCTCCAACAGATACAGGCCTCATTGGAAGTGGTCAAGTTAGGAAAAAAGTTCTGGATCACAACTGATCTCTTTTTACTACAACATATAGTCAATTTATGTGTAATTACTGATATATTTGGGTTTAAACATACCCTTCTATTTGTCCTATCTGTTTCATATGTTTTTGTGATAGTTAATTTTGTGTGTCAGCTTGACTGGGTACCCAGATATTTGGTCAAATATTATTCTGAGTGTTGCTGCAAGCGTATTTTAGATGAGATTAACATTTTAATTGGTAGAGTAAAGCAGATTGCTCTTCATCATGTGGTGGGCCTCATCTAATCAGTTGAAAGCCTGGATGGTGCAAAAAGATCAGTCCTCTTCTGAGCAAGAGAGAATTATCCAGCAAAATGCTTCTGGGCTTCATCTGTACCATAGGCTCTCCTGGGTCTCCAGGCTGCTGGTCCATATTGCAGATCTGGATTTGCCAGTCTCCATAATCTTGTGAGCTGATTCTTTATCATAAATCTCTTTCTATGTATATATCCACATCTTATTCAATACGTTTCTCTGGAAAACTCTAACTAATAAAAAATTTTTTTCTTTTATTGTTTATCATTTTCACTCTCTTTTTTTCTTATACTTGTTTAGAGGTTGTTTCTGTTCTTTTAGTGATTATCCAAGAAATTACAAGATACATACATAAATTATCGAGGCTAAAATTTATGAAACTCTCACTTTCTCCCAGATAATACATTTTATTGTTTTAAATTTTCAGGATTTATTTTTCCCCAGTCTACTTACATTACTCTTATTGTGTGTTTTAATTCTCTGTTGTTTTCCTAACTTCTCAAGTAGTTAACGTCCATTTGCCATTTGTATTTGCCCACTCTAGTGGAAGGTCTGATGTCACTGCTTCCCAGCACACAATAAAATTGCTCTTCCCCACCCTTTTTAAAACTAGGTGTGGTTGCATGACTTGCTTTGGCCAAAGAGACGTGAGTTAGTAGCCTGCGTCACTTCTGAGTGTAGGCTATTAAAAGCCACTCTACATTTTGCCATTTCCTTTTCTTTCTGCCATGGCAACCAACATCATACCCAAAGGTAGAACCAGCACTCCAGATATTTGCTACTGCATCAGCCTTCATCCCGGAGGAGGAAGTGTGAAGCAAAGCCTCCAGCCAACTCGCAATGAACATGTGGCATGTGTAGGAAGTGAACCTGCGCAGTTTCAAGCCACTGAGTAATAAGGGTCCTCTGTCCTTTATGCTACGCTGCTGTGTTACATCATAGCATGTTGTGACTAATAAATCTGCATTTTATCATTTTCTTTGTTCTTCATTCCTTCTTACGTCTCGGCCTTTTCATCTGCCTTTACTTTGTTTCTGCTTAAAGTACATCTTTTTGAATTTCCTTCAGTGGAGATCTGTTAGTGGTGAACTCTCCTTTTTTATTTGTCTGAAGGTTATTTTATTTGCTCTCATTTTTAAAAAATATTTTCACTAGATATAAGAATTCTATACTGGTGGCTATTTTCTTTCAGCAAAATGAAGATATCATTGCATCACCTTCTGGTTTCTGTTGTTGCTGTAGAGAAGTCAACTGTAATTAAGCCACTCCTTTTAAGGTCATCTGTCCTCTGCTTTTCCTCTCTCTGAATTCTTCCCAATGTCTTTGGTGGTTTTCATTTTCATTATGCCACATCTGGGGGTGCATTTCTTTTTCTTATCTGACTTGACATGTATTGGGCTTCCTAAGACCATAGCTAAGGGTCCCAGTTTTCAGCATTCTGAGTCCTGGCCTGCAAACCCAGGAGGCCTGGCTGCTCGGTCCATGTTCTTTGGCCCCTGTGCCATGTCACACAGTAAGATTACCTCCTTCTGAGCTTTGCTACTGATGGGCCTGAGATATAAAGATGAGGCTGAAATTAAGTTCCATGTCATTTCTTTTAAGAAAGCAGTTACCTACATGATAGGTTTTAGAGGGATTTCTTTCAAAACTGATAAAATTAACATTTCAGAACTTAACGAAATAAGCTTCAGATATTTGAAAAATTGTGTGCACCATCTCATTCCCTGATTATGATGCTGAATGCATGAGCTGTTACTATCAGCTTATTAGTCTACCTAGTCTACTTAGTTCATACCCCACCTCATTCCACAAGAAACATAGCCAAAGTCACACAGTAAGCCTGGAGTAGGGGGTAAAGCCTGTTTTCTGATTTTCTGTTTACTGATTCAGACACCGAACTAACTGAAGACAGTGCATGAGCGTTTTCTCTCTGCTACATCTGAGAGAGTTCTCAGCATTTGTCATCAATGTCATACCTACTGACACAGAAGGGGTCACTGCATTGCACTTGTTAATATGCTGAAAATATTTGCTTCCGACATCTGTCACTTTGCATAACTATGAGTACAAATCATAGACACCATCTGGGATATCAGATCAAAGGAGAATGAGACTGTTCGAATTTCCCTTCCAATTTAATTTCACAGTTTTTAGAAGTCTTGTTCTTCTACCATGATCATCACAGGGAAAAATAATTAACAATTATCCTCTGAGTGATAAAATTACTACAAATTAAGAAACAGTTATAAATATAATTTATAAATGATTATGTGACAAGAGCATGAAAAGTGCAGAACTAATGAAACGAAATTAATTAAAGCTACTGAGAGTTCATTTTGTTGTTTATTTATTTGTTTTGGTCCCTTAAGGACAGACTGTTTCAAGATGCTTTGCAACACTGATAACCATGATTCAAAAAGAAATGAAGGGTTTTCTCACAAATGCATGCAGCAACGGTGTTGAGTTGCAATGCCCGCAGTACATAGCTATAGGTCTCATCAGAACTTTCAGAAAAACAGCTATCTTAATACAAAATGTTGAAACTATTGACATGAAAATAAAGTAGAGTCAAGTATGATGATGTCTAAAGCAGTGCTTTCTTTTTGAGAGTTGATGTCAGAAAAATAACAAATTAAGACATCTGAAAATTATTTTTTCTGTCAAAACAATGAGAAAACTGGGAAAAATTGTCAGAAAATACTCTTTTCAACAACTGGTGCTGGAACAACTGGACTTACACATGTAAAAAAAATGAATCTAGACACAGGCCTTACACCTTTCACAAAAATTAATTCAAAATGGATATAGACTTAAATGTAAAATGTCAAACTATAAAACTTCTGGAAGATAAAATAAGAGAAAGTTTCGATGACCTTGGGTATAGCCGTGACCCTGTACATACAACACCAGGGGCACCATCCCTGAAACAAATGATAAGCTGGCCTTTATTAAAATTAAAAACTTCTGCACTATGAAAGCCAATGTCAAAAGAATGAGAAGAAAAGCCACATTCTGGAAGAAAATATTTGCAAAATACGTATCTGATAAATGACTGTTATCCAATATTTATAACGTACTGTTAAAATTCAACATTAAGAATACAAAAACACCAATTAAAATGGACCAAAGACTTTAACAGATACCTCACCAAAGAAATACAGATAGCAAATAAGCATATGAAAAAGATGCTCCAGATCATATGTCATGAGGGAAATGCAAATTAAAACAATAATGTAGACGCGGGGGGAAAAAAATGACGTAGATGATAGAGGCTCTGTGCATCCCTCTGGCAATCAAATCAAAGTAGTGACAGAAACAAGGAGCAGCAGCAAGGAAAAATCACCTGGGATCTATGTGAACAAGCCATACAACTTGGGAGAATCTAAGAAATCACCCTGCAACGGCAGAAGGGTGTGGACGCGGGGCTGCCTGGACCCAAGTAGCTGAGTGAGACAGAGGCTGCGGCAGCAGCAGCTATAGATGCCTCTTAAAGGGGCCACGTCCGTAAGCAGACATTTGCAGTGACAGACCTGCTCGCTCTGAGCAGGTCCAGTTTGGCTGCACGCAGGGGGCACCAGGGACTTACAGGGAGACATTGTCGGAGCGAGGGCCGAGGCAAGACTCACTCTGTACAGAAGTGCTGGTGGTGTCCATTGTTCCTCTGTTGAGCCCTCCCTATTCCCAGTGCATGGACTCAGCACTGCCATAGCCCAGACGTCATCAAACTGGATGACAAACTGGATCACTTCGCCCAGTATTCTGAAATCTCGCCTTCCCCAACCCGCAGCCCTACCCAAGCCAATTCCAGGTGTATTCTCAGTGAATCAGGTGCTCCTTGCTGAGCAGCGCTTAGATTCACTGGAGGCAGCTGGCCTCAGTTTCTGGTGTGGCCTTTTGAGGCAACTATAAGCACAGCACCTGTGGTTTCCTTGCTAAATCTTAACAGGTGACCCTGGAGGGGCACAGGCTTGGGCTAAATCTGGCCTGCAACTGAACCCCTCTCAGGACTGTGCCACTGGGTACTTACTACACAAATCCATACTAATAAGACCAGGAGACTTAGGAGCTTTGCTTAGTACATAGAAACAGACATGGAAAGGCAGCCAAAATGGGAAGACAAAGAAGCAGAAACCATATGAGAGAACAGAATAGAGATCCAGGAATAATGGAGTCAAGCAATCTAACAAATGCAGAGTTCAAAACACTGGTTATAAAGATGCTTGATGAACTTTTGGGAAGTGTAGAGCACTTCAACAAAGAGACAAAAAAACATAAAAATAGAAATGGAAATTATAAAAGGCAACCAGTCTTAAATGAAGAACACATTATCTGAGATGAGAAGTATATTAAATGGAATAAATAAAGGAATAAACAAAGTGAATAAAGAAGAGGATCAAATGACCTATATAGAAGATGGGAAAGCCAAGGACACTCAATCAGAATGGCAAGAAAAAAGAAGCCAAGACTATAATAATAATTTAAAGAACCTATGGGACACTATTAAAGGTAAAAATATCTTTCTCAGAGTACCAGAAAGAAAACAAGATATTGAAGATCTATTTGAAGAAATAATGATGGAAAACTTCCCTAACCTGGTGAAAGAAATAGATATACAACCCCAGGAGCTCAGAGAATCCCCAAACCAGGAACCCAGAGAGGCCCACCCCAAGATACATCATAATTAAAATGCCAAGGTTAAATACAAAGAGAAAATCTTAAAAGCAGCAAAAGAAAAGCAGATAATTACTTACAAGGGAACACCCATAAGACTAGCAGCTGATTTCTCAAAAGAAACTATGCAGGACAGAAGGGCTTGGCACAAAATATTCGGCCCAGGATCTACAACCAAGAATATTTTATCGAGCAGAGCTAAAAAGCTAATGGAGTTCCTCCCCACCAAGCCAGTATTAGAGGAAATGCTAGAGGGATTTCTTTAAGAAGAAAAAACATGTTTCAAAAATATGAATAAAGAATGGCAATAACCACATATCTATCAATGAGTTCTTCAACTAGAAAAGGAATGAAATGTACCAATCAAAAGATAGGGTGGCTGAATGAATAAGAAAACAAGACCTACATATGCTGCCTATAAGAGACTCACTTCAGATTAAAAGACACACAAAGACTAAAAGGAAGGAGATGGAAAAAAATATTGCCTTGATGGACCTAGAAGGTATTCACTGAATGAAATGGGATAGATAAAGACAAATATTGCATGATTTCACATACATGTGGAATCTAAAGTAAAAAATCAACAACAATAACAACAAAAGTAGAAGCTCATAGATACAGAGAATATTTAGAGGACTACTAGATGGGAGGAGGGTTGGGGGACGGCAAAAAAGGCAAAAGGATTAAGAGGTACAAATGGATAGTTGCAGAATAGACATGGAGATGTACAGTGTAGCATGGGGAAGAGGATTATTAATGTAATAAATATGTAAGGGGGAAGAAGGGTACTAGATTTAGTGGGGTCATCACTTTGCGAGTTATGTGGATCTCTGATCACTATGCTATACAACTGAAACTGGTATATTATTGTATGTCAACTATAAGTGGAAAAAAACCTCATCGAATTGTACAATGTAAATACAAGCAACTAATTGTATATTATATTTCAATAAAGACCAAAAAATTTTTAAAAAACAATAGTGTAATGTTTTGTTTTACTCTGGCTACCTTTAAAATTTTATCGTTATCCTTGATTTTTAGCAATTTGATCATAAAGGTGATTTTTCCCCTTCCAGCTTGGAGTTTTCTGAGTTTCTTGAATCTGTGATTTGTTGTCTTTCACTAATTTTGGAAAATTCACAACAATTATCTCTTCATATATTTCTTCAGTCTCTTCGGGGCTCCAAGTTCTCATATATTAGACTGATTGATACTGTCTCTCAGCTCTTACTTGCTCTGGGCTTTAAATAAAACTTATTTTTCTCTTTATGTTTCAGTTTGAATAATTTCTGTGAACCTATCTTCACATTTATCAATCCTTTCCTCAGCTTTCCAATCTGCTGCTAAGCTTATTACAGGAATTCTTCATCTCCAATATCATAGTTTTTTATTTCTAGAATTTCCAATTTTCTCTTTTTAATAGTTTCTATCTCTCTGCTAAATTTTCCCATTGGTTAATGCATGCTATTCACATTTTCCATTAGTTTCTTTGACATATTAATCATATTTAAAGACCTTGTTTGATAGTTCAAACATCTGGACCATACCTGGACCTGGTTTTTTTTTTTTTTTGATAACTTTATTTCTTAACAAATTGCTTTTTCTTGCTTTTTTCATGTGTTTCACAGTTTTTTTTAACCAGCCTTTAAAAAATAGACAGGTTTTTAAAAGAGAAGTTTTAGATTCACAGCAAAATTGAGCAGAAAGTAACATAATTTCCCACCTACTCCCTGCCCGCACACACGCACGGCCTTCCCCACTATCAACATCCTACACCAGAAAAGTATGTTTGTTACAACTGATGAACCTATATTGGATGCATCATCTTCACCCAAAGCCCATAGGTTACATTAGGGTTCGCTCTTGGTGTAGTACATTCTATGAGTTTTGTCAAACGTATAAATGACATATATTCACCATTATAGTGTCATACGGAATAATTGCACTAACCTAAAAATCCTCTGTGCTTGTCCTACTCGTCCCTCCCTCCCTACAACCTCCAGAAACCACTGATCATTTTACTGCTTTATGTGGTTTTGCTTTTTTCAGATTATCGTATAGTTAGAATCATTGAATGGGTAACCTTTTCAGTGTGGCTTCTTTCACTTAGGAATGTGCATTTAAGGTTCCCTGATGTCTTTTCATGGCTTGATAGCTCATTTCTTTATGGCGCTGAATAATATTCATTGTCTGGATGCACCATAGTTTATCCACGCATCTGAAGGACATCTTGGCTGTTTCCAAGGTTTGGCAATTATGAATAAAGCTACCATAAATATCTGCGTGCTACCATAAATATTTTTGTGTAGACATAAGTTTTCAAGTCTTTTGAGTAAATACCAAGGAGCACAATTGCTGTTTATATGCAAAGAGTATGTTTAGCTTTGGAAGAAAGTGCCAAACTGTCGAAGCTTTACCGTTTTGCATTTCCACCAGCAATAAATGAGAGTTCTTATTTCCACACTCTCACTAGCTTCTAGTGGTCAGTGTTTTGGATTTTCATCAGTCCGTTAGGTGTGTAGTTGAACCTCACTGCTCTTTTAATCTGCAGTTCCTTATTGACATATAATGTTGAGTACCTTTTCACATGCATATTTTCCATCTACACATCTTCGTTGGCGAGGTGTTCAGATCTTCTGCCCATGTTACACTCTTAAATAGATTTTATTTTTTAGAGCGGTTTTATATTCACAGTGTATACAGCCTTTCAGATTGTCTTCTTTCACTTAGTAAATATGCAGTTCCTCCATGTCTTTTCGAGGTTTAATAACTCACTTCTTTTTAGTGCTGAATAATATTCCATTGTCTGTTGCAATTTTACATAATATGATAAATAATGATACTTGTAAAATATGATATCTTGATTTAACATAAGATTTTTCTGGTTTAATTTTCTGTAAATTTATTTATTAGGTCAACAAAAATTATAATTTTAGCAATTTAATTTTCAATGAACATAATTGGAAGCAATATCAGTCAGTCCTGACAACTGAAAAATCACAAATAATTTTTGATAATTTTTAATTTCGAGAAGGTTGAAACTACTTCTGGAGCTGTTAAGAGTATTTCTGGTCTGTGACAACATTGGAATAAGTTATTTTGAAATATAAAGTCTAGTGGATCTAGAGTTGATTCTGAGAATAATTTTTCTTAAAAAGATTTAATTCATACAAATCAATTTTGTGTAAATTTGAATTAAATTAAAATTTTTTAATTGACACACTAGCATTTTAAGCTTTCCTCTGACATTTCCTCTATGTGGAAGGTTCCCCAGCCCCCCGGCAAATGTTTAATGTTTAATTGTTTTGTAAAAAGTTTTTGAAATTGGCTTCATGACTTTTATGTAACTTAAAAGATTTGTTTATGCATTTTATAATTGTATCTTCAATTACAAGGAAAATTTAATTTAAGATTTTTCTTCTTCATTAATAATTAATTCATTTGAAGCTTCTTATGAAAGTAGTATTCTTTTCCATTGAATACAATGAACTTTAAATTTAATTTCTAAGCCTGTGGATATTTGCTTTGCTTTGCAATATTCCAAGAGTTTTAAAAATTGGAGATCCTAAACTCAGAATTCTAATAACTTCTCAGTATGCTTTATTACAATGCCCATGTGTATGCTTTTCTTTTATAATAATTTACTATCGAACTTTCTGCCTGAGCACTGCAGTTTCTGTCCTGGTACTCAGGCCAGAGAGTTAATATTTGTGCCAACAATGCAAGGATGGGCCCTGGAGAGAGAGGGTCAAGTTGCCTCACACCCCAGGTCCTGGCACTGCCCCCATACGGAGCACTCTTCTCTTCTGTGGCTGCAGCTACTGCTACCACTTCTGCTTCTGCTTCTGCTGCTGCTGCAACAGTCATCACTACTAATCAGGGCCCAGGTCCTGACGTGGCCACATTGGGACTCCATGGGGCCGAGACTGTCCCCTAGGCATGCATGTATATGTCTGGCCATCAGGCCAATTGATCAGTGCCTGGGCCCCTGGCACATCTTTGCTGCTCACAGGCATATTCCATTGTCTCATAGGACTTCACTTACAAAACACAAATTCAAAGATAATATTATTAAGAATTTCAAGATGGCAACAACAGAGCATCGAACCACACGCTAAGTGAAAGAAGGCAGTCGCAAAACACCACATAGCAAATGATTCCATTTACATGAAACTAAATCACAAACTCAGGAAGCCAGCCCTAGCTTTCACTGGCTCATTTCCCAATGTTTTGCCATCTCCTTTCAACAGCCCCTAAGGGTCATTTCAAGTGGCGGCAGGCATCTTTTACCCCGTGTTCCAACCCCAAATCCCCCACTCCCCACTGTCACCCAGGGCAGTCACTCTACCTCCTCCACGGGCTCCTGCCTGACATGTGTCAGTCCTCAGAAGTGGCTGTGCCTATCTTCTCCAGCGACTTTGAAGACTATTACTCCAGTGCCAATGGGCCCTTCCAATCCAGCGGAGCTGCTGACTAACGTCCTCTCTTGCTCCCAGCCGACAGGCTGCCAATTTTGACAGATAAAGGACTGACATTCCTCGCATGAATTGGACCACTCTTCTCTTCCTGCCCATGGCCCCTCTATCCTCCCTTCTGGAGGTAGAGTCTAGAAGTCAAAGTTGTAGACAACATTCAAAGAGATCACATTCTAAAACACAGGGATTACAGTGTAAAGAGTGAAAAAGAAGATGTGTTTGGATGATGCGTTGTCGTTCTGTGTTTAAGTTATAACATTCCGAACAGAAAAGATAACTAACCAGAAAACAATCATTGTTCACATTTTCCTGCACAGTCTGAACAAGACTTATATTTGTGGTCCTCACCAGTGAAGCGCAGTAACAGCCTTTGAGAGCGTCATTGGAAGCAGGTGCTCATGGGCAGCCCACGGATGATGCAGCGTCCCACGTGACCAGCATTAAATAATCGGCGTGGGAACCGCAGAGACGAGAAGACCTATGTTGTTTCAGTGCGTATAGGTTCTGAAGAGCCAGGGCATTTGCTGAGTATCAACAGTGTTGCTACCTTTTTCTCATGATGGGAGATGCAAAAATAGGCAAGAATGAGGCATTTGACAATAAAGAACACAAAGAGATGATTCCTGGACATGAACAAAAAGAGCTGGTACTTGGACACGAGAAGAATTTTTATGTGCACTGATTGGACAATAAACAAATATTTTAATATCTCTTCTCTAACCATTATTCTAAATCTTTATTAAGAAATCACTATACCTCATATGGATCTATGGATTTGATAATATATTTTTAAAATCTAATTGTTTAGATAGACAAATAATCTGCAAAAAGTACTTGCCCAGAACTCACACATGGTGGGTAACCCTTATCTGCCATTAGACTGTAAGCTCGTTGGGAACAGCAATTTTGTCTGCATTGTTTATTATGTATTCCTGGTACCATAGTGGATTCAACTGATTGCTCTCTACATATCAACTTCCAGTGAACTTCATGGGTCTCTCTAGATGATGTGTTGCACAGAAATTGTTTTGTTGAAACTGTTGCAATAATTTGGACCTAGAGATTATTTTGTAAAATAGATTTTGCTATACTGCTATTTGGCATAAACCAGATTGGAATCACATAACTCTTCTCAGATTCAGTTAATAGTTATAGAACACCTGCCAGATTTCAGGCACTTTCACATACATTATTTCAGTTCACCATTCTGACAATCATTATACCATCCTCATTTACAGTGAAGTAAGCAGATGTGACAGCTTGGTGTCACCATATCATTAGCGAAGCAAGCATGAAAACATAGCCCTTGAGTTTCTAACACATCTGTTGCCTGTGTCTGAAAGCCACTGTGTAGCTCGCTCCCTACCCATGCATCTATATCCCAGGCTACAATATTTTATTATTTTATTCCTAAATTATTCAAATTAGTCTAGGCAGCCTCTAAGTGCTATGAGGGTGACATTTCTATCATACAGCACTTGATGCCACTCACCTAGAGAATTATAATGGTAGCTATTCAGGTTCTCCTGTTGCCGCCACAGCCAGTGTTATAAGTACTAATCTTCAGGCAATGAAATAGCACCATTTATGAAAATGATTATTGGCAGGTAAACTGCATGTCTCTGGAAAAAATAGTTAAGGTTATATTTGCAAATGGGCCCTAAAGTGTCCTTTATAGACAGTGACTCATGGCTTCTAGAAGGGCGCATTCACACCCTGCACCTCTCTGCAGCCTGGGACTCCACACAAACCTCCCCTCACCAGAGTTAGAGCTGGGAAGCCATTTGAAAGATTTGAATCTAGAGCATGGATTTAGTTTTGGCTTAGTCTGGACATTCCTGCCTATTTAGGACATCCTCATTGAAGCATCACCAGGTAAAAATCTCATAGATTTAGCTACAGCATCAATGACAGGCTTGTCACACCCATGTCAGCGCTCTTAAGAACATGCTTGTCTCACTGTTGAGCCAAAGATTGTTAAGAGGTGAGAAAATGTCAGAGGAAAGGCTCTACTCATCCAGAAATGTTTGAATAAAACATTACACCTTCTATAATTCATTTGTTGTGTTATAATTCATAGCCAGCCTATCAGATAAATTACACTTCAACGAAGATTTAGGAATTCTTGCAGAACATGTGTAACAGACAACCACGATAAATGCCATCATTATATATGAGCCACTATTTCTCTTATATACACTTTCTGTTTTGGGTGTCCACTAACTGATGAATGGATAAATAAAATGTGTATATCCACACAATGGAATATTATTCATTTGGCAATAAAAATAAATGTAATATTGATACATGCTACGACATGGCTGAGCCTTGAAAACATTATGCTCAGTGAAAGAAGTCAGTCACAAAAGATAACATATTGTATGATTGCATTTCTATGAAATGCCCAGAATTGTTTAATCTATATAGTCAAAAAGTAGATTAATGGTCGCTCGGGGCTTGGGGGAGGAGGTGTGTGTGGAGAGAATGGAGAATGACATCTAATGGGTCCAGGCATTTTTTTAGAAAGAGCGAAACATTCTAAAATCAGATTGTGACAATGGTTGCAAAATCTGGTGAATGTACGAAAAACGTTGAATTGTAGACTTTAAATGGATGGATTGTACGTATGATACATGAATTATATCGCAATAATGCTATAACATTTTTATTTGGATATTAAAATATTAATGGGTTATTACAAAGTATAATTTAACTTTAAAAATTGGAAGGGTCTCACTTCAGAACTGGGTCATTTAGATCAATAACTTTAGGTGTAGGCCTTGTTCATAGTACTGAACACGACAATTAAAAAGGGCAAAGTTATAAATAGCCTGGTTCTCATGCTCCTCTCATAACTTTACTACTGTTCTTCCCTGACATCTTGTCAAATTCTGGAGTGAAGATCTCGTGAAAGCTGTTCCAGTGCTGGAGGACGGTGAGACTTGTGTAGTGTGGCATGTGCCTGGAAACTGAAGCTTATAAATAAAGCTGAAAGTTGGCGAATCTGCAAGATTTACGGCTCCTCTGAAAAATACGCTAACTCAACTGTAAATTGATACAACACCAAACTGAGCTCCATCTTCTTATATAACACGGTTTAAACTGTCAGGCACAGTCTTTGGGGAGAATTAATTGCAGCGCGTTAAATTTAAATGGCGTCCTCTGCGACTTGACAGAGCCCTTTCAGAGGCAGGAGGTAAGGTCTCTGAGCAGCATGCAGAAAGAAGACATGAAAATGGTTCTCCGACAAATGTCTTCAGCCAAAACAGTGAAAGAGATTTGAAGAAATTAATTCATGGAGTTCATTGAAAAGCAGTGGGAATTTTTGGCCTTCGATTTAACTTCATTTAACCCTTTAGGACAAGTGCAAAGGCTCCATATGCCTTTACTTATGAAAGTACAACATGGAGCATTAAAATCTTCCGAGTACCATCTTAAAAGATCACAAATTAAGAATATTACTAGTGAATGTCTTTATCACTCTTGTTTTTTCTTGTGTTTCTCTAATGAAAAGTGTCGCAGTTGAAACTGCTTCATGAAATAGCTGGAGTTTCAAGCATTTTTCAGGCATCTCCATTTTCTGTATAACATTTGCCTCCTAATCCCAGGTCAGTAGGACATGTGCTCTTTATGTGATGAGCCAATCAGGACTGGTTAAGAGCCAGCATCCTCTGGTCTTCTGTTTGTTTCCGGTTCACTTCTGGGGGGACTTCCATCCCCTTTACACAGAGCCTCTGCATCTCATCCCGCTGCCTGGCGCCCCCTCATGGCACTCAAGAGTCCTCGGAGCACCAGGTCTGCCTAAATCACAAAGGGCCTCCATGGAACCTTCTACCTATTTATATTTCCCTTTGAATCATCTGGTATTTTGAATGATGACGTAAGGTCTATTTCTGTTCATGCAATCCCTCTGCATTTTGAATTCATGACATAGGGCTTAGTATTTAATATTCTGCATTTCAAATTCTCACTTTCTATAGTTTAAAATGCTTAAGGTCTTACACTATCAATCACCAGATTAAGTTAATTAGTAGGACAGTCTGCTTTCTTTACATACTATCTCTGACTAGAAATTTAAGAGAGCTGTTTTTCAGAGTTATGTTCCTTCCACCACCCTGATTTGACCATATTTGAAGGGTGTTTTCAGGTTCGATTAACATTGAGGATCCCAAGATGCTAGCAAATCCAGGTTTTCTTCTATCTTTCTCTCTCCTCATGTCTACAGCTCTCATTCTCTTCTGACCCTTAAACTAACAAACAAACAAACAAACACAACTGGATTTGCACACCAATGTTCATAGCAGCATTATTCACAGTGGCCAGGACATGGAAGCAACCGAAGTGTCCTACGATAGATGATTGGATAAAGAAGCTGTAGTACATATATACAATGGCATATAAGGCCATAAGAAGAGATGAAATACTGCCATTTGCGACAACATGGATGGGCCTCGAGATAATCATGCTAAACGAAATAAGCTAGACAGAAAAAGTCGAAAACCACATGGTATCACTTATATGTGGGATATAAACCTAAGCATTCTAGTGGGGATGAGGTGGTATCTGACTGTGACTATTTATTTTTAAAGGATTGTTGAACACAAATGGACCATTATAGGTAAAAAGAAAAGAAGACTTCACCAGCTGGGGTCACCTTTGTCATCTGACAGAGTTTCTGTTCCTTGTGCTGATTCCATTGTCTTTTAGATTAGTGTTCCTCAATCTTTTTTCCCCTAACCTAAGCTCCCTTTGGAAAAATATTAAAAGCTCATGACACCATGAAGTTCTCATATACCTCCCAAGTTGAGAATCATCCTAACCTATTATCTGAGACTTTTTGATTTCACAGATCAGAAAAATAAATTAGCTAACTTTGTATTAAGCCGATTAAAAACTACAGTAAACATAATTTTATCAAACAAAAGACATTTAACTCTCAAAATAGTAGAACTATTTCAGCTAAAAGATAGTTTTTTCAAATTACCTACCCAGAGGAGAAAAAAAATGCTGGTGGGAAGCTTCATAATGCAGGAATGGGGCTGACACATCTGGCACTTAATGATCAATCTTGACCTTTCTAAAAGTGAGACACATAATGTGATACCAAAAGGAGTTCACAGCACCTCATATGAAGGATTCTTAACCACAAAATTGAACCTGAGCCTATCATTTAGATATCTAAGTATAACTATCAATTTATAGGAAATACAGGGAGTTTACAGAACCAGTTAAATGATGCCATGAGGAAACAATCAGCCAACATAAGTTGCGGGAGAATTTAAAGACAAATCATTCATTTTCTTTTACATACCACAGCATGTAGAAAAGGGACAGGTTATAGAATAAAAGAGATTTAAGAGGTGTAGCAACCAGATGTAATTTGTGATACTTGTTTAGGTTCTGATTCAAACAAAAAAACCTGCAAAACTACATTTTTAAGATAAACTGTAGCATTTCAAATATGCTCTGGATATTAGTTTATATTAAGCAATGGTTATTAATCTTCTTAAGTGATAAATGTCAGAGTGGTTACATTCTTTGAAAAGTCCTTATTAATTATCCCTTAGACATGCACACTGAAATATTTATGAGACATGTGGTCTGAGATTTGCTTCAAAATGCTCAAGAAAGTTCCATCACTTGAAGCATGCCCAGCAACTTCTTATGTAACTGGCTTCCCATACCAGGGTAGGCTGTAATCGGAAACCAGCCATTGGCTCTAATCCTTACACAGTAATCTTTTGCATTGCTTTGGGGAGATAATCTGATGCTAACCCACTGATTTAAATATGCTAGAAACTGATGACTTTACAAGTCACCAGAAGATTAAAGTAAAACAAAATTCACCTCCAAGTGGAAGGCAAAATATAGAAAACTCCCAGTGATCATGAGTGAAGAAATACCAACCATGTAGCCAAATGGGGACAAGGAAAATACAATTTTACCCTTGGAATCACAAAACCAAAGGGTTTTTAATAGATTTTTTTTTCACTGTTGATCCCCTAATCCTGTTACTTCTGACAATGACATTTTCTGTTCAAGGCTAGAGTTATTTCAGTTGAGTAGAATGAATGATCTTGATCTTCTGCGTGCACAGGCCCTGGATTTTAATTCTGTTCTCCTAGTAGGAAGGTACATAACTTGCAACATGTCCAGTAACCTCTTATTCTGCTGGCTCCCAATGTCAGGGTAGGCTGTAATCAGAAACCAATCACAGGCTCTAAACCTCACTAACACCCAACTGTTCTCTTGGACAGTGTATGAGGAAGATGGTTAAGCCACATGGAAGGACTCATACCAGTGTGGATGAGATCAAGTCTTTAATTGAAGTACCTGGGCAAGGAGTTGGTGCTAAGAGACCCTAGGCCAGCTTCTAGGTCAGTACTGTCTAAGATGGACACTACAAATGTAATATAAAATTTTCTATTAGCCATATTTGAAAAATTATAAATAAGTGTATAATAATAATGTCAATAATATTTTTATTTAATCCCATATATCCAAAATATCACTTCTATATGTAACAATATAAAAAAATTACTAACTATTTACATTCTCTTTTCTTATACTAAGCCTTCAGAACCTGGTGTAAGTTTACGCTTTAGGCATATCTCAGTTTGGACTAGCCACATTACAAGTGCTCAGTAGCCACATGTGCCATCCATTACTGGCCACCATAATGGATGGCGCAGTTTTAAATGACTGGGGGTAGAATTGTATAGATATGAACTAGAAAGCCTTCAGCAATACACAAGAACAGATTAAATATTTTCTTAGCAGGGAAAAATATTAAATATTAAATTCTTATATGTTCACTTCTGTCTTGTGAATCACGGCGAGATGAGGTGAGGGACTCTAATCAGCGTTAGATGTGAGCTAAGGTTTCTCCTGTTAGGTCAGAGGACTGTGAACTGCGTATAAATAATCACAGGAATGACAAAACTTGTTCATACAGGCATAGAAATGTGGGTTATGGTGAATATATAATTTGTAATTCCTAAGAGGAAAAAGAATTAGTAATAGCTACAGAATTATTACGAGAACAAGACCAAAACTATTCCTGCAAGTTTTATGGTTTAATAACATTTACGGAGCCCATATTCTGGCTAAGAAACAAGCTCTGCCTAGGAAGTTACAATGCCCAGACATACCCTCACAGAGCTCAGTTCATCCTTGCTCTTAGTTATATTAAATTCATAACTGCCCCCCCCCCACTGCCTGTGTGTGTACCACTAGTGTCCAACAAGTGTGCATTATAGGCTGAGCTCATACATCTGGAATCCTGTTCATTGAGAGTCAGGAAAAGACATCTACCTCTCTTGCAGGAACAGTGGGGTACCATGTCAGACCATTGCCTAGCAGTACAAAAAGAGCAGCACAAAGTTAGGGTCAAGAAACAATGTATACCAATTAAAACCAATCAAGTGGCCAACAGTGCCCCTCTGAGGGGCTATGAAAACTCTAAGTGATAACACCACCTTTTTTTTCTTTTTTGGTTGAAGAAAATTAGCACAAATCAAAATATACTAATTAGGTAAAATTCCTGAGGATCAGAAATGTCATTCTTGGACCCAATAGACTGTAGCAAATTAGAAGTTAATTTAGTTTGAAGATCACTTTTATCAAGATCCAACTGAATTGGAACAATCTTATCCAGTATTATTTTAAAACTTAATGCAAACATCTGCTTCACATTTGTGAATAATGGCTTGCCTGGCACTATTGTCACTATTTTACTGATCTTATGATATTTCTAAGACAAAAAGACGCAAGCCCCCTTTTTCGTTTTCCCGCGGGGAATTCCAAATACAAGAATTTGCCCTATCTTAAGAGTATTGTGCACATCTAGTCCCATTCTGTGGGGAAAAGTGAAGGTAGGATATGCCAAGGAATTCATGGAAAAAGCCCTTTCAGGGGCTTCTCAGCCATTTGCCATATGTGACTCTTTTCTTCATCGGAACGAACGTGGGCTTGATAAAATGTTGCTAAAGCTCCAAGAACATGATGTTGCAAGGTCTGGGCTGTACCATTCTGCAAAGATGATTGATATAACTTGTAACAAAGGAAGTAGTACAAAATAGGGAGGTTCTGCAAACTTTTTCATTTAGTGGCAAGAAAGCACCACTGCTCCTACTTTGTAAGGAGGAATCCACACAATTTAGTTACTGCTTCTATTAGAAAATAGAGAAGGCCCTGCCTCCACCACCCCCGCCCCCCGCCACTTCCCGTTTCTCACGTGAGAGAGAAGTTCTGATTGGTATCATCAACTGTCATTAATCTCATATATTTTTTAAAATGGTCAGGAGCTTGACCAGGAAGACAGGGACCAGTTCACAGCCTCTAAGCCTGACTATGGATGAACTTCTTTGTTTATTCCACTCCTGAGAAACAAGGAATCTTCAGTATTTAGACTTTTGAGACAAAAAGAAACCAGCAGAAGGCTAAGAAATTGGTGTGTGTGGCAGTATATTGCAGAGAAAATAAAGGGGCCCAATGAGGAAAAATACACTTGGATTCAAACCTTAGATCATACACTAAGGTAGACTCCATCCACATGAATTGAAGCCCTAGTTGTGAATGATAAAAGCTATGCAGTTACCAGAAGGTAATGTAGGAGAATATCTTTGTGACTTAGAGATGAATTAAAGATTTCTATTCAACAAAGAACACCATGAAGAAAACTAACACAGAAATTACAAATTAAAATTAAACATTTGCAATTGTTATGTTTATTTTATTAATATTAATTTTATTAATTTCTTGTCTATTGTAGAAACTCCTACAAATCCACAAGAAATAGTAAATGAGTAAAGGATTTGAAATGCAATCTACAAAAGAAGAAAACCTACATAGAACACAAAGAGATAAAGAAATACTCAAATTCATTAGTAACAGAGAACCATAAATAAAATAACGAGATATCAATTTGTGCCCATAAATGGGACAACAACTTAGAAAGCTGGTCACTGGGGAATGCAAGAATCCTCATGTTCTACTTCTTGGCACAGTGCGGATGGTACAGACTTTCCGGAAAAAAAAAAAAATCTACCAGCATTTAGTCAAATCAAGTTTGCACATGTGATAAAGCTATCCTGGTCCTAGTTACAGAATTCTCACACAGATGTAGAGTGGATATAGGTGAGGATTCTCATTACAGTGCAGCTTCCACTAAACGAAGTTGGAAACGATCTAAGTGACATCTCTGGGCAAAAGGTTATAAATAGGGG
>NW_006439192.1:18771681-18791473 GCF_000325575.1 Pteropus alecto | reverse complement strand
GAGTGGTACAATGTATTATCAGATACACGCAACAACACTAAAATGAAAAAAGTAAGAAACAAGAAAGTCTAGAGCACAATGCCATTTTTTTAAAGTGCACCCATTACAACATTGCTCAAATAAAAGGATTTACAGCAAACATACCAGAATAATTGTGATAACTGAGTGGGAATAGGGATACGAGAACATAACTAAATAAGAAAAGGGCATTTCATGAACCACAATGAAAGTTCCATGAACTGAAGAATATGATGAACCCAACCCAGATCTCTTCATCTAAAAGTATAGGGTGGGAAAAGCAGTTAAAAACAAAACAAAACAAAACAAAACAAAACAAAAAATGCTTTTGATTGATTCCTGTTTCTTGGAATTCTGAATTTTCCATTTACTTTTTGAAAAAAAAAAATAATAATGATTGATTTCTGGCAGTGCAAGAAGCTTCCCTTGATCCTGGCGAAGGATTCCTCCTAAGCAACTGGAAATCTATGAAAACATTCATGAAAAGAAGCAGCTCCAGCTGTCCGCAACAATAATCTAAACCAAGATTCTATCTTTTGAAATCTCCACCAGCCAAGAATATTTTAACAAGCTGTACATTTTAGTTTGTATGATGAAAACAATTTTGTTTCATTTTCTACACACGAAATTGTGTCATAAGAGTGAGTGCCTTTTTAAACTGCTTGCATTCTTACAAATAATCTATCTTTGCATAACATTACTCCACAACCTACTGGCTTCCAACAACAAACCTTTTTTATCTCACAGTTCTACTGTTAGGAAGTCGGGAGTGGTTTGGATGGATGGTGTGGCCCAGAGTCTCTTGTGACATTGCGGTCAAGATGTCAGCCAGGGCTACTGACATCCGAAGACTTGACAGCTGGAGGGTTTGCTTCCAGGATGGCTCACCCACATAGCTGGTGTCAGGAGCCCTGTTTTTGCCATGTAGGCATCTCCATCGGGCTGCTTGAGCGTCTCTGTGACATGGCAGCTGGCTTCCTCCATGGTCGGTGATCCCAAAGGAAAGCAAGAAGACGCCACAATGCTTTTCCTACTTAGTATTGGAAGCCACACAGTCAGTTTCACTACACTATTCATTGGAAGTGAGTTCCTAAGTCCGGCCCCCACTCAAGGAGGAGGGAAATTAGGCTCCACCTCTTGAATTTTTTTTTGAAGGATATATTTTTAAAACGCCACAACACTTGTTGGATATACTTCTCCTTGGGGGCTGCTCTTGACCTCCCTCATACCCACCCGCTATTGATAAGTTCTGCAGCATCCCCTTAGAAGGTTCCTAGCCCATAAGATATTTTCTCTCCAGCAATATCAGGATCCCCTGACACAGGCCCCTAGGAGAACAGACTAGGCCAGAGCTTTTAAAATTTCAGTTTAGGACCAATTAGTGTGTCTTTGTCAATTGTTTTTTTAAATAGATGAGATGAGAAAATACATACATGTATTCCACGTAGTAAGGATAAGTTTCATGAAACATTTATATCAATTCAATTCATTCCTTGGCTTAAATATTTGTTGAAAATATACAATGTGCCGGGCACCATTTTTGACACTTGCGATAAATAAGTGAACAAAATAGACAAAGACCTCTGATCTCCAGGTGCTTACAGTCTAGTGTAGAGATTCAGATCATAAAAATAAATACAATAAAATCAATTATTTAGTATATTCAAAGGTTTGATAGAAAGAGGGAAAAAGTAAGGGCAGCACAGAGGGGTTTCACGAGTTGGGAGGTGTTAGTTGCAATTGTAAATAAGGTATATAGGTAGGCCTCCTTGAGAAAGTGACATAAGTGACACATGTGCATATGTAAGTGCATATGTACGCATGTGTGTCCATGTATGTGTGCACTGGGTCTACTCTAAAATTAATTCCTCACCATGAATTAAGTAATCTGAAAAGCGCTGCCTCCAGACCACAGTGTGGCCCTGATACAGTGGGAAGGAAGAAGGCAGGGAGAAAGAGGAAGAGGAACGTCCTTTCTTCCCCTTCAGTTTCCAGAACAGGAGATGGTACCTGTTTGGGAAGGAGTGATGCTGGGGCCCTCTTCCATACCGGCCCTGGGCTGGTGTGAAGCATCATCTCACACCAGGATATTGTTAACCCTTTTAAACTTGCCAAACCCAATCCTCTAATTAGAAATATCCCAACTTTTAGCAAGTTCACTAGTAAGCTCATAATTTCAGTGAGCTACGATGTATGTCACGGAAAAAGGAACCTTGTGTTGGGGGAGCGTGGACGGGTTCCAGATCCTGACAAGATGGGAGGCAAAGGGAGAGATCCCAGGGAATTTCCTTGAAAGTGCGGTTATGGGAAAGACTGTGTAGGGAGAAGGATTTCTATCGCGAGGGAAAAGTCCGTGTAAGGTCCTGGAAGCGAGAAGATGTATGGCATAGAGAGAAGGCAAGTACTGTGATTCTAAATCATGGGATGGTAAAGTGGTGAGAGCGGAGCCAGGCTGACTTTGAAACCCGTGTCAAGGCCTTTGGACTTCATCCTGAGAGCCCTGTGGATTTTAAGCAGGGAGAGATTTGTATTTTAGAATGTTGACCCTAGCAAAAATGAATAGCAATGATCTTCAAAATGCGATGCAAGCAACTTCTGAGGTGTGCAAAAACAGTCTGTTAAAGAATGGGAAAGAGATATTAGATCTCCTTTTTTTTAAAAAAATTAAGCTTTACTATTTACTATATATTTAATCTCTTTAATATTTAGTCCATATAATATTACTATTTAATCTATATAATATATTTAATCTAATATATAGATTTCAGCATATAATTGTATATATAATTTATAAATAAATATATATTGGGGGTACATGCTCAAAAACTTTTACTGATAGGGATGTGTAATCAAACACGTTTAGAGACCACAGACCTAGAACACAGATTGGAAGGATCCCCAGGATGTCCTTACCCCTCAGTTCCTGGTGGGCTCAATTCCAGCTCTGGGAATAAGGGCTCCAACCAGGGCCTTATTCACAGCTGAGGAGCCACCCAGCTCAGTGATGCAAGGACCGGGTGAAAGGATTTCATGGCCGCCATCCCAACTCTTGCCCCAACAGAGCAGTTTCCAAGAAACGAAGGAAACCTGGCAGTCCAAGTAAAAAAGACAGAAACAGGAAGTCCTGGCAGGACCCCGAGAAGGGAAGCCAGCAGTGCTATTTGGCAAATTTTCATTCCTCTCAATGACAAGTTTGTGCAGAGGCACAGGATAAGACCTCATCACAAATGTAGAGTTTGACCTTGAACTATATCCTTTTCTAATTGGCACACTGCTAACTATTATAAAAGCTGTTGCCATGGTTACTCATGGTTCACCATTTGTATTGATAGTGGAGAGCTTTTGGCCACCCAGGCTATACTGCTGGAAGAGAGAGTTTTTCCATGTTAAAACTATTCTTACACATTTGATGACTTCTCGCCAAGAGAGCAATTTGAGATATAAAAAGACTAATTGTTTGTGCAACTTGTATACTGTGACTGCGAGGTACCTTTGACAATACACAGTTCTTCATTTGAAGCTGCTTTGTATTAAGTTTCCATTTAGTATTTACTTTTCCCTTAGCTTTAAATTGAGTATATGTAAAATAGGATTTTGCAATCAATTGTCGTTTATTGGTTCATACCCTTTTTAAAAATCTGCTCTGTGCACTATTTTCAGCCTATTTTAATTTTGTATACTCATCACTTGCCACTAAATAATTAATAGTTGTCAAGTACACACTGAAATTTTTCAAATGTCAGCCTTTTCCAGAATACAATCTAAGTAAAATGTAGCCAATGAATAATGCAAGAATTTAGATATTACGGTTTTGTAAATTTTTATTTTGGTCATAATAGAAAGTCATTAAACACCACTTCATTGTTAGCTCATGGTTCATTATTAGATGGTATAGAAACTCATGACCTCTGGTGCTAGCTAAATCTGAGGATGGAAGGATAGCTTCAAGAGAGGGTAGCCTCAAAAAACTGTATGCTACCTGGTTTTACCAAAGTTCCTTAAAAGTTGTTTAGACTAGAGCGTTATGGCAGAGGACAAACGGCAGGACCTATCTAGGAGGTTAAATCTGGCAGAATTGTGTTGTATTGAATTTGGAAGGTGAAAAGCAATGGATGAGGACAACGCATAGGTTCCTGCTTGTGCAGTGGCATGGCGGTTCCAACCATTGAGCTAGGGAGCAGTGGAAGAGAACCAGCTTTGAGCAGGAAGACAACAAATTCAGTCTTAGACATGTTGAGCTTGAGAAACTTTTGAGACATCCAAGTGGAGAAGTAAAGCAGGCAAGATCTGGAGTGGAGAAAAGAAGCTTAGGCTAGAGACGTCACTTTGGGAGTCATTAGCATGTAGATAGTGACTGAAACTATTGGCAAAGCTGAGATTTACCAAGGAGAGTATAGAATGAGAACAGAGTTTAGGACTGACCAGTAAAGAATCCTGATATTTAACTGCCAAAGGATGAAAGTTTCAAGAAGGACAACAAATTGTTACTGTGTTAAATGCTGTTCAGCGAGAAGTTAAACGGTCGTGGGACGACATGAAGGGCAATGGAAACCCCAACATAAACTACATGGATGTGATATGAGTGGGTTGAGCAATGAGAGGTGAAGAAATAGAAAACATAAGTCTATTCACGTTTATCAAGAAATTTGGTTACAAAGGAGAGAAGAAAAACATAGTGGGTTTTAGAGGGCGTGCAAATGAAGGCATAGTTTTTTGTTTGGTTTTGCTTTGTTTAGAGATGAAAGATGAGCACGTCATGGAAAGAATCCAGTTGAAAGGGAGAGATGGAAGCCACAGCAGAGGGATCATTGTGAGCAGTGGGAGCGCAGGTCCGCGGGTCAGGAAGAAGGAATACCTCCCAACGTACCAGTACCAGAAAGCACGAGATGCCAGATACGGGCGCCAGGTGATTCACTGGAATCGTTGAGAGAGCGCTTGGCTGATGGCTTCAACTTACTCTAAGAAGCTGAGAATAAGAAGGGAGGCGAAAGGATTAGAAGTTTGAGGAAAGTGGGAGGTTTCAGGACAGTCCCTGAAAAGAGAGGCAGAGTGAGCAAACCAGAAAAACATATTAGGACTTCCAGGCCATGCAGAGCTCTTCTGAGATTGGCGATGATTAATTTAGAAATTCTCCTTTTCACAGGCCTAATGGAAAAACTGCCAAACGCGTATTAAATGTTAGTACCTGGATAATTACTTTTAATAAGGACCTCATAGCAATTGTTTTCTTCTACACATATTTTATTGTGTCTATTTTTCTCTCATCACCCTTGAACATAAAATCCAAATCCACAAGAAAGAGTTGAGATAACTGTATCTATTCTTTTTTTTTCTTTATAATTTAAAAAAAATGTACCAGAGTGGCTAAAAAAAAAATCCTTGAAACCTCCAATGTACTAATCCCAGAATTCATATTTGGAATGCTGAAGAGGGCACACAGATAGAAACACAGCCTAAAGAGTGCCCTTGAAGGGTGGACTGGAGGAGGGATTATCTAAGAGTGTGCAGAATTCAATAATTCATAAAGAATAAAGGAGTCATTAAGATGCAATTAAAGAGAGAGTATGCAAAACCAAACTCAGAATATCAAATAAACCCAAGAATTTGAGTGTCTAAAGCAACGTAGCTGTGTCGCCTTTGCTGTATGAGACATACAATAAAAAGGACAGTATGAGACCAACAGATGGCCGATGTGGTAATAAAGGCAATAAAATAAACGGGGAGGGACAACGGTAAATGTTGAAGACAAACATTCGAGGAGGAATATAAATATAAAAAGAAACAAAGATAAATTACAGAAAATATTGTAAATGTCCCAGCATTTATTGTATCATTTGGTATCTCACTATTAAGAAGCTTCTGTTTCCTGGAGTCCTGGGGAGAGAAGCAGTGAGGGATCTTTTTCCAGATGTTTCCATTCCAAAGAGCTGAAGGTGAGGCAAGTCCTAAGGTTAGCCAATCACTTCTTTCCATCTTGAGCTCCACTCTTTTCTCTGGGCTCTCTACCGGGAGATGACCCTTCTCTTCACATGTGCACATCTTTCTCCTTTAGTGTATGTCTAAGGAAAGTCTACGTAAAAGACCCGCATCTTTACCGTCCACTCACTTGCCCAAGCCGGGAGTCTGCCTGTGCTCAGCTCTGCCGTCTCCCTCACCAGCTGCCCATATTTAATCCATCTGCAGTTCTACTTAATCCTCGCAGTTCTACTGCTGAAATGTCTTCCGAATCCATTCACCTGTCCCTCAGTCCCCACGGTTTCTACCTTGGGCTACCATTGATTCTCATACAAAATACAATTGCCTTCAGATTGGCCTCCCTGCCCTGGTTTGGTCAACTCCCACAGCTCATCCTTCCCCAGTTCAGTCGCTGCATGGCCAGACACTTTCCCCAAATGGAAATCTGATCATGCTAGTTTATGCTAAATTATGCAATGGCCGCTTATTGCCCTATCACCCTAAGTTTAAAGTCCAGACTCCTTAAATCTGGATCACCAGGCCCTTTGTCTGCCTTTTTTAAAGCCTCCCCCCAGCATTTAAATGCCAGGCTAACTAAACTCTCTCTTGCCCTCACCTCGCCTTGCCTCTCTTTCTCCTCATTTCCTCCGCTACCTTCTCCCACTTCCTGCCCCTTTCGCTGCACAAACTCCTAATTCCCATCTCTGTTTAGACACTGTACTCCAGAAAATCTTCCTGAACCTAATTATTTTGTGTAGACTCAAAATTGTTCTTTTTTCTAAACATCGCTTCCAAAATACAACCTCTTGCTGTATTTTATGGCACCGATTAGTTTGAAAGCTTTCTGATTGTCAGGATTATGTCTATTTTTTTCTCAGTGTGACAGTCCCAAGCATAGTGGTTGGGCTGTTAGAGGCTTCCAAAAATACTCAATTAAATAAATAGGTGATCAAATTAATTCCCAATACAACCCACAGCTTAGAAACTAGATTTGATCGATGTTGCAGATTTGATCAAACTTGGAGAAAAGACTGACAAGGCATTGAATCAAATCAATCAGAATTCCAATTTATCCGTTTCAGTAAGAAATATAACTGACAAGCAGGCCCAGAGTTCATGTAGACCTTATATTCTCTGTGGATTTGGGAAACCAAATCACAGAATATTTTTTGATAAGCATAGATTCAAAGAGAGGAAAGTTATAATTCAAACGTTTAATAACATATGACTTTAGTTGCCTGATTTTCTTCATTTTTATGATTGGTGGATATATCTGCCAGGTAAAGGCTCTGC
This sequence comes from Pteropus alecto, assembly GCF_000325575.1. Classification (NCBI taxonomy): domain Eukaryota; kingdom Metazoa; phylum Chordata; class Mammalia; order Chiroptera; family Pteropodidae; genus Pteropus; species Pteropus alecto. The sequence goes on along the minus strand of NW_006439192.1, from coordinate 18,784,207 downwards.
ATCCTGTCCACGGATGGCACTGCCAACACCAGTGTTTCTGACTGCTATTTCCTGGGCCTCTCTGCTAGCAAGCCCTCCCCCGCTCCATATTACAGCCACACATTGTTTAGATAAGCAAACATCTTCTTTTGTTTTGTTAGAGTTTTAACCAGACAGAGTCGTCAAAGAGGTTTGCATATCACTATTCCGATCCCTTGGAAGTGTTGATTTTCCCCTCATTTGATATTTCCCTCATTCTCACTTGGTATTTCCTTCATTTAAAATCTCCCTCATCTCCAAGTCCTAGGTCCTGACATGCCCCAAGTAACATCTTCCATATGCGCATTCTGAGCCTGTACCATTGACTGGTGGAGATATCGACTGCATTAGGTAATTTACTGGGCCATTGACTCGTTTGAAAATTGAGGGCTTCTTCGCAATGATGTTTGAAAAGAGAAAAATGTTAAGTCTAGGAGACAAGACGAGCATTAAAACAGCTTTTGGGTGCCAAACCAGCAAGTTGGCTGACGCAGTACAGTAGAAAGACAGACTGGTGGCAAAGCTAGAGGATGGTCATTTTAAAATTTAAAAACCTGTGCTTTAAAAAACTTCACATGTAAATATCTTGTCATTTCTGTTTTCTGTAATTATTTCTTATTCTCCCTTAAGGTATATAAGTTCATCTTATAAACACCAAAGAGTTCCTTAATGGTTCTTCTGATAGCAATAAATCTCTTTTCTATGATTTTTGTATCTTCTCCCACTAAAATGACAGCTCCATTAGGAAAAGAATCAAAGAGTCTGCCTCATTCGTCTCCGCAGCTCAGGATCTAGAAGAGAATCCAGCACCACAAATATGCTGAATTAACTATCATCAAAAAATGAATGCTCAGGGGAGCCCAAGAAAGATTGTTTTAGCCGAGCTTGGAGTAGCGTTCAAAGTGAGAGAGTATGTCCTGTGCCCAGATCGGGAGGTGACAGAGGCAATTAAACTGAGAGAGTCCACCGGGAAAGTGAAGCCCTAGAAGAAGAGAGAAGATAGGTTACAGAAATGATTCAGCCCAGACCCAAGATCACCTTCCAGCGCTCTCCTTGGCCGAAGCCAGTGTTTTGTATCAACACACGAGGGGCTCCTGTGGCCAAACATGGCATAAGAGTAGACAAGTCGCCTAACCCGCACCTGGCACCAAACGCTACAGGAGCGTTTGGTATTTGAAAATTTTTAACTTATGTATGGTAACAAAATGTTACATAAATTATTTACTTTTTAATCCATAAATAAACCAAAATAGAACAAAGAGAAAGAAAACTGGTAAAAGTGATGAAGTAGGTAACGCTCTGCTAACTTGACTTCCTGAAACTCAGGAAATTTTGAACCATTCTTTCACCCTATTTTCAACTTTAAAGACCAAATAGCCCACTTCAGACTTCTTAATGATCTCTTCTTAATATGGCTCTATCAGATGGTTCTAAAGATTAAATGACGTCAGCATGCTGTCAAAATGTTTTACAGAATAATCTGGGCACATTATGCTCTTGTCTCTTTACAAGAAAGGCCTTGTTTTTTAAATTTCTGTTGAAGTCTCTGCCTTAGTTGTTCAGTGTCCCAGTACCAGCTTCTCTCACAGTTTGATACTGGAAAGAAGTTTATCTCCTAAAGAACTGGCATCTTTTTAAATGTCTAATAATAGAAGACCCATAAGTCATCAGTTTTCCTTGGCTTCCATGAAGCTCAGAGATCAATGATGGGCTCAATTAAATCGTCCTTAGCCTAGACCTTGACCCAGGAAATCCTAAGTTAGAAGTATGCGGATCATATGCTTGAATGTCTGTGACTTTTATACTGTAAAATCATGGAAGTATGTGAACAATGAATATTTTATTCATGCCACTTGGTTTTGTCCCACAATGAGCTCCAAGAAGAATCCGGTCCACAACTATTTTGTTTTCCTCAGTCTCTTATGGAAGTTCATTAACTACTTTTCCATCCATTTATGCAAGTCAGCATATAGAAGAAGATATGTTATGAGATACTGTGCTTTATATTTATATTTTAAAAATAAACTATATAACTTACTTACATTTATAATTATACATGCTTTTTTAAGATATGGAAAACAATGGTAGTGGTTACTGAAAACTATTTTGGTTGGATGCCATTCTCTTATCTTGTGCAAGGTGTACGTTTGTGTAACCATTTATGTTAGGTTCCAAAAGACAAATGGTCACATTCAGGACCATTCGGTAATCTGAAGACAAAACTGTACAATTATCTCCCTCATTCACTACATGATTCTCATTAAAGCATTCACATTTTAATCATTCTTTATGAAACCGTGATTGCGAATGCTAAGAATCTTTTTGAGTAGGCTGGCTTAAAAAATACATGAATTTTAAAACAGAATTAACCCCACAGATAGCATATATCAATGAAGCAAAAGTTTTTTCACAGTGTTTTGATGTTGAAGAAGTTTTTGTGATGGACAGTTCCATGGCTTACTGATTGTTATAATAGTGGCTTATTTCTGCACCTATTAAGCACCTACTGTTTCTTTTAGGTCTGATTTTATGCTCAGAGATGGAGAGAAAGATTAAAGTGGTAGAATGTAACTTTCTTTTCCTTGAAGGATTATAATCTGTACTGAATCTATCTAGCTGGAAAACATCTTTTTCAAAACAAAACAAATATTAATGATATAGATTACAGTTTTGGTTAGTCTTTGAAGGTTTCGTGAACTTCAAATTCGACATTAAAGGAAGTGTAGGATTGAGAGGAAGGGAATAAAGGAAAGAATTGTTCTAGGCAGAGGAAGACCATAAACAGAGTTTACATAAAGAAAATCAGTGGTGAATTGTGGCACATCCATGCCTGGAAGTGGGCTGGATGGAGACCTCAGATGGAGAGTTAGAAAGAGACACTGGTCTCTCTTACTTAGACACTGGCTAGAGAGCTGACTGTGGGGCTGGGGGTTGGGAGTTCATCTCTCAATCTGATACGCACCGAAGAGCCATTGTAAATTCTTGATTAGAGCAGTGAGATAATGGTAAGAGGTTTTGTAATTACAAGATAGGAATAGGATATGAAGCTTTCATCAGCTTCGAGAGCTATCTGAGCTACAAAAAAATCTCTAGCTTCTACAGAAAACTAAGGCTTAGGTAAAACAACAGAGAGAAGAGAGAATTAAATGATAGTTTTGTGTTCAACAGAGCATATTTAAAAGACTAAAGTTTTGAGGATAACACTAAGGGCATAGTAAGGCTTTAAAAATGTTGTTCTCATCATTGTGAGACTATTTTGCATTATATTTTAACGGAAATAAAAAGTGAGGGTATATTACATTTATCTTTGCAATAACCCTGATATGTACATGTTAACATCCTTATCTTTTATAGTTGAAGATACTTGCTCAGAATGGCTAAGAAACACACATACTCTAAATGACAGAATGTAGGTTTAGACCCCAGTCTATCTGGCTCTGAAATCCATCCTTTTTCCATTCTGTCTCTGAATTGGGAATCAAAAGATCTGCCGGGAGCTAAAAGAGCAAATGTATAATTGAAACCGATTAATGCTGCAAACATACCTTAAAAAAAGTGTCAGTGAGAGAGGAGAATGTCCAACAGTGGAGCACCAGGGGAAGGGGGGCCTGAGAGGCAGAATCGGGAGTGAATGTAGCTCTAGAAAGCAGAAAAATTCACTCTGACTGATACACATAGTCAAGTGGCTTCCTTTGAACACACTTGGAGCTCCAGCTTTACTAGGCAGGGATGCTATTTTCCTCATCTTTCCACATTCACCCAGAGGGTTCACTCACTGGTTTCCCAGATACCTTGTTAGAGGGGAGTGTGTGCTCTTTGTACTGGAAAGCGAGATTCTAGGCACTGGAAAGGATATCGTCCTTCATCAATTAAAACACTGATGATCTTATTTATGCTCTGGCCCCTTGTGGATTTTATTAGCATCAGCCATTTTCTGCATGTAGTTAATCAGTCTGTCACCCTAATGTAATGACATTTCTGAAAATGCACAACTATGAATATCGTCATAAAGGAAATACTACCTGTGAGGCCACTGGTAGCCAGAAGACTCTCCTGGCGATGCCTCTCATTTAGAAGTTCAACGGTAGGGAGTCCATATTTTAGATCTCTTGCTGTGTCTCTATTCCCTGAAAACCTTTTCAGTTCAACTTATCCTCATTGAAGTTTCTGTTTAGAAGAGCCATATGTCAGTTCCATTCACATTTCATTGGTCAGAGCAAGTCCCATAGCCACATCTAATGTCAATGGTATGTGAAAGTGTAACCTTTGAGGAAAAGCAGCAAATAATTAGAAACAAATATATAACTTACTACACAGGTATGAGTATTTACTTACTTGTCTAATTGAAGATTCTATTCCTACCAACAGTCAGAATATTTTCCCTCTTCAATAAATTTCCTGTAATTTCTATTAGTATTTGCTTCAATGGTTCATATGAAAGAGTATGATTGTTTCACTTTAAGAATTTTGATTGACTTCTGTATGTAGTCAGCTTTGCTGCAGTCACAACTCCAAAAATCTCATTCTCTTACAATAAAAACCCTTTTTATATCTTGTGTATGTTACATGTGGTTCTGCACATTCAACTCCAGATTCCGGTTCTGTGCCTGGGCTGCGGGGTCAGTGGCAAGTCTGCTCCCCATGTCTTCTCAGTCTAGGACTTCAGATTATCATCTGGAGATGAGAAAATATGTTATTAACATGAAATGTGATTATTTCGTCGACTTCCTTGTTTATACTCTCAGCATCTCTGATCTGGGACGTGCTATCCTATGGCAGGGTCTGAAGCAAGAGCACAGGCTGAAGTAGCCAATCACAGTTAAGGCTTCTGCTTGTGTATGCCCACTGCTCACATTCCACTGGCCCAGCTCAGCAAAGGGGTTTGGGAGTATACCCTGCCCCTGCTTATAGGGGTAGTGTGAAGTCGCATGCGATGAACAGGGATGTCTAACCTTTTTTTTACAGAAAGGAGGAATGAGCAATTGCAAACAATAAAACAAAATCTGTCAGGGGTTTTCTACTGAGCTTTGTCAGGAATTTGAAGGACTGTTGCCACATGACTTAACATGTTACTTCTGTCTTTGCATTCTTAGATTCTCAAGCACCTTTTCCAACATCAGCTATCAATGTGTCCATCAGCTCTATGTGGGCTCCCGGCAACTTCACACAGGCACAAACTCAGTAGATACTTTCTTCCTCCTTCCCCCTCTGAATGTGTTCCAGGAGGTGTTTGTTTGACATCTCAGAAGATGGTCCCTGGGATCAAGTTTGATATCAAGTAGTAGCCAGCTTGATAAATCAGCTTCATAATGGCTGTCCCCTTTCCCTGCCTCACCCCTTAACCTTTCCTGTTCCCTGGAATTGCACTTCTGATAAGTAGTAGCATACAAGCTAAGAAAGTGGTATAGGCTGAATGTTTGTGTTCCCTCGAAATTCCTATGTTGAAGCCCTAACCCCAGAGTAGCTATGTTTGGAGATAGAGCCTCTAAGGAAGTGAGTAAGGTTAAATGAGGTCATAAGATTGAGGCCCTATTCCAATAAGATTAGTGTCTTTAAAAAAGGAGACGCCAGAGAGCTTGCTTTCTCTCTGCCTCACTGTGCAGCACATAAACTGAAGAAAGGCCACGTGAGCACATGACGAGATGGTGGACACCTACGAGCCGAGAGAAGAGGCCTCAGGATGAAACCTTCCCTACCAGCACCTTGATCTTGGACTTCTCACGCTCCAGAACTGTCATTAAAGCCATCCAGTCTGTAACATTTTGTGATGGCAGCCAAGCAGATTAATACAGATGGGCATCTAGCATATAGTAGGCATTCAATAAATGGTAGCTGTCATTATAATTTCTTCCATATACTAACAGCCTTCACCTTCATGAGTTGGTTTAGGAAGAAGTCAAGATTTATAGTATTCATTTTCCTTTCCTCTCTCTTTACCTCTCTTTCCTCACTCCACTCTTACACCTTCTCTCTCTTTCCAACTTTTTACTACTGTATTATGTAATATTTTGTAGAAATTCTGCATATTTTGTACTTTTTAATTGAATCTTGTCTCATTTCCTTTTGGTTACTTAAACCTTATGGATCAAACAGAGATGCCACAAGAGAAAATAGGGTGCATTCCAATTAAGGTAAGTTGATGAGAGTTTAATAAAGAGCCTGTTTACAAAAGTATGGCTAAGATGGAGGGAAACCACAATGGATACTGTCACACCACTTTTGGGCTGACTGGTCAAGGAGAAGAGTATGTGCCAGAAGAGAAAGGAGCAAGCCTTGTGGAGGGGTCCACCTGGACAAGAGCTGTGACCCGGGGTTAAGGATAAGGAGGATAGATGGAACAGAGTGCACAATGACAGTGCCTTTTTTTGATAATCCGTCAGCACCAAACCACTAACAGTCTACTCTAATCTTAAAATATATGCAAATTGTCCTCATTTATGATTTTCAGAAATGACCAACTTAGAGCCTTGTGAAAAGAAATATGTGAGGAAAAAATAGGCTGTTATGATGTTCCCACCCAGAGCACAAATGTAAGGTGCTTAGAGGAAACTTGTCTACCAGGAAACAGAGAAGATATGTTAGTTCTTATAATCGAGAAGGTTAAGAAAGGTAAAAGCTCCTACAAAGGAATTCTTCTCTTCAGTGCTCCCTGCTTATAAATTTGATGAGAAGCTCCAGTTCTGGAGTCCCTAGTTCTCATAAACCTACTTACTCTGGGAGACAAATATGAAACACTAAAAATAAGCAAGTTGAACAAGCCATACTTCTTTTAAGTCCATTTTAAAGCCTCTGAAAATGACCCATTATCATAAACTCATGAAAATCTATAAATATAACATTCAAATTGAGCTAAAATGATTCATAGGTTTGACTATAATTTATGTGAACTTTTTATTGGAAGTTTATACATAAAATATTGCTTAAATGTGGTAACCGATGCAACTCAAGTTGGGTATAATTACAATTTCATTTCATTATGGTTTAGCATAATGCTTTGAGATAATATCTTTGTCATTGAATAACAATTCAGAGGAAATTTAATTTTCAATTTAAAATAAATGTTACCTAAGAAACAAAGCTGTCGCTCTTCAGCAGAAGTAAACCAGAGACAAAATCCTCAGAAATCACAGTAAGGGAGTTTGCTTTCCCTTCCTGTGTGCTGGCCACAGTTCTGCTAGAAAACACGAAGACCCTGGGCCTGCTCCCACCTCACACGGAGGCTCACAAATATTGCTAAAACCAAGGCTGATACTTATTTTGGAGAAAAGGAAGGCAAGTCACAATCTAACTGCAGACTGTTCAAAATACCCTTCCACCTAGCAATGTCAGCAACAGAATAGAACTCAGTATAGAAACTCTAGCTGAGTCAAGATTGCTAGTCCATTTATTCATTTAGCAAATATTTATTGACCACCTACCATATGCCAAAGTCTGCTCGGAGTTTGGAGGATAAAGCTGTGAAAAAAACAAAGCTCCTGACCCCAAAAAGTTTGCCTTCTAGATAGGAGGGAAAGGTTGTAAACAATAAATATTTCAGGTGGTTAAAAATGTTTACAGAAAAATGTAAGCACAGCAAAAAGCCGAGACATGTCCACCTATGTTCATAACAGCATTATTCACAATAGCCAAAAGGTGGAAACAACCCAAGTGTCCATCGAGGGATGAATGGATCAACAAAATGTGATATGTACATACAAAGGAATATTATTCCTAAAAATGAAGGAAAGTCTGATACATGCCACAATATGGATAAAATTTGAAGACATTCTGCTAAGTGAAATAAGCCAGTTACAAAAGGAGACATACTGTATTATTCCATCTATAGAAGGTACTAGAGTAGTCCGATTCATAGAGACAGAACGAAGAATGGTGGTTGCCAGGCTCTGGGGCTTGGGGATAGGAGTTATTGCTTACAGAATGCACTGGGGAGATAAAAAGTTCTGGAGCTAGATGGTGATGATGGTTGCACAACAATGTGAATGCACTTAACAGCACTGAATTGTACATTTAAAATGGTTAAGATGGTCAATTTTATGTGTATTTCACAATATTTTAAAAGAATATTTTAAGAAGGATTTCTCTAAACAGACTACAAGCATCCTTACCCAAATGGTTGGAGACGAATTTGACACCCATTTACTACAAGCTTGTCAGTATTTGGAACTGCGGCAGGATAAATAAAAGAGTATGAGTGCTAATTTCTTCTTGGTGGAGGCTGGAAGGAGGTGGCGCTCCCCAGCACACATTCAGAATGATGTAACTGAGGCATCTCAAACAACATATCTACTGAAGAAGAAACCTGCCCATCTTAATAAAATAAAGCCTCATTTTCAACATTGCCAAACAAGGGAGAATCTCTCCAAGGGAAAGGCCATTCATCTGAACTTTATCTTCCCCTTGGAGCTCTCTCCCTGAATACAGTTGCTATTCTTCACTGGCTTAAAGGGCTATACTGTTCCTTTATGTCCTTGAAGCCATTACGGCACAGCTACAATAAGACTAGATTATTTTTGTAAGACTTTGCTCAGGAACATTAAAAAAACACATGGCAACATATAACTAACTTCTTTGGCTTATAAAATATATCTTTCTCTGGGTGTTGCAGGCTGCAATCTAACAACAACCTGATCTGCAGCTATGAGGTGAGGGCTTCTTAAAATCTACAATCACAAGAGCTTAAGACTACATTTTGAATTACAACTTCTTGGCCGAAAAATATCTTCCTTGCAAGATAACTGACACTGGGCTCAGAGTCGTGACCTCTTCAGGGCAACCTCGTCCCACACCCACGCACACAAAAAGGCTCCCTATAGCCTCAACAGGAAAAGCATTCTGAGGTCAACACAGTCAAAGAAGAGGTTGTTTCATCACAGTCCAAAATGGAAAAGTCTCTTGCCTATCACACCAACCCCACTGCTTTCCTGGGTTCTCCATTCTCTTAAACTAAAAACTAAAAGTTATTCTGGACTCCTGTCTTTCTACTTCCCACCTTCCCGCATCCAAATAGTCACCCAGTTCTCCTGTGAATCTGCTTTCCGAAGAGCTCTTAAATTATTTCATTTATCTCCATCCCAATTCCACTACCTAGTTTTCTGCCTTTATAATCTCTAATCAGAGATTATAATCTCTAGCCACGATCCCCTTCATGGTAGTTTCCTGCCTCCAGTTTCTCCCGTTCCAGTCTGCCCTCCACACTGTCCATACTGATTTCTCCAAATCCAAGTCTATTCACAACAAAAACTTTCGCTGGCCCCCCTACCTACAAGATCCATCCTGAGATCCTCACAAACAAGTCTCTACTAACTGGCCTTATTTCTTCCATCCCCCTCAAAAGACCTTATCCCTGATCCTTCGAAACAGCTAATGGGTTCCCAGAAAACACAGACTTCCACAGCTCTCAAAACTTGTTCCAATTGTTCCCTCTGTCCAGAATGGTTTCTCATTTTCCAACTCGCATATTCTTAGTCTTCCTTTCAAATCCATCAAATGTTTTTATGGGGCGTTTTTTTTAATGTTAAATTTCCTTGACTGCCCTCGACAGTTAGTGGCTCCCTTCTCTGATTATGGAGTACTTTGAATAAAACTTTAATAGCCTCTTTCATATTTTATAGTAATTGTTTTCAATTTTGCCATCCCTAGACTGTAAGCTTCTGAAGAGAGAAGACTGTCATTGGTCTTTGTATTTTCATCACTTAGCACAGGACCTAGATAGAACAGGAACACAAGAAATTCATTTGTTAACTCACAACAAATAGTCACTTAGTGTCTGCTACTTACCCAACTGTGGGCTAGGTGCCGGAGATGCAGCAGTAATAAAAACAGATGCCATCCCTGCTCTCCGGGGACTTGAATGACGAATGATTTCACTGAATGTCCCCAGACCACGTTTTTCTTTAACCTAGGCTCAGCTTCGCCCAAACTTTTCCCAAAGAATTAAATTAGTTGATACTTGTGCTACCATCCATTTCTTAAAACACCAGCTCTGCCAGTGATGGTGTCGATCAGAACAGATAAGTATTGCTGGGTCGGGGGTCCAAAGAAGTTTTTGTCCTGTTCTCTGCCATCCAGAGGCATATAGTCTGGGTGAGGAGTAAAATCTCAACACGTGGAACGATTAAGAAACAATATAGAAACATAATTAAGTGGTAACTGTGTGGGACAGACTGCATAGTTTCAGAAGGGGGATAATGAAGTTAGCCATATAATCAGTGCATAATTTATAATGCATGCTGTGCACATCACCAGTGAATTTAGAGCAGCAGCAGAAAACAAGGCTTTGCTCCCTATCATGATCGAAGAATCAGGTCTGTGGGAACACTGACCTTTTCATCTACTCAGGAAGTGAAAGAGGCCACTCTCATGATGGCATGTAAAAAGAAACAGAAAAAACACCACCCGAAAACCCGATTTCTGGAGTCCTGTTTGCAGGGCATGGAGTTCCCAGGGACGGAGACAACTGGAATTTCATTTATTTATTCATTTTAAAATTTATTTCAAGGAGAAGAATTAGAGCACAGTTAGGCAGGGTGTCACTCAGGGTCCCAAAATCCTCATGCTCCCTGTGTCTCATTGTCAAGGGCACTAAGAAAGCACCAGTTATAGGTTGAACATTTGTGTTCTCATATAAACATATTTTTCCCTTTGAACATTCCTTTCCCGGACACCCTTATTCTCTCTGCCCCCTAATTCCTCATAAGTCAGCAAGCCCAGTCTGTGGCTTTGACATGAGCCAGCCCATCCCCGAGTTACCCTCCTCATACCAACCCTTTCCAAGGAGCCAGCTTGGTTCTTCCTGTGGTGCTGGCGGGTAGAGAGGGCAGATGACTGAATTCCAATTCCTCAAGTTGTTTGCAACTCATCCTGCCTCCTGGAAATCCTCTCAATTGGGCTATCCAGAGGTTTATGCTAATTAGCCCAAGCTATACTGGAGAAAAGCTCTTGTCCTTCACACTAAACCTCCCCACTAAGGAGTCTAACTCAGGACCAACTGACCTTCTGCAGCATAAGAGAACACAGGGGCCAGTTACCTAAATGTGTCAACTACCTTTGTTAGACTTCAGGCAACAAGAAACAGAAAAATTAGATGTGATTTTATAGACATAAAGATTCTATATTTAAGTGCATTAAAAGGCCAGCGGACCAACAGTCCCTTATCAAGAAGTCCTCCTCACGTCCATTCCCTATTACTGTAGCATTAAGAACTTATGAGAGGCCATATCATGTCAAAAATGTAAACACAAAATCTCTGAGACCAAGTAGGGCAGGTTCTCATGGTAACCCAGGCCCAGGTTCATCACTTGCCATTGATGTACTGAGAGTTTCTGTGAGGGTCAGGGTGAAGAACCCAAGACTGAGTTTCAGTCTAGCAGGTTCCACAGAGGTGAAACAACACATGGACACCACTGACAGCGACGTGCTCGTGTTCGTTTCAAGGAGATAGAATGCTCTGTTTGTAAAGGACTTGATTTTTATTCTTACCTTAAATAAGTGGGTTTTTTTCCTTTACCTCTGATAATGCAATGACTCTATGAGCATTTGGAAACATAATTTTTTTTCTTTTAGCACAGTAACTAGAATCTTCTTTTAAAATCTTTTTTCCCCAAAAAGAAAAAAAAATCCTTCTGAAGGCAGTACTGATATTTTCTATATGTGTTGGCTCCTCAGGGTGGAATTAGTATTCAGATTCAGATTCAAGTGCAGGCCTGGAGATCAGTGAAGCTGCACACACGTGAGTCCTTAGCAAATGACCCAACTTCATGGTGGGAAATGTGGGTGGGGACTAACGGGAGCTCTGAAATCAAGTGCTCAGCCTGCCTTTGAGATGAAAATTTATGGGCAATGCTGACTGAAACATCTCCTCTGACAGAAAGGTCAGAGACATGTTTCACTTTGTGAGATGACAAGACAGACGTTTGTGGAATGTCTAAGCTGAAAGGAGTTCTGAAGATCATCCCATGTGGTCCCAAATTTGACAGATGAGAGAACTGAAACTCACGGTAGCACCAGGATCTGCCCAAGTCTCCATAACTCCAAGGGCATCCATTGCTGAACTTGGTCCCAGGGTTCCCAAGTCTCCATCCAGGACCACGCACAGGTTCAACAATCTGCAAAATATTTGCCCATTTAGGGAGAAAATATTTTAAATTTATCTACGATATTACAGTAAGCACAAATAAGATTTAATTTTTCTAGCCCTTTCAAGCTGTCATTTTATAAAAATTAGTTCTGTATGAGTAGGTACTACATAAATGCGATACAAAATTCAAATTATATAAAAGGGTGTAGAGTAAAAATACATCTCCCTCCCACTCCTGACCTCCAGGCCTTTGGTTCCCTTCCCTAGAGGCAAGCAGTGACGCTAGTTTCTCATGTATTCTTTTAGACAAATTACAATGGCATTCTTTTAAAGTATTTAAAATGCATTTTTTGTAACTTTTACCTTGTGATTGGAAATCCCCCATATGCACACTCTGACGGAATAATACACTGTAGTTGTTGCCTGGGTAAT
>NW_006439192.1:18761215-18771616 GCF_000325575.1 Pteropus alecto | reverse complement strand
TTCCTGTGTTTTTTCAGTATTTTGTCTCTAACAGCTATATTTTTCTCCTGAAGTCATGTGTCCACAAACAAATGGACACACAGAATGAAGAGCTCACAACATGGCTCTTCAGAAGTTGCGGCATTCGATGACCAACTGCCTACGTTTAGAATAGTCAACAGAAAGCCAGTTCTTTATGCTGAGACGAAAGTTCATAACCTTGCCTCTTCAGATAATTTTTCATTATCTGTGACCAAAATCAAGAGCCATAAAGAATTAAATTAAAGGAAGAAATCAAGGACCAACAGTGTTGTGGCTCTTTCTGAAATTTCTCTAATATTTGAGCACTTGTGCAAACTCTCACTACCCTTAACCCAACTTCATTATTCCAGATCAAGCCTTCTTTCTTTACTGGGACTATTAAAATAGACTCCCTTTTGTTAGCCCTGCATAATCGTCACTGGGGCTGAATCTTACTGGGGGAGCAGGAGAGGATTATGAAGCAAAGTCAGAGATTACAGAGACCACATATAATGAGTTTAGATTTCATTGTACTGATGCTGATGGTGAGAGCCTTTGCAAGATTTGAAATAGAAAATATATATCCTCTCTCTCTCTATGTGTGTGTGTATGTATATACATATATATGTATATGTACATATACACATACACACACACATATAACATCTATCTAAGTCACTCAGCCTACCATGTAAAGAATTATTGTAGGAGAACAAGAGGCTTTGTACTAGCTTAGCTGGGAGATGATGGAAGGTGAAGTATGGTAGTAATTGTGGAGATGGAGAGAACTGGATAGATTCACTGCATGTCTTCGAAGCAAATCAGGCAGAACTTGCTGTTGGATTGAACATGAGAGGGGGTGATGAAAAGAGAAATGAAAGATAATTTCTAGATATTTTGCCTCTGCTACTGAATGGATACAGTTCTATCTTGAATTGGGAAAGGATACAGGAGGAAACAGAATTTGGGAGGGGCAAATGAAGGAGTCAAAAGCTGTGCTTGGGCCATCTTAAACCTTAGGTACCTAGCAGATGTACTGACTTCCATGTTGCCTCACTGGCTCCTTCTCCTCAGGCTTTTCTGCTGGTTCTTCCTCATCTCTTCCATCTCTTCCTACTGGAGGGACCCAGGCTTCTTCCTTGGACCTATTCTTTACCCACACTTACTCCCTTGGTGACTTCCTCCAGTCTCATGGCTTTAGAGGCTGATATTTCCCATATGTTAATCTCCAAGGCCAGAACTCACTCCCGAAATCTAGGGCCATTTATCCTACTGCCTACTCGACATCTCTAACAGGCAGCTCACACTTCCCTCCAAAACTAGGGTTACCAGATAAAATAAAGGACATCACCTGAAGTAGAATAACAGCCAAAAATAGTTTAGTGTAAGTATAAACAATATCGCATGGTACATACATAAACTAAAAAAGAATTTGTTGCTTAGCCGAAATTCAAATTTAACTGGACATTCTGCGTTTTCATTTGTTAAATATGGCAACTTTATCTGAAAACATGTTCAACCCACTGTCTTCTCCATCTAATTTGATAGCAATTCCATCTTTCATTCCAATTGCTCAGGCCAAAGACATTGGCCTCGTCCTCTCTCTTCTCTTTCTTTCATATTCCATATCCAATCTAATATCCAAATCCTATGGGCTCTACCTTCAGAATGTATCCACTATCTGAAACTTTTTACCATCTTCACTGCTTCTACTCTGGTCTAAGACACTATCATTGTTTAAATTACTAAAATAGCTTCCCAACTCTTCTCCCTTTGTTTCTTGGAGTCCATTCTCAACACAGTAGTAGACAAAGAGATCTTTAAATAAGTAAATCAAATTATATCACTCTTATGTTTAAAATTACCAATAGATCTTCATCTCAGTCAATATAAAGACCAAAGTCCTTACTATGCTGACCCGGTTTTATGAGAACTATTCCCACTTCATCCCTTTCATTCTTCTCTGGCCTTCTGTTCTACCACCCTCCCCTCACTCACTTTGCTTCTGCTGTACTGATCTTTTTGATGTTTCCTGAATACATGAAGGCACACTCCTGCCCCAGTTACTTTACACCTACTGTGCCTTCTGCTTCAATTATTTTTTCTCCAAGATATCCACATGGCTCACTCCCTCACCTCCTTCAAGTCTTTGCTCAAATGTCACCTCCTTAGTAAGTCATTCTGTACCATCTTATTTAAAATTGCAACACCTCGACAGAAGGAGATTTGACTTTGGGTGAACACAGTGCAATATACAGATGACATATTATTGAATTGTATACTTGAAACCTATACAATTTTATTAACCATTGTCACCTTAATAAATTTAATTTTAAAAATAATAATTTAAAAATAAAAAATAAAATTGCAACACCTCCTCTTCTCTCTTGACACTCACATCTGTCTCCTCCACTTACCTTTCTCTCCAAGTAACTACCAGCTTCTAAGATACTACCTAATTTACTTATTTGTGTTGCTAATTGCCTCCACACTAGAATAGTAGCTGGAATATATAGACGATCAATAAATATTAGTGCATACAATATTATTGTGTCCACTAATTATTGTTGGAATTAATAAATCTATTAATTGATAAATCAATTAGGCAGTTGATTATACACATCAGAAATTCCAAGATCAGGGCTGGAGATACCAATTTGGGCATCATCGAGATGTAGAAGTGTTGAAAGCTACAGGTATAGATGAGGTCACCCAGGAGAGAATGTAGATGGGCACAAGAAGAGGGCCCAGGACAATGGAGAAGGAAGAATGAACAAAAAGAACGAGAAGTAACATTCCCTAAGGCAAAGAGAAAATTAGAAGAGACTGGTGTCAAGAACTATGAAAAGAAATTGTTTCAAGAAGGAGGAAGGTGGTAAACTGGATTGAATTGAATCCTGCTGAGAAAGATACGAAGATGCTACCATTGAATTTTGCAAACCAAAGGTCACTGGAAATATTGACAAGAGCACTTTGTGTAGGATCCTGGGATGGAAGCTGGTCTAAAGTCAGATGATGAATGAGAGGAGAAGTGGAGACTGCAGCAATACACACTCTTCCAAGGTACCTCGCCAGAAGAACAGCAGAGAAATGGGACAATAGCTGGAGAAGGTTTAGGGGAGAAGAGAAGACAGAATCATTGTGGGGGAGGGGCATCGTTATTTTTAAAGATATGTAATATTATACTGGTTTGTAGACTTAGAAGAATGGTACAACAGAAATAAAGTGATGAAGCAAGGACGAGAGAAGGATACTTGAAGAAATAAGTCATTAACAAGGCAAGAGATAGGACCAGGACACAAGTGGAGGGGCTGGTTTAAGATAAGAGCAAACGAGATAAAAGACAGAGAGTTTGGATGAAGGCACTGGTAGTTTGGTGGTTCTGATGATGGGAAGATGAGGGTGTACTTGATTGCTCCCCTACAGATGTGTGCGTGTATCCATCTCCCTTATTAGGTTATAAGCTCTGAAAGGACAGTTTCTCCGTAGCCTTTACCCTAAATCCCCCTCAGTACTAACATGATGCAAACACATAAAAGACTCACATGGTGAGGGTTTATTTAATTGAATCAATGGACTACTGAAGGGTGGTAGAGTATATCACCCCGCAAATATGCCACTTTGGCTAAAGATTATTTAGAGTTAAAGGCATTTGAACAAGAGCAGATGCAAGAAGGGTGCTCTAACCTTCTTTTTTCTTCCAGAATTCAGGAAATGAAGCTCTCATGCCAAAGATGTCCTCCCTACATCAGGAAGAAAACGTTCTTATCGCCAGAGATGGGAGTCAAGGCTGAGGGAAAATCTGTAAAAATAAACCTTGTTAATCGTACCCTTATCTTCCCAGTGACCTCTCCACGATTAACTGCCTGAGCCGAAGTCCCTATGTCTTGTCACATTTTCACAGTTTAGTAACTTGTTACAGTCTCGGTCCAACTTGGTGTGTAAGCATTTGGCTCTATCTATTACTTCAGGTCTTCATTTTCCTATGGGGGCTCCCATGTGCATGTGAAAATATGTATGTTTTTCTCCTGTTAATCTGTGTTATGTTGATTTAATTCTCAGGCCCAGCTGGAGACCCTGAAAGAGTAGAAAGAATGTTTTGCTGACCCCGACTACACTACTTTCTTCTAATAATATTCTACCTAGCAGCCTTATCCAGAAACAACTCCAGCTCACACACCAAAAATCTCCTGGAAAAAACAAGGTGGAGAGAAGAAACGACAAGCCTGGAGCTGCACTTAGACCGGCCAACCAATTTTTAACTGGAATCAGAATGAGATGAGAGGGCTAAAATATTGGTAGCATCATAAGGGATACCCTTAAACCAAGTGGTGGGTACAAAGAAACTGGAGGCGTGACCGTCCTCCATATTTAAGTCAGGTTAATGATTTGAAATCCCATGATCTCTCTGCTCCATTATATACTATAACAATACTATATGGCCTCTAAAGGAAATGTTTAGGAAGACAACATAGTAAAAGAATTATAGTGTAACCAGAATACACTAGACTAATTAACTCTGTCTTCCTACTGATAACTTGCTTTCCCCAGAGTTATGTTCTGTCTCTAGAGCAGACCTAAGAAGTAAACACAAATTATGAGCCTTCTGTGAAATTCTCCTTATTGACCCCCTCCTCCGAGGTGGGGCATGTCACTGACACCAGAGCAAAAACTCATCTGCCTATAGGAAGACACTTCAGTGTTACAGGGAGTTGTCCAGCTGGCTGCTATGTGGATTTGGACATGGGTAGCTAACTGCAGTACTTTTGTCAGATATTTGCTGTTCCTACATCTCCCTTTTCCTAAACCATACAAGGCTGTGGCCAATCAGTATTTTCCTGAGATGTAGCATTTTGAAAATTTCTTCTAACTTATCTGGGACCATGGACATTTGCACTTTTGTCTTCCACTTCTTTAGGTGAAGAACAAGACCTAGAAAAGAAAGCATTTGTATACTGACAGAGACAGCCCCTGGGAGAGATCTTTCTTGATTAAAGTCGTACAGTTTTGAGGTTTAGATAACAAAGGATGGTTTTCTACATTTTAACAGGAAATTGAGGGTAATAAGCTGGCTCTTCATCTTTCCCAGTGGATAAGCAGCAAACCCCATGAATATGGCTTGATCATTAGAGAATAGGACAAACTTGTTTCTGAGGTCACAGCAAGTTCAAGTAAAACTTCAAAGAGCCCTGCCTTTCTTTTTTCAGACCAAACTACCCAACAGATAATTAGTATTTTGTGATGGTGACTATCTATTTAATTCCTCAATAACAGGTTTGTGTTATATACTATTCCTTGAGGGGTTAAGCATTGTTAAAATTAATTTCTCATGTGCTCTACTCAACAACAGATTTTACTTCTTGCTTTGGAACCAAAAGCATTCTTATGTTTGTCTCTCAAAACATGAACTAAATGCACCTGTTTTTAAATTTAGAGAAATAATGCAACAGCTAAATGCTCCCATAATGTCCTGACAAGTAGATCTCCTACTAGAACCATTTAGTATTACTTAGTAATATGTACAAGCACTTGGTCCACTCAGCATCTTCATTTTAAGAAAACAGGCTTACTGCAAAGAGATGATATGTTTAAAGATCAAAGGCCCTGGACTAGATTAACAAAAGTTTCATGACACTCATTCAAAAAATATTAAGAATGTGTAGTGTGTCAGCACTGTTCTAACGACTGAAAATATAGCTGTGAACAAAACAGATAGTGTCTGCTCCCAAGAAAGTAGAAGGAGACAGTCAAATAACCATATACTATGAAGAAAAATTAATGGTCGAGGGAGAGATAACATTGGAACATTTTTTTCTTTTCATTGGTGTTTTCTTTTCTATTTGAATAATCTTTACATGCTATCTCAAATTTCCACAAATGCAAGGTTTGTTTAGATAAATGTAACATTAGCAGGACTAACAATATTAAAATTCTCTGAGAAGGTTAAGGTTGGATAACCAGCCCTTAGTGAGTTTCATAGCTTATGGTCTTCCTCCTAACCTAGATGGAGGTAGATAAGAGTTTTGATGCATCAGAGGAACATAGGGCATAAAATTCCAGAACATAAAATAGCTACATGATAGAGAGAGCAAGTGAGATGGAAATCTGAGAGCAGACCATTGCAGGCAAAGAGAAGAATAAGTGCAAAGGCCTGTGGCTGAAGAGTGAGTGATGTGCTCAGGGCACAGCCAGGTGGCCTATGTGGCTGGAATAGAGTGAACAAAGGGAGTGCTAAGAGAAGTCAGAACTTGGAGCAGATTGAGGCCTTTCGGGGCATTGTAAGGACTTCAGATTTTACTATAAGAGGGGAAGACATCGATGGACTTTTAGCAGAGGAGAGGTTGACTTACTGAATCTAACTACTTTGTGGAAAATAAACATAAAGGCAAAGGTGGAAACAGGAAAGTTGGTTAGGAGGCTATTACGATAGTTCTGGCATAAGTGATTGATAATGGCCTAGATGAGGCAAGGAGCAGTGGAGCATCAAGCTGTTGAATGTATTTTGAAGGTCAAACTGCCAGAATTTGCAGACAAATTCGTTTTGGAGTATAAGAGAACAAAAGGAGTCAAAGATGACACCAACATTTTTGGCATGAGCAATTAAAGGATGGAATTGCCTTTGACTATGAGGAAGATGGGAAGAATAACTTCTTGACCGGAAGGGAGTATAAAAATCAGGAGCTACATGTTAAGTTGGGAGTATTCATTAGACAAAGCAAAGGAAATGTTGGGAGAGCAGTTGGATTTGTAAGTTTGGATATGAAAGCTGGGGTGCTGATATACATTTGGGAGTCATCAGAGCATGAAAGATGTTTAAGCTGCCAGACAGGGTGAAATTACCTAGGGAGTGATGGGAGATGGAAAAGCCTTCTGAAGCCTTAGCCTAGGACACTCAATATTTGGAGGACAGAAAGAAGGAGCATATTCAGCAAAGCAGAACAAGAAGAAACAATCTGTGACACTGGCGATACTAGATAGAGCAAGTATACTTTGTGCCCTGGAGGCCAAGTGAAAAACAAACAACAACAACAAAATGTTTTAAGAAAGAGTGATCATTTGTGTGAAATGCTGGCAGGAAAAGATAGTAACAGAAAACTGATTGCATTTGATAACATGAAGGTGGTTTTGTAGAAATACTGGAGAAAAAATCATCTGAAAAGAATGAAAAGGAGAAAGTGAGACAAGTATAGACAACTTTTTTGAAGAGTTTCTCCCTAAAGGTGAGAAAAAAAGGGGGGGGCGGAACACTAGTTGATAAGGGATATGGATGGGGCTGTTGGTTATGTTTTTCTTTCTTGTTTTCAAGACTAGAAATCTTATAACATTACACGCCAATAGAAAAGTCCAATGGAAGAGGAAACACGGATAATTGAGAGAGGGAACAACTGTAGGAAAGAAGTTTCTGTACACAAATAGAGGGGTTGTTGGCCTTAAGAACGGTCATCCATCATAAGGTGATAGAAGGAAGGCAGGCCTATAGTTCTGCTAGAAACAGCAGGTGGAGATTCCTGATTAACTTCATTGTTGTTTGTGAAATAAGAAGTGGGTTAATCACCTTGTGAGTGTGGAGGCAGGAGGTTATTGGAGGTTTGAAGAAAGAAGAAAAAGTAGAATAGGGGTCGCAGAGATTAAAAGAGTAAACTGACCAGAAAAATGTGGGAGGATTGTCAGGCATCTCCAACGGCCTGCTTGAGACTTGAAAGGAAGAAACGAGAAGCTAGCACAGTCGTGTCTTAATCTGCTTCTTCCTAGCAACCCGGGTGCAGAAGCCAAGTGGGCTGAATTGGACTGAAACAGGGTTGAGGGAGAGAAAGGCCAAAAAAAGCTAGTTGAGAAAGCTTGAATCAGATAATCAGCCCAATGGGCTTTGGAATCTGAGTCAGGTAAAGAAACAAAGCCAACCGGAGAAGGTGAAAAGGTGGGAAGGTTAGGTGGGAATATTTTGGAGGTGCTGTGGTGCTGATGAAGTCTCTCTCAAGTCGGAGTACTGAAGGGAGTGAGTGAGAAGGGAATGAGTGGGAACCGCAGAAGGTGGTCGTCAGTGGGTGGGATGCTGCAAATTGAGAGTCGGTTTTCAGCATTAGGTAAAGATTTTAGTAGTTGCACAGTCTGAGGTAACACCATAGAAGTGGGTGGTTGAGGTGGGGTAAATCATTTCAGATGACGGTCGAGGCCTAAGTATTGAATAAACTATTTCTGTCAATGATTTCTGATGTTTTTGCTCTCACATCTACTAAATTTTTTTGAAAAACTGTGTATCTTTGTACATATATAAGTTGACCTTTAAAATGTTTCATCATGAGTATATATGACTGCAAAAAATATATATTCTTGTACATTTTCTCTACTGGCATTTAAAAATAAAACCAGTACATCACTCAAATATATTCGGTGGCATATAAATAACATACCATACGTTTTAAAAGTACCAACAAAGTTTAACATTATTTTCTCCCTGAAATTACATTTCCATTCCACTTCTCCCACAAAATAGTTTCCTAATAATATATTTTAAGTATCATTTGATTATCCTTTTATATTTCTTGCAACAAAAATATGAGTCTTTAAGTTAAAAACTTTCTTCTGAATTATTACAATTAGTTCACAATTGATTAAAACATTATAAAATTGATATCAAAAATAGCAAAAATCTACTAAACAAGACAAAGATTTAGGGATGAATTTAATGGCACTTTGAGAGGAGGTTTCCCAATATCAATATTTTAAATGTTCCCTATGGTGCCCCCGAAACTTAAAATTTGAGGCAACTAAAGGGGTTGCTCTCTAATCTAGCATGGTGTTAAAGACTATAATGAAGTAATGAGAGTAAAAAGCTGGTTCTTTTTCATTGTTTTAGAGGTGATGTTTCACAGTAAGATCGTGACAGAAGGAGAATTTTGCTTTTCTGTGTGTGTGTGAAATGGGTATGACTGTGAAGAAGAAGAAGGGAAATTTTCCCTTCGCCTATCATCCTCACTTGGACTTGACACTTTATTCTCTTCATGATGAACATTAAACTATTCTCAAACTAGCTTTACTAAACACATTTATAGAGACTGACAGGGAGCCTGTTACTTCTCAGTATATAGACACCAGCATATCAAATACCATTTTAACATAATTTTCTGGTTTGGGGAATAATTTAATATTCTTATTCTTCACAGCTATTAATCTTCCTAAAGACCTCAACTAATTTCAAGGTGAAATAAACTATAAGATTTCCTACTCTCTCTCTAAACTGTGCTAGAAATGGTAAATAGATCTCTGTCGGTGATTGTCTGAAGCTGTAACTCGGGAAATTGGCTACCTGTGACTCACACACATTTCAGGTTTTTGTTCTAGCTACAGAAGGTACTTCCGCCCTGTCATAGAAATTTTTGACCATGACATTGATTAAGCAATTCTGCCTTTTCAGTAAATGCATTTTGCAGAAACAAAATATATTCCTTTGAAATAACAATGAAAATATCCAAGGAAGACAGTTTAGATGATCTTTACAGGTTCTGGAGCCAAAGGAGTATCATGACATTAAATTCTAACAAACTTCAGAGCCCACTCGGAGCACAAGATTGTTACCCACAGGCCAAGTCTCATGTCTACTTGACCGATATGGTAATAATGCAATTGGGCTTGAACTCAGATCCTCATTATTTCTTGCCCTTTGTAGTCCATGCTTCACCAGAAACAGGTATAAGATTAATAGTGGTCTCTTCTAGAATTTCCCTGATCCAATATAAAGGTTACAGTCCCAGTGTGCCTAGAAAATCTAGGTTAGTTCTGCCAATCAAGAAACTAAACAAGCTGAATTATTTTCAAGAATTAGCTAATTAATAGACTACATAACCCAGTTATATTTGACACAGTGAAAATTAAATAGAAGGAAAATAATTTAGATCCTTCTTTTTTTCTTTCTCTTAACTAGCCATGGGAAATTTCTTTATTTTTCACTGTGCAATTAGAAAAGTTCTAGATCGCCAGTTCCACTAAATTTCATCTTAAATTTAGTCAGAATTATCCCAACTTAACAGTAAACTAATGTAGATGTAGAAAATAGTCAATGCAATACTCAAGTACCATACATTCAAAGCTAGAACCACTACAAGCGTTGTGGTCAAAATTGAATATCTTTTCGGGCACTATTTTACCACAGTCTATAATCACTTTTCTTAATCTGTAAGAATTTTTTAAATTGATGAGAAATGCAAGTTTATAACCAAAAAGCAAAAAGTACTCTAAAGATCATAGAAAAAAATTTCTGACACTTGGGGGATGTTATGTCTCAGGAAGGCACAAAAGTACAATTAAAAGTCAATCTGAAAGTCTTGGAATTGCTATATGCTACTGTTTCATATCCTTGGTAAGTAAAACAGCAAGTTCTCTTGGTACCAAAATCATTACTTC
>NW_006439192.1:18754024-18761168 GCF_000325575.1 Pteropus alecto | reverse complement strand
CAGTTGGCCTAACACCTTTGTTTCTAGGTGGGAAGTTTCTAAGATTACTGTGCTATATAAATAAGTTAAGGGCTCTGGTCAAAGTAATTGGATCTTGCTGTTCAAAGCAAGTATATATAGCAAAACACTGCCATGTGAACACAGTCAAGAACAGGTAAGAAAGAAACCCACGTACATAAAAAAACCAAAGCCATAGATTGAAACTCAAGCACTAGATTCTCACTTAGAATCTATCTACTTTTAAGCTAGACACAAATCTGACCAAACGCTTCTCAACACACAATAAACTAAAAGAGGGGTACAAGCTAATAGGCAGTTTTAGAAGCAAGAAAGAATGAAAATCATTAAAAGCAACCAATTTATTTTAAAAACCAGTCTAAGACAAGTAGAGAGGTAACAGTCCTTCATTATGGGGAGAGACTGAAGGTTATCACTATATATTAACTTGGTGAGGAGTCAGTCAAATGATGAAGACCTCAAATCTTCATTTATGTCCTACCATAAGCTGAAAGGGATTAAAGGACATATGTAAGACAGGATAATTTTTACCCAAAATAATAAAAATGTGAAAGACTACTTTAGTGCTTATCGGTGCACAGCTAAGCAACATACCAAAATATATTGCTATATCAAAAATCTTTCCTTCAGTGTTTATGACAGGCATGAACATGTTGGTGCTATCTAACTCATTATTGGAATTAAAAAAAAAAATAATGTAGACTGTTAAATCAAGAATCCACTAGCAAGTGTGTAGCCGAGGAGGCTATCTGGACATTTTTAAGGGTTTTTTCAAGGCTAGAATGCTAGGACTAGCAGCAACTGTAGACAAATCTGCCCAGGAACTCTCTCAGCTCCTGAATTACAGTAGCATTGGAGAAGCTGCATTTTTTTATCCTGATTAGAAGACAGGTAAGATTAGAGACTCATGAAGAGTCAGGATAATACCAGTCACTCTAATACTAATACAGATAATGCCGGTCAATACCTTAGGACAGGGGCTCCCAACCCCCGGGATGGGACAGGACACAGACGGGAACCACCAGTCTGTGGCCTGTTAAGGACTGGGCCGCACAGCAGGAGGTGAGCGGCGGGCAAGCAAAGCTTCATCTGTATTTGCAGCTGCTCCCCAGTGCTAGCATCTGCCTCAGCTCCACTTCAGATCATCAGGCATTAGATTCTCACAGAAGCACTGATGCCTACTGCCAAAAAGGTTGGGGACCATTGCCTTAGGGGGGTTTACAGAAATCTTTATTAAGGCATATACCATCTGCATGTAGCTAGATAAATGCCTTTAAATTAAGACAATGTTAATATATCTGATTATACTATTTAGTCAGGAAACTGCAGTGGTTAACCTTCTATTGCTTAAAGTGTTTCCCAGGGTAGGATGGTGAGGCAGTTTTCAAAATTCTCTTCAAATCCATTTGATTACATCATGCAGACTCAATTTAATATTTATGTTTTCCACCCTTATGTAATATTATTTACTAATCGCACCTTTTAATAAAGAGAGGGTAGAGTTTGGGCTGAATTTTGATAGGCAATACTACATAGCTGGAATTTAATAACACTGTTTTTTCATTGTATTTAAGGTAATATTCTATTCACAGAAAGTGATACTAATTTTCCATTTACTAAAAAGATATGCTTCTTTTTCAAAATAGATATCAAAATGTGAGTCATTTTAAAGAAAAGTACAGCATAAATACTTTCAAATATAAAATTAGAATGGTATATGGAAATGTCAAAATCCAAGATCATTCTGTCTGAAATTTAGAAAACACTGCTCTGAAGTCATTACCCCATATATTGAATTATAAGCTGTTATTTTAAAAACTACCCAATAAGTAACTTTGTGACCGGAACTCTTTCCTCCAGTGTTAAGGGACATGAATAATTGCATTTTTAGGATAACAATATCTTAAATTATTTGTTTCACAGCTGAACCATCCACAGGCCAAGGACAAGTGACCTACTGCGATCCCCGAGAAATCCACAGCTCTGAAATCCTGGTCCAGAGCACTTTCCTCACATTCAAGTGAGACATGACGAAGGAGCTCTGGTCTAATTGATGTAAAAAGTTTAGGAATTTAGCAAAGGTAATTCCAAGACAACTTATACTTTAAATAGATTTGAATGGCATCTAACTGTAAGGACAACTCAGGAAGAACTAATGAGCTGTCTAGCTTATTTATACAAACTGCTTCTTGAAGACAGGTTTCTCTCCATTTCAAGTAGGGGGAATGAGAATAGATCTCTCTCAGAAGCCACATACTGGGTATATAAAAAGGACGGGAGAGCTGCAGTTTTTCTGGCTTACTAAATTTTGAAATTTTCAGTGATTTTGTACATTTCTCTTTTTTCGTGCCTACATCCAGGCGATGGAATGAGTTATTAGTTTATTTGAAGTTATGACCAAAGACTCCAGCTGACCTACGGTTCTAACTGGCATTTCTGGTCTCTTCACTTTGCCACTCTCCTAAATGATAGTTCACATACACCTCTCACTAACTTCTAGACTTCCAACATGCCTTCTTTGTCCCGTTCCTTCACTGGTAAAGTAGAAGCTATTAGAAGAGAATGATCTCATTTCCCCAATTCCAAATTTAGCAAGCTATCTGCATTTACGTCCATTCACTCCAGAATCTCGGCACCACAAGGTTACAGACTTTTGTCTTCTTTTGGTCACGGCTTTATCCCCAGTACCTAAGACATTGTCTAGTAAATAGGAGCTGTGCAATAAATATTTGAACAAATGAGTAAAACCACCTTCACATTTGACACATGAACTGGAACTGACCCTGTGCCTGTTGAGACTATCCCGAGCCCTAGTTCTCACTCCCGCCTGCCTATTCAGATTTCACTCCTACAATAACCTGTTCCTCCCAACGGCATTCATTTGTCACCTTCTAAGGGAATATTCCAATCAGCATATAATCATTCGTATGATCTCTTAAAGCTCTCCCTTAGCTCACTCATCCCTCAGCTACATCCTATTTGTCCCCCGTACAACTTGAGTTGTCCATGTTGCCGACTCTACTTCTATCCCTTTCTGCTCCCAATCCACTCCAACCAGCCCTTCTTCCCCTTAAACTTAACAATACCCCAATCCAATGGTTAATTTGCAGTCCCCATCTTACCTAACAGCACTTGAGAGATCACTTTTAGAAACTTTATTTCTGGCGAGCCACATTTTTCTGGTTTATCTCCTGAGATCTTAGTCTCCTTTGTTGGCTCCTCCCTGTTTTAAATGCTGGAGTATAAGCCTTTATCCATGCACCCTCTGGATTCATATGGTTGCTACTCAAAATGTGGGTCCCTGAACCAGCAGCATCAGCATAACTGATGAGCTTGTTAGTAATGTAACATCTCAGGCCCCAAGTCAGACCTACTGAACCAGAATCTGCACTGGTAAAAAATCAGTAACTTATATGCATGTTAAGATTTGAGAAGCGCTGCTCTATTTATATGAGCAATTTCAGTCACACAACTTTAAACTCCATTTAAAGGCTAACTTGAAATGTTTATCTCCTGTCCCCTCCCCTTTTAGCTCCCCAAATTCCATGCTGGACCCCACTACAAATCTACCAGGCATCTCAAACCTAAGAAACAGAAATCCTGATTTTTTCCCAGAAGGCAAAAACCTAAGAGTCGTCCTCATCATCTTTTTTGCTTTCCATTATCTGGGCTAAAGTCTTCCTAATGACTGTAGCTTTAAAACAGAGTCCGACCACTCACTACCACTCCCACTGCTACCACCTTAGTCTAAGTCACCAATATTTTTGGTGTAAAATCTTCTGAAAGTCTCCAAAATCTTCCTATTTCCACCAAGGCTCCCTACAATAAATTTTGCATACAACATCGAGTGATATTCCCAAAATGTCTACCATGGCTTCCAAGGGCCAACATTTTCTAGCCCCTCCCACATTGTCAAACGCTCTAGTCAAATTGACAAGTTTGTTCTACTCCTCCCTCCCCTAAATCTTTGCCTGCCTTACTTCCTAATTTCTTTCTGGTCTCAGCTCAAAGATCTCTTCCTTAGACCTTCTTTAATCACCATAAAGAAGATCCCTTCCTTAGACCTTCTTTAATCACCATAACTAAGACTCACTTCCCTTTCCACTCCTTTTCTACCTCCTTACTCTGCTATACTTTCAACACTTACAGTTACCTGACATTACATATATCTGACTCTCTCACTGAAATGTATGGTCCATGAATGGGAACTTTTACTTCTTTTTAAACCACAACTGCTTAGTATGGTGCCTAGTACACAAGCAGCACTCAACAATTGAGTTCAAGCACTGAACTGTTGAGGGTGGGGACACTCTCTCACATACATATCAGCACTTATATATGCTTCAGAGTCACACAAACCTGGATGTAGGAGAATCCACTAGCCGTTTTCAATAGGTTCAAATTTTCACAATATGGCAGTGGTTCTACAACTTTTCTGTACATTACAATCACCTGGGGATCTTTTAAAAATTCTAATACTTAAGTCACATTTTAAATGAATCAGATCACAATTGTTGGGGGGTTGGGGCAAAAGCGTATTTTTTTAAACTTCTGAAGTAATTCCAGTGTGAGATTAGTTTGGGAACCACTGGTATATAGTATGAGTTGGTAAGCATAAGATTTCATATAAGATAGTATATGAAATCTAGAATACTTAATTTCCTATGTGATATAGAAAATTTTTAAAAATTATAAAAATAGAACTGTTTCAAACATTAGGTCTTAAAGAGAGCACATCTTTCAGGATTTTCCACATTTGTTTTACTGTCAAGCCTAATCCAAATTTAGGCACTTCTATTTGGAAGTTTATTTTTCCCTATATGCTGAGGCCAATTTATGTATGGAAAAGTGTTGACTTCTATGTAAGTCACATCTGAAAGCTTTTGGGGGCTTTGCATATATTGATATTTTTAATGGTGTCAGGCAAATAGCTCTATCCTTGGTAACAAGACAAAATGCTATATTCTCAAGAGAGAAAAGGATTTCTTTACAACTCAACTAAGTTACAATAAAATAAATTCTTAATCATGCTGTCTAACACTTCTGGCTCAAGAAGTAATATAATCAACTTCTGTCATCAATCAAAATATCCTTAGGACAGAAGCTAGTCAAATATTGTGCATTTACCTGTCACTAAGCTTTCCTTTAAAAAGTCTTCATACCTCAGAATAAGGACAAAATTAGTGAAAGAGAAAACCAAGTCATTTGATTATTAAAATCCTCACAACAATGCAAATACTATAGATTTCAAAAGAACCTTAGAGATAGTTAAGCCAGCCTCATTTTACATACATATGAATAACTTGACATCCAGATGAGGTGAAATGACATGCCTAAAAGTCACACAGGAGAGCTAGAAGAGAAAAAACAATTTTTTTTTCCAAACAAGCAGACAGGATTTTTCACATGTTAATCAAAAAGGATCAAGGTCATCAGATTAGGAAGAAATGAGGACTAAAAAGTATGTTACACATAGATTTAAAGGACTAGTCAATTCACTGCCCCCCTCCCCCCGCCAAAAGAAACCAAAATTCTCTGAATATATGGACATATATCCATCAAGATGCTTACCCTTAAAATATTAGGATCTTGGAAAATTCAATTTACAAATACATTATTAACTGCATTATTAATGAAATTAGTTCATTAAACATGAAGACATCAAACAGCACCAGTACCAGAAAGTTAAGAAAGTAAATACACTGTTACTTAAAATAATATGTAATCACTGATTGAGATGGAAATGAACTATAGCCACCAGCAAAATTTAAGCTACGATTTGACATAAAAGTATATGCCCTTTTCCCACTGATAGGGCTGTGTCCAGGCATCCCAGCAGTGGGTCAATGTAGAAAATATTATTAAATAAGATGAATTTTTTTAATTGTTCAACCTTGAACCATGATACTATATAATCCAAATTTTGCCAATATAAGCCAATGACAGCATTTTTGGTATTCTAACTACTCATACCTTTCCCAATTAAAACAGAACAAAATATAACTCCCTTATTAATCATTACATTAGGGTATGTCTATGAAGCAGCAGCAAGGCATTTACAAATGGGCTACTGACAGTGTATCAAAATGCTACTAAGGAAAAGACAGCAGCAAATACTCTAATAAGAGCACATTATTCCACATGGAATCCCAAATTATTCTTATCTCCAGTTCCTTAAATTCTTGGAAGACTAGAGATGAACAAGTGTATATATAAATGGGGCCAGAGAGAAAGAAGCTCTAAATGGTATAGTGTTCATATTTTAAATTACCCAAGATAATCTGAATGCTTGCAGAGATCTCCAACTACATATAAATTTTTTAAGCATGTAGAACTAAAATGCTAGTAAAACTTTGGTGTTTACCCAAAACGTAGCATTGCATTTCAAGTGAAAATGAAATAGGCATGGTTTGTGAAGTTTTTATAATATTCACACCACCCTCTCCCTATTCCCTGCTCCTTTCATCAGGTGATCTAAAGACTACCTGGTTTAAAATATTTGGTAATTCAGTGCAGAAAATTAAGGTCACAGACAAAGTACAACAACTTTTAATACACCGGTAATACTAATGATTAAAAAGTATTGCATAGTCTTATGCATTTACCCTAAAACATTTTCTGAAAGTAAATTTTGAAAGAATTATATAAAAGACAAATAACCCTTTAAAATGTGGATGGCCTTTACTACCTCGATCTTCTATCTTTTTTTGTCTTTTCAGTACTTTTGTCCATTGTTTTCTCATTATCTCCCCTGCACTTTGGGCAATACCATTTCCCCTTTGGTTTATAGGTAAGTGAAACACATGAAAAGTGAAACCATTCAATTGGACACTGTTCGTTGTCACATCCGATCATCTCCCCATAAGACACTTGGTTACATAAACAGTATGTAGGTTCATTAGGATCTATTGCAAACTCAACAGGTGAAGCTTCCCTTTCTTGCTTGGCCTTGGAGCGTTTCTTCTTCTTGGCTGACTTGGATTTCTTTTCTTTAGGTGGCTGATCATCACAGTCTTCTATTCCATTCGTCATGTGACATAAATCACGGCTCTCACTGGTTCGCTGTCTGCGGGGTCTCCTTGAAGATCTTTCTGGTTGGCTGGAATCCATTTTTGCTTTATCTAGG